>NW_027185872.1:6393100-6421633 GCF_028583685.1 Petaurus breviceps papuanus | reverse complement strand
TTCTGACAGATGGACAAATGGCTTGTCAGTCCCTTTCTTGGTGGTTAAGGTCACTTATTTACATTTGTCCCCGAGTTCATTTTTCCTGATACAAAAGCACTTGTACTCCGTTAATCTACTTTTTTAATTAGTTGCAATGAGATATACTGGACTGCCTTATTGGAAACATAATATCCTTATTGGATTATTGGGCGCCATGTTGGGAAATGTATAATGGTTCAAAGCTGCTGGCAGTGCTTAATGAGATTTCCCACTTTGCTTTCATTCATTTAGCCTTCACTCTTGTCAATAGGGCTTACCGCCTGTTTAAATGAGCTGGCATGAAATAGATGTTAGAAAGAGAGGAAGCAGAGAGGGCCCTGAGCTGTCGCTGTTGATTGTCCTGTGGATTTTAGACCATCTTTTTATTCAGTCCCAATCCCTTCCTCTTTATCGCGTTGTGTGGCCTGTCATAAAAGATAACATTGAGGTTTTTGTTGTCTGCTGTCAACATGCAGGCTGAGCTTATGGAGCCGACCAGGAGAAAGAGAGACTTCAGGGGATCTGCAGCAGCCTCTACTGCTCTTTCTGTCAGTTCTTGTTAGAGCCCAGTTCTGGGTCGAGTTGCCCACTCCGTGGCTGGAGTTTGTATAAATGCATTTGGGGCCAAGGATTCAAAAGCTTCAAGAGCCCCTAAGCATTCATCAGGGACCAATCAGTGGAGAGCTACCCATCCTCATTGCTGATGCAGACATATTTCCCAGAATGCCCTCTCTTCACATTGACAAAAACCCTAGGTGATGAGTGATGGCTTTGGAGGAGAGCAGCTTCCTTTGCTTTTTCTTTTTGACAATCAGATTTCTTTATCTGGGCCAGCCACAATCCCAGGGAGTTAAAATGTTACTTGACTATTCATGCAGTTTGAAAATAGAGACTTAAAAAACCCCAGCCCTGGTAATCCAGATGTTTTATTTGCATTCATATATCCAGTGGGTTGTTTGGCATCCTTGCTCCCTGAAGATTACTGGGGCTGTTTGTATGCAGGGCCGTGTAGGCATTCTCAGGGTATCGGCGACATTAAACAGAAGGTTAAGGCAATGGCATGTTTTTTTTTTTGTTTTTTTTTCTTTTACTTTCAATATCTTAACAGTGCAGGGCAATGTAGGCTAGACCTTGTACATGGAAGGCACCACCAGGAGTTTTGGGTTTAATTGCTTCAGATAAACTTCTATGAGCCCAACAGTCCTTAGCTACCATTAGCATTTTAAAGCAAATTAAGAAAACTTTTCTTTCCACAATTTAGGTCACAAATCCTAATGTAACCACCCAGCGCTTTCTTTTCCTGGAATGATGAAATATGCCCATTAACAGCAGCACTACATGAGACCTTAACCA
The DNA here is from genome assembly GCF_028583685.1 of Petaurus breviceps papuanus. Lineage (NCBI taxonomy): Eukaryota > Metazoa > Chordata > Mammalia > Diprotodontia > Petauridae > Petaurus > Petaurus breviceps. The sequence goes on along the minus strand of NW_027185872.1, from coordinate 6,420,259 downwards.
TCTCCGCTCTTTATGAACATCTTATAAACTTCGGCTGATTTTAATTCTGTTGCTGGAGATAAAGTGAGAGACAAGCTGCTTTCTCTTAGGCAGTCTTTCCCTTTTGATCACAGTGTTTTCTACTGTCCTTCAGGTCAGTTCTTGGTTCTCCCCTCAGTACAAAAGGTAAAACAATGTTTTAGTAAACAGTTTCAGGTAGGGAGTTCAAGAAGACTCTCTACCATTGGAACTGTCCAAAAGTGGAATGGAATGCCTTGGGAAAGAGTGGGCTCCTCCTCACTGGGAGAAAGTCTGGATGACCTGCTTGCCAGGGGTGTTGTAGTGGAGACTACGGTCCCTTCTCATTCTGAAATTACTTTTGGGATTCCAACTGAGGAAATAGGAAGGGATAGTGAAGTCTATTTCCTTTTGGCATAATTTTTGTTGTGAATTGTAGCTGAGGTCAGAATATTGGACACATTGGCCTTTAACCCTTCACCATTACTTTAAGACTATAGGTATAAATAGACAGTATATTTGCTTCTCTCCCATGTATTAAAGAATCAGCAAAAAATAGTTTTCTAGTATAAGGAAGACCTCAAAGCCCTTTGGCATAAGACTCTCTCCAGTGATGGAAAATGATTACTCAAGGCTTTGCAGATGCATGAGGGGTGGGCAGTGCTGGTGAGAGCTTCAGAAAAGAAAGGTCTTGATCTCATTTCCACCTTTGAGAAAGAAAACCCACCAATCCATATTCTCTTTAGGAAGAGATCTCTGAAGGGAAAGAAAAGAAGCTGACATAGAGGAGCTGTCTATATCTCATCAGAGACTTTAGGGAATTTCCCCTTGGTGGAAAACTTGGACACACATTCTCTCTCTCTGTCTCTCTCTGTCTCTCTCTCTGTCTCTGTCTCTCTCTCTGTCTCCCTCTTTCCTCTCTGTCAGTCTGTGTCTGTCTCTCTCCCTCTCTCTCTGTCTCTCTCTCTCTGTCTCCCTCTTTCCTCTCTGTCAGTCTGTCTGTGTCTGTCTCTTTCCCTCCCTCTTTTCTGTCTCTCTCAAATATCTCACAGCTGGTGGTATGACTCATTCACTTTGTGTATTGTCTGGAATACTCCCATCTGTATAACTTCTTTGATTTCTGATTGCTATTGGTTTGCACAAATGGGTTTATTTATTGTTTGTTATGTGTGGTCTTCATGTAACTGGCTTTTGGTGGGAAGAGAGTCAGATCTTGGATATATAGCATGGGCCACATCTTCCCTGTTGAGGAACAGACATCAGGAACTTAGCTTGAACCTTAATGTTATTTCCCCTATGCAAGTAGTATTTAAGGGGAGAGGAAAGACAGAATTCTAGCCTAGTATTTCCTCTATGAGGAAAGCAGAGTGGGCAGCCCCATGGCTCTGATCTCTTGTTTCCCCTGATGATAAGGATCAGTCTCCCTTGGATAAAGGTGGATGGAGAAGGCTCTAGAAATCTCTATGCTTGCCTCTCTGTAAGTCACATCTAGCCAGACACAAACTACCTGGGCAACACTAATACACCCACTTACAATAGCATCTAGTAATGGGAAAGACTGTAAGGCTCAGATCCCTTATTTCAGAGATGACAGAAGCACTGACCATGTTCCTTTCCTGCTCGAGAAGCTTCAGTGGCCCTTTCTTCCCTCAAACATCAAATACAAACTCCTTTGGTTGTCTTTAAAGCCCTTCACTACATGGTGGCCCCAGCTGACCTTTCCAGACTCATTGCATATTCATTGTTCCCATCACACAATCAATGCTTTCACCTGCCTGATTACTTTGTTCCTTGGATGTGCATCCCCTTCTCTTGATGTTGTACCTTTGTCCCGGCTATGCTCTATTTCTGGCTTTCTCTCCCTTCCAGGCTCAGCTTTCTTCTGGAGATCTGTCCTGATTCCCCCATTGTTAATGTCCTTTCCTCTCCTCCATTTGGGGCGGGATTTACTTCCGATATATTTTGTGTACTTCTGTGTATGTATTTGGGGGAGGGGTGTTATGTTCCCTATCTCTACCTCAATGGCCAGTATAAGGGAAGAGTTTTGTGGGAGGGTCTCCCACCTCATGCTCATCTCCAGGTCAGTCTCCATTTACTTTAGGAGAGAAAAGTGGTCTCTCCATTCCAGGAGAATCATTCTCATGCATGGTCCTCCCCTTCACATCCCAGTGATTTGGAAAGCCTGCATGTCACCATCCCAACCCCAGTCCTTCTTCCCCTGCCTCTCTCTTTCCAAATCTTTCTTTCACAATTCTCATTTCTTTTTCCATTTTTCTTCTAGTATCCTTATTTGATTTTTAAAGTAATTTTTTAGCTCTTTGTTAAATAAAACTCATTTCATTTTTTTTTTTCCCCTGGAATTCTGGTTGTACATGTGCCCGGGCTGTCATTGTTTATGATCTTTTTATATTTTCTGCAATTATGTATGAGCTTCTGTGAGCCCTTTACATTTTCCATATTTTTGTGGGGTGGAATAAAGGCTATCCCAGATTTGCTATGTATATCATTCACTCAAATGCTTATGTAGAATGTGGGCACAATGTTGTCCACACATATGTGAACTTAGGATATATTCTGAAATTTTTCCAGTGTGATATCTGAATGGGAAAGGGAAGAACCTACTATGTGCCAGGCATTGAAAGTGCTTTACAACTATTTCATTGGGGAAGAGCACAGTGAACCAAAGAGAGTGACTTGGGGGTGGGAAGATCTCCTGCCAAATCAGACCAATCCATGTAAGTGGAGGGTTGATGTCATGGCTTACGTGTGCTATCAGAGACAACCTGAAGGGTAGAGTTCATAACCTAAGGCTGGAAAAGGACAAACAGATGGAGAGTTAGAGACTTCTAGGTGCATGGAGAAGATGCACTGACTGAGGGAAAAGAGTAACCAAAGGCATGTGCTTTGCCTCTGAGAAAGGAAGGGGTTGGCACCGGGGGTGCCCATTGATGGGGCATGCCACAGCTGCCTGCGGAGTGAAGACACGAACTCAGGGAGCAGAACTGACAAGGGGCACATGCCCTCCAAACAGAAGAGAGGGCAGCCCAGATTCTCTCCATGGATGCTGCATGGCCACTAGAGAGGCTGGCCAGCAAGTGCAGCGGAATAAGCAAGCTTTCCATGACTGCCTCGAAGGGTAAAGGTGAAGAATGGGAAGGGGGGCAGGTGCCAAAGCTAGGCCTCCTGTCAAGTTGATCTTGAGTCCCCATGGGTATGACACTGTGTGCTACAGATCCTGTCTCTTCCTAAGCTTCATGATGGGAAAAGCAATGAGCTCAGAGCTGAGAGAACTGGATTCTGGTTCTGGGTCTGCCAATGTCCAGAGGCAGGACTAGAGCCAGGTCAGCCCCCTCCCCCATGGGTCTTGGCTTCCCCTCTGTACAATGAAAGGGTTGGACATCGAGAGCTCCAAGGTCCCCTCCAACTTTTTGCTTCTTTGCTTTTTGTTTGCTCTCTTTCTCTAGAGAAGTGCCTTCTCAAAAATTCTGACTTGGTTTCAGCTAAAGTAAAGGGAAAAGAAATTTATTTACACCTAGGCTAGGAGAGTTAAAGAATCTAGGCCATGCCCTCACAGAGATGACTTGTTAGCGGGGCCAAGCGCTTCACAGAATGTGGGTTTTGAAAGGGCTCAGGTACTTTGGTTCAACCCTGACCCAGAGAAGGTTTCCTGTCCGCATTCCTGACAGGCGCTGAAGGACTTCCTTAAACTGGAGCCCGCCTTCCCAGGAAGCCCATCCCTTTGTCTCAGTAGCTCTGATTGACTGGAAACTTTCTTCCATTGGGCCTGAATCAGTCACTGTGCCATCTCTAACAGTTGCCCTCTTAGGTCAAAGAGAATACAACTCGTCTGACACCAGCATGAGAACCCTTCAGATCCTTGAAAACAGTCTTCTCCCTGCAGGTGCAGGATGCACTTTGCTTTAGCTTGTCATCATGGGGAATGACCCCAAGCTTTCATTTCATGGCCACTCTCTCTGCATCCTTCCCAACATGTCAGCGTCCTTCTTAAAATGGGGGGCCCAGAAGTCAACAAATACAGTAGTCCATATGTGTTCTACCCAAAGCAGCTTGAGAGTGTAGCTCTGTGGGTCTGGCCTCAGACACTTCCCCGCTGTGGGGCCCTGGGCAAGTCACTTCACCCTGTTTGCCTCAGTTTCCTCATCTGTAAAATGAACTGGAGAAGGAAATGGTGAACCACTCCAGTGTCTTTGCCAAGAAAACCTCAAATGGGGTTACAAAAAGTTTTATGTGACTCCGATGACTGAAGAACAAAGTTCTACCAGGGTAGGGGAAAGTGGGACTCTGACCTCTTTGTCCCCTCTGAAGATTGCCTGAAATATCATGAGCTTCCTGGGCCTCTGTTGTACACTCACACTGACTCACCTTGTGTTCTCAATTCACGAAGACCCATGGCTTCATATGAACTGCTGTCTAACTAACCATCCCTCCCTCATTATACACTTGGGAGGCTCACAGGATGGGGTCCTAGATGAGGGACCTCGGTGACCATGGAGTCCAACCCCCTCATCTCAAGGAGGAGGAAACCAGGGCTCAGAGAGGTCAGGTGACTTGCCTAGGGTCACTCTGATAGCAAAGCCGGGGGTCAGCTGTAGGTACTCAGATCTTAAACACAGTACTGTACCACATGGCCCATATTGCTTGCACTGGGATTGTTTTGGGACCCAAATCTTATGGCCATAGCATGTCTTTGAGATGGTCTTCCAAGAAATGGAGGGGCTGTGATCTGCATCTCTGGGGTCCTGGGGACTGGGGACTAATTAAGTCACAGCCTTGCCAATTAATCAATCAGTAAGTGTTTCTTTAACTCTAGTAAGTGCCAGGCTTTGTGCTTAGCACTGGAGATACAAAGGCAAAATAATGAAACAATTTCTTTCTTCAAGGGGCTGTAGCAGCAAGCACCCCGAGCATCCTCAGGGTTTGCTGCCACCACAGGTTCTTGGATCTGCTTTGATAAAGGAAAGCAACTCAAAACGGGTTAACAAGCTTACTTTAATCAGTCAAACATGTATCGTTTACCTAGTTCAGGGGAAAAAGGTCAGCACCCTGAACTTCAGAATACACAGACAGAATTATCAAGACAGAAACAGATCAAGTAGACAGATTTCCAAATTGTCCAACCATTACATCCATACCCAGTCAACATCTGGCTTTCAACATCTGGGTTTTTTCAAAGCCGGGGGGCTCTCAACAACGGTTTCCCAGAATTCAGATCAAATCACAGAACACTTCTCAAAGTGAGCCCCCAAAACAAAGCTACACATCAGGGCTTATATAGCCTTCTTCTGGCTCAGAGAATGTAACAACCTTCTGGACCCACTGGCCAATCAAGAAGTATCTACTGAAAAACAAGCCTCCCACCCCAGGCTCCAGGTGCACTTTAGCCTAGGGGCAGGGAAGATCTTTAAATTTTCATTTCCATTACAGGGGCTTACATCCAAACAGAGGAGACAACATGCATGCATATAGGCATATAGGCATGAAGTAGGTGCCCTGTGACCTTGGAGAGGAAGGCACTAGCAGCTGGGCAGTCAGGGAAGGCGGCTGTTGGAAATCCCTCTCTATCCGGTGCTAGAGAATGGGTGATGGACAGTTGGGGGTGGCTTCAATAATGATCCCCTTCCACCAGAGATCCCCTAACCAGCCAATTGGATGTAATCCATCAGCTGATGGGGAGTGAGCTGTTGGATTTGACCAACAGGTGCATTGAATCAAAATGGTGAAACTGCCTGAGCCTTTGGCTTCCACCTCAACTGAAAAGATATCCCACCACACAGTGAAACATTTAGTTATCATAAAGACTCAACAAGGAGTCAATGGAAGACACTTTTTTTGGGGGTGGGGGTGGAAATATATCAAATATTTTATTAATTTATTAAATCATTCCATTATTTTTAAATTTCTTTTGAAAATTTTTTTAAAGCAATTGGGGTTAAGTAACTTGTTCAAGGTTACACGGCCAGTTATTTCTGGGTGTGGTGCTGAGTATCTGAGCCCGGACTTGATCCAGGTCATCCCGACACTGGAGCCGGTGCTCTTACTCGCTGAGCCACCTGGCTGCCCCTTTCTTTTGAAATTTTATCTCTCAATTACATACAAATGAAAAGTTTTTAATATATATTTTTAATTTAAAAAATATTTATTCAATTTTAGTTTACACCATTCAATTCCACAATCCTTTGAGTTCCAAATTTTCTCCCCCATGGCGGCACGAGATCCAATATAGGTTCTACAAATACCTTTGCATTAAATATTAGTCAGGTTGTAAAGAAGATGTATAACCAATGGAGTGAACAATGAGAAAGAAGGAAAAAAAAACAACACAAAAAAGAGAGAGCAAGGAGTTTGCTTTAATCTGCATTCAGACTTTGTACTTCTTTTCTCTGGATGTGGATGTCCCTTTCCATGATGAGTCTTTTGGAGTTGTCTTATAACCTTGCAATACTGAGAAGAGCCCAGTCTATCTAAGTCAGTCATCACACATATGATGTGTCTGTAATTGTGTATGAAGTTCTCCTGGTTCTGCTCTCCTCACTCAGCATCAATTTATATAAGTCTCTCCAGGTTTTAATATTTATTTTTTAACCTTTGAGTTCCAAATTCTCTCCCTTCCCTCATTTTCCCTCTCATTGAGAAGGTGTTTGTCACCACCAAAAGCTGATATAACTATTTTTGTACATGTGGGTCCTTTTTCCTTTGATTTTTTTTTTGGAGGGCAGCTGGGGTTAAGTGACTTGCCTGAGGTCACACGACCAGTTTTTTGTCTTAAGTGTCTGAGGCCAGATTTGAACTCAGGTCCTCCTGACTCCAGGGCTGGTCCTCTATTCACTGAGCCCCCAGCTGCCCTCCTTTTTCCTTTTCTTTGATCTCTTTGGGATACAGACCTAGCAGTGGTATTGCTGGATTAAAGGGTATATGACACTATCACTTTGTCACAGTTGCCTTGGCCTCTGACTCAACTCCCTTTACCAAGGACATGGAACTGAGGAATGGAGAGCATTCTATGACTCAAGGAGAAGATGTTAAATTACAACAGGGGAATCGTTTTACTTCTGGATATGTTTTAGTTAAAGACACAATTACACAGCCTTATCGATTGCCTGGAGTTGGTAGAAAACAATAAGTTATTGGTTCCCTGAGAGGTTTGTGTCAGGGAAGAGTATGAATCACTTCAAAAATTATGACTTGGGGAGCAATGAAAGCTTTCAAAAAGAAAATCAACTTGCTAATGAAGAATGAATATGAGATTGGGTTTTCATGCCACTTTGTTTCACCAGACAGTCTGCAATGGTGGGGAGAGGGAGCAGAGGCCCTAGTCAGGTGAGCAGCTTTGCCAGAACTCTCTAAAGATGAGAGAGGCATTACAAAAGTTAGTCAGGGGTCCTGAGACCAATGGGAGTCAAGGTCGGGAGGGCCTTCTGTGAGAGGAGTCCTCACGCCCCAGTGTACATTTACATAAATGTAGATCATATAGGGTCAGGAGAGAAGGCGCTTGTCCACTGTGGAGATCACCAGCAGGAGGGGCTCTTTTGCTGGTTATGAAAAGGTTAAGCCTAGTTTGACATCAGTCACGTAGACACAACCTGACTATGAACTTCAGACCCTGGTGCAGACACTTGACAAAGGTCCTCCGCCCTTTGCTTAAAGACCTCCCATGACAGGAACCTCATGCCCTTCTGATAAGGCCCATGCTATATGACCTAAGACTTGGGGTCTCTGGGCAAGACCCTCTTTGCAACCAGGGGCTAGGCTTGGGGACAAAGACTTTGCCTGTGAGGACTATGGCAGGTTTGGACATGTTGGTAATAAGATGAAAGGTAGAAGCTGAATGATGAGGGTGCAGCCCTTAAAGGCATGATACCAGCTCATGTGCCAGGTCTAAGTAACCTGAGGGCAGCTTGGCATCGTGGAGAAAGCCTTGGACTTGGAGTCTGAAAAACCTGGGCTCTATTCTCACCTTGGGCATTTATTTAGTGGTTATGTGACCACGGTTGAGTCACCAGGCTCTGGCTTCCTCGTGTCCAGAACAGTTCTCATAATACTACTAGTTCTCAGTTCGGGGGTGGGGGCAGGTTGTGAGCCTCCAATATGCAGTGTACTTGGCAGGTGGCATGTTTGTGCTCTGGGAGAGGTGTGGAGGGAGCCTGGAGGGCCAATAATAATAGTAGCAAGCACTTCTCTGGTGCTTTCGGGGGTAAAGAGTACTATATATGTGCTCTCTTGCTCAATATGGATTTAGATTTGTTGGAGAAAATGTTTTTAGCAATCGAGATTGGGAAGCTCCTGTGTCTGCAGCTGGCTCTAGATTAGATTGAAAAGGGAAATCTTTGGCGAGCTATCCCAGGATTTGTATTGAAATGCTACCTTTGATGGTATTAACCTCATCATCCTGGGCAGGTGCTGTTGAGGAGCTCAGAGAACAAAGGATTCAGAGTCAGAGGACTTGGGTTCAAAATCTGCCCTCACACTGATTGCCCAGGCTGCTTCTCTTTCTGACCCTGTTTCCTTTCTGGTGAAATTTGAGGATCTAACGATCCTCTGACTCCTGTCCAAGGAGAAATGGGCATGTGCTGAAGCCTCCAGAATCAAGGGAGTGGAACAGTGAAAAGCCCTTTGGGGTGGGGGCTGGGGGGGCAGAAAACAAGCTGAGGGGTGTCTGAGGTGATTTCATCTTGCAAATGTTGCATTTCTTGAGGTGATTCAGTCCAGGAAAGCAGCCAGATGGGAAATGATGAACAATGATGACCATTAAAACCACTTCTTTCAGATAACATATTGAACTTCAGAAAGATTCTGGGTTCAATGGAAATGTTTTCACCTGGGATAGGCAATGGTGCCTGGTGACACTGTAGCATAGGGTGGATTAATCAGATTATTTAGCATTTCAGTGCAGAAGTCTTCAGATCACCTCTGGGTGATCATTTCTTGGGTATATTTTATAGAGGATTCTTAATCATGTTCAGGCTGAACTAAAAGGTATCTAGATTCCTTCTGACTTTGAGATGCCAAAATTCTAAAGGACCCTGGGGAGGGGTGGTGGTGATACAGGTTGGTTTTGAAGTATAACTAGGGTAGGGAGATAGGGACTTGGTCCCAGGGCACTGGAATTTAGAAGGTACAAAAATGTAGCTCAAGCAGGAAGATCTCAGATAGATCTTAGACACTGGCTCAGTCATTTAGGTAACTAATTCTGCTTCCAGTTCAGTTGTATTTGTCTCCATGTTCCTTTGTATTATTTTCATATCACAAGTGACAAAGTTGATTTCAGAACACATTTTGTGTTGCTTGACTCAGACCCCCAAATGGTGAGTTATGACTCTGAGAGAACCTGAAAGGTACTCTGAGAAAAAAAAATATCTGGAAAATAAGACAGAATTGCAGGTTGGCTGTGGGGACAGGGCAGGCCTATAGAAAGGTAGTTAGGAGACTGGGGGAGGGGATCAATGGGGGGATACACACAATTTCATCCCAGGTTGACCTTGAGAGAAGATTGGGAGCTAGAGAAGCAGGAATGAATTACAAGGTACAGTTCTTTTTCTTGAATTTTCACTACCTTCTAATCTATAATGCATTTTTTTCCATTGTAAGTAACTTGATGAAATCAGAAAATTTTCCAAAAGAATTTTTCTTACTTTTTGACAAATTTGTCCTATTTATGCAAAGTTAATGGGTTTAAAACAATCTTTAAATCACTGCCTGATTGCACTGGTCAGGGAGGAGTATCCTCGTGTCTAATTTTTGCATAGCAATGTAGCCAGAGAAATGCCTCCTGCTGGCTGCTAACGGCTTATTTCACAAAGTCCCCCTGGCCAGACTCGGACTATTATGAAAATGAAGCAGGGGGTCGAGCCTGGCTGGAGCAGGTTTCCAGTTAAATGTTCAGGCGGGTGATGAGACTCAGCAGGGCCACTGCCAAAATCGTTTTTGGAAAATTTAAAAAAAAATTCAGGGGATGGAGCGGAAGGAGGCGAGAAAATGCACAGCCTGCTCCATGATGACTGTGTCCGCACTTGAACTGAGAGATTTCTGGCCAAAGAGAGCCCTGAGGGCCAGATTCTTACTTAAGCTGAAGCAAATCCAGTCCCTTTCACAGGTCTGGGGGCTTCTCTGAAAGCAGAAAGCCTTGTCCCCTCCTGCAGGGCACAGAGCATGAGCCGCAGCTCTGTTCTGGGGCCCATTCACTGCCTGCATGAGCAGAGAGACTGGCCCATCACGGAGACACCAGGACGTGTTTTGACTAACGGATATGGGCCTCGGAGGCAGGAAAAATTAGGTTTAAGTGCCCACCCTGGTCGTCTGCCAACTGTGTCATCCTGGGCAAGCCATTCAAACTCTCTGGGTCTCAGTTTCCACACCTATGAAAGGAGAAGGTTGGGCTGTGTCACCTCTCTCTTCTCCTTCTGAAACAATGATCCCATTATACAGATGGTGAAAAGGCATTCTGAAGTGTTTTAATGTCTTCTCAGTCGATCAACAAGCCAGGCACTGTCCCAGGCACACCAGGGCAAATGCGAAATAGGCCCTTTCCTTTTAGTGCTTACGTTCTACCAGCCCAGAGAGATGCAGGCTATACAGGTGTTCAGGACGAATGTCCCAAGTTCCTCTCTCACAGACGAGCCTTAGGTCTTAAAGCAAGCCTGCAAATCCCTCTCATAGTTCCCTGAGTCCTCAAGGGGGACATTCTCTTCTGCTATTTGTGTGAGCCCCCACTGGGGTATTCTTTCCAATATTATCAGATGAGAATCAATATAGTCAGCCAAGGTACTTAGGCAGCAAAGTAAGGACAGTGAGTACAAAACATCTCCCTAAAAGTCTGTGAAACCTTCTCACATGTATGTGCAGAGTCTAGAGGAGAGAGGGCTCCAGCTTAGAAAGCATGTATGATACAGGGCTAACTGTGTCCCCTGCACAAGAAAGCCTTTTCTTCACTTCATGGAATTCTCAAGAAGCTCCCCTCAGATATGGTGTATTTGTTCTCTGTTTTGTTCGACTGGGCCCCTTAGGGAGCTTCAGATCTATCTCTAGTCTGTTCTTGGCTCTTGAAGTAGCCACTGTTGCCCCCTGATCCAGGGATGTCTGACAGACACCGTCGGAGAGACAGGAAGTCTAATATCCCTAGGCCCTCCTCCCCCAATCTTGCCAGGCCCTCCTCCAGCCAGAAGAGGAATGGAGAAGGAGATACAGGCCAAGGTCAAATCCAAGGCCTCTCCTTCCTCCCCTTTTCCTCAGATAACTCCTCATTAAGGATTGTTACTAGAACACCACACTTGGCCCAAGCTCTCTGATGACTCTGGTTCTGAACCAACGTGATGATTTGTAGAGGATCCCTAAGGGGATGTGACCACATTTCCCCAGTCTATCTAAACAGGATCCCTGTGTGACTAGCCAAGGGCTTGGCCTGGGATTGACTGGTCGATTAACACTAAAGCCTGTGATTAGGATGGATTGCTTTCACCTGGTTAAGTGTCAAGACATCTCACCACTTAGGGGGGAAGACTTGGCTCAGCCAGTCAATCAACACCACCGACACTGAGATGAATGAACGCAGACCACCCAGAGTCAATATTTCCGCTCAATAGCCGGGCAGTGCAATAGAGGAGACAACTCTAGGCACTGGGACAGTCTGGGCATGCTCCAGTTACATTCAGGGGCTCAGAAAGTATTTGAAGTTGTTATTGCTTCCCAGAAAGTGGAGAATTCTGGCTGAAATTAGGACACATGTAAATCGGTTCTCCCATATTCCCAAGAGCCTTCCAGTCCAATGGCACGTGGAGTGCCAAGTAAACACAGGGGCAGGCCGTGTGCTTGGCATACATGAGAAGACTTAAGATGCAGTTTCTAGAGCTCCTCTGGCACTCAGAGGTGGGGGTGGTGGTGTCCCATGGGATCATGGAGCCAGATCCCTTGTCTCCTAGGCTTTGCCACCCTCCATACCATCAACACAGGAGGGGTTTTGTCTGAAGCACCTACTGCCTCTGCCCTGTGGATCTTCTAAATAGAAGGACCTGGGCATAGGGATGGGAGGATGTTCTTAGATTGTGTCCCTTTTTTTCCTTGTTGGCCTTGGTGAGAAGGGAGACAGGCAAGAAACAGCCCTGGCTCTATGAAAGAGAGGTGGGGAGCAGGCAGAATGCCAGTCGCAGGGGCAGCAGTAAGAAGTAGAAACAGGAAAACCAGGCTAAGACCCAGTGGTGTCTCCACCCAGGTGCCAAGTGGATGCCAGAGGCATCTCTGCCCCAGAGCATCGATGATGCCTAGGAGGCTCCTGAGCCAGAGCCCAAACCCGGGCATCTGTGCTGAAAGCCTGGCTACGTTGGGTCACAAGAACATGCCTGTGTGCAGGGATCTTGGGCAGGAGGGAAACCTGGAGGTGATGCTGGTTGGACACCTCAGTGATTTTCCTTTCTTGTCTTATGAGGCTCAGGAAACCCTCCCAAGGACCCTATAGCTGTATCTCTGGACTAGGAGTGGGCCGCTGAGAGTCACCACCCTTAAAGAGAGACCATGGCAGCAACGAGAAAGCACTTTCTTTATTCTTGGTCTCAGATCTTTGGGGTTGTCTCATTTTTTCCTCTCCATAGTCTAGTCTCATCATTTAAGGAAAACCTAACGAGTCATGGAAAGTCATGCCCAGTCTGTCTGCTGAAAGGTAAGCCAAAGGGCCAATGAGATGATTGTGCCCCCCTTCACCGATCTCTTGAATTCATGTCAATGAAGAAACATTTGGTAAGTTCCTAGTATGTGCCAGACACTGTGGGAGTGCTGAGAATACAAAAACGAAAAAGTTCACCATTCCCTGATCTCAAGGAATTTATACTTTACTGAGGGACACAACACACACACGCAACAACATAGAAACAAGAGTGCAGAATTAATGCCAAGCCATTTAAGGGGAGAGGAGAGAGGGCTGTCAGCCGAGGGAGGCAGCAAGAAATTCATTTAGAAAAGGGCATCTTGAGCTGTGTCTTGAAGAAAGTGAGGGATTCTGTGAGGTGGAGGTAAGAAGGGGACACGTCCCAGGCATAGGACAAAGGCCCAGAGGCAAGAGATGCATGGGGCAGTGCGAGGTCAGTGTGGCAGGGGCAGATAGGGGAAAGGCAGTTTGGGGCCAGGCTGTGAAGGCCTGGAAATGCTAACCAGACACTTCCATTTATCCACAGACATTAGGGAGCCACTGGACTTTGTTGAGTAGGGGAACAATATGGCCAGATCCACACTTTAGGAAAATCATTTTAGCAGCTGAGTGGAGAATAGATTGGAGAGGAAATAGGCCAGCTAAGAGGTAAGGAAGGCCTGAGCTAGCTGGTCCCCATGTGAGTGCAGAGGAGGGGACATTTGGTAAAGATGGCAGGCGGTAACATCGTCATCTTGAAACTGATTGGCTGAGTGGGTCGAGGAAGACTGAGGAGCTGGGGATAATGTTAATAATCTGCAGAGATGATGAAAGCCATGGGAGCTGATGAGAAGAAGCCCGGAGCAGAACCTTGGACAGCACCAGCAGCTAGGGAGGAACCAGCGAAGGATGCCTAGAAGGAATAGTCAGACAGCCAGGAGGTGTGCCAGGTGTGCCAGGAAACTCAGCAAAGAGAGTGTATGTGGGAGGGGAGGTGGGGGCACAGGGTCCAGTGCTGCACAGAAGTCGAGAAGGATGGGGCCCAGTGGGGAGCACCAGGTTGGACAGATAAGATATAATGGGGTGGCTGGGGTTGGCCAGTGGGAGCCCAGTCTTCATGGGCACATACAGACTTCTCTGCCTGATGAAGCCCCCATGGGGACTTTCCAGCATGTGCAGCTGATGCCAGTCTGATGACCATGTGTGAAGAAGGCGGCTTGGAGGCTGAGTGGGATTGCAAACCATCCCAAGGCTCTGATCAGCCAAGGGGATTTCTTCATCCTACACGTTGGACCTTTGAGCAAAGAGGATGAATTGCTGGGGCTCCCTACAGGTGGGAGAGAGGCCCAGAGCCTGCCCTTACCCAGAGCCTCTCTCCCTGCCATGAACATAGGTCTCTGTTCTTTGGTATTATTCTTTCCTGCTCCCAGATGACATTGTGTCTGATAAGGTTGCGACTCTGTGTGCTTTAACAGTTTGCAATAACAAGATCGATCCCAAACTGCCTCACCTTTAATTGCTATGTCTCTCTTTCTCTGTGTCTCTCTCTGTCTTTCTCTGTCTCTCTCTCCCCCCTATATCCATATCCAGGTAGAATATGTATGTATTTAATTTTATGTGTATGTATTTATTTATTTTGGAGGCAGTTGGGGTTAAGTGACTGGCCCAGGGCCCCACAGCGAGTAAGTGTCTGAGGCTGGATCTGTGCTGCAGGCCTCCCGGCTCCAGGGCCAGTCTCTACACTTCACCACCAGATGCCTCTGTTGTATTCATTTTTCCAGGTCTTCATTGTGTCTCCATTGGATCGCAAGCTCCTTACAAGTAGGAATCACTTCATTCTTTTTATTTGTACTCATTGCACATACCTGGAACCTAGCTGTATTTCATAACTCTTTGCTGATTGGTTGGCTGGAGATACCAGAGAGATGAGGGAGGCTGGGGTGGGCTCCAAGCTGGCAAGGAGTAGCCTTGGCACAGAGAAGGACTGACCCTCTGTCAGATTCTAGGGAAAAGAGGAAGGGAGAGGAGACAATGCCAAGGGTTTTGAGATGAAGAGAAGACAGAGCTCATGGGGACCAGCCTCTATTTTCCCAGTAACATCGGAGGGGAAATCTTCAGTTGGAGAAGGGCAGGTATGGAAGTTTTGGCACAGTTTTTGTGGCAAGTGGGCAAGGGCTTAGTTACAGAAATGTTTTCCTTCGTGCTGATCCAGAACAACTGGGCTGATTTTATTCTCCTATTCCGCTCTGTTCCGTTGGTCCTATCAATCAATCCAAAAATATTCATGAAATGCTGTGGGCCAGGCTCCAAAGACAAATCTGAAGCTCTGCCTGACCTCGAGAAGCTTACGTTCAGCTGGGGGAGTCACCACAGGCATAAACAAGCACAAACACAAAACAGACAAAAGCGACCTTGGCTGGGGGGGGCGGTCAGGGATGGAGGGCAAGGGACCAGAAAATGCCTCCTGCAGAATAAAGTTAGCATTAGAGTTTGAGCCTGAAGGGAACAGAGCCAAAATAAGGGGGCGTTCCTCTGTCTACATCTCTTATCTTGGGGGGGCGCTATTTTGCTTTTCTGACTGGCTATTGTTCCAGTTATGATGGTGGCTGTGCCCTGCTCCTGTCTGGTAGGCTGATCTGGCCTCCCCATGTAAGTGGAGAGCACCCCTGGGTGGGCTTTCTGCCTGGGTTCGGGAAGAGGGATCTCACTACATCCCCCTTTGTTCCCCACACTCCTATCCATTCAATGCATTGCGTGATGTATCCAGTCTCACTTTCATGTTCAAACTTCCTTCCTTCCATAGCCTGAGTCCCCATGGCCCGCCCGGCTTGGACAACAGTCAATTACTGCTTTCGTTTTTTCCCTGGCCGTTGGCTTGTAGGCCGTTCCAATGCTGTAGTTTGAGGAAAATGAAGCATCTGCTTGCCCTGAAATGTCCCACCAATGTAAATGAAGATTTATTGTAGCCATTTGCACTTTCCACCAGGGGGAATTTTCTGCTGTGCGAATCCAAGAATTTCCATTTGTCCTGCCTAGTTGATCTTCCCTTTCTTCCTCTGAGACATAAAATGGGAGGATTTGGACAAAAGGAATGTGAATTCTCCCCATCCTTCTGGAGCTGCAATGGTCCTTGTGGCCTCTTTCCTTTGGGGAGAG
Source organism: Petaurus breviceps papuanus (assembly GCF_028583685.1). NCBI lineage: Eukaryota > Metazoa > Chordata > Mammalia > Diprotodontia > Petauridae > Petaurus > Petaurus breviceps. The sequence goes on along the minus strand of NW_027185872.1, from coordinate 6,404,475 downwards.
GCTCCACCGACAAATGCATCTCCCAATTCTGACCATGCTGGAGCTTGGGCTGGGTACCACAACCTTCCTTTTACCATGAGCTTATCCTTAAATAGTCTGGAGCCAGAATGCACTTAATTGGATTTGAGCCACAGCTATGATCATACAGGGAAGCCCAGGTGGTGGGAGGGGGAAATGGAGACTGCTGGAGGGAATAAACCCTTATTCCAACAATTCACTTTCTGGAAGCACTGAATCCAGGCAGCACTGCGGTCCAGTGAGCCTTTCCAATCTGTTGTCCTCATATCTAGTTTTTGACTCCTTTGGGGGTATTGACTGGCATGAGAGAACACTCTGGGAGGCGAGAACAAGAAGATGAATCCTCTGGGTGATGTTCCCAATGACCAATACAGACTTGTCATCTGCAGAAGCTTCAAGGTTGGAGACTCAGAGGATGTAGACATTGAAAAGGAAGCTGATAGAGACCTGGCAGGGGCAAGAACCTATAAGGTCTGGGGTCCCTTCTGGAGGAGTGTGTCCTGCAGGTGTGTCAGAGGCTCTGGCTGGGAGACCTGCACAGTGCAGGTCTCTGGCCTGTTCTGTAGATGGTGACCAAACCGGGAGGAGGCTTTGTGAAGACATCAAGTGACCAATCAGTCAGCACCAGACACTGGGGAGACAAAGCAATCATGACATGGAGCCTGCCCTCAGGGAGTGGACATTCTGTTGGGGATGACACTCTATACACTTACACACAAAATCTATTCAGAATAAATTCAAGGTAGGTTGGGAGGGCAGGAAAGCCTTCTCCAGGTCTGGCATTCTCCTTGGCCTTTAGCCCCGGCCAACACTTGTATGTGAGAACCAGGTCACCCCCCCTCAGTGTTATACACTGGGGTGGGACCAATCTTCTCCCTCTCTCTGACAGTCTGTGAACAAAGGCTGGATGACCACTTGTCTGAGACATCAGGTGGGGAGGGGGTTGGACTGCATGCCCACTGAGGCCTGTCCTATGTCCTCCCATCCATTTCCTGTTAGGTATTGGGGGAAATGCCATGAACACAGGACACTCTTGGCCTTGTTGAGCTCACCACATGGCAAGTGGCTATGGGACAGCATGGTCAATCCAATTTTGTACATTGTAGAGTTTTTAAGAGCCATCCTGCAGGACCGGAACATGTGGATCGCATGGAGGAAGAAGGGGACATTTCTACTGGGAGTGCTTGCATTTAGCCAGAACCTTGCAAGGGCCTGAAGAATTCAAAGCGCAGGGATCCAACTGGAGCTTAGAACACACGAGGTTGTATGGGATGCACTTAGAACCTGGGTGGGGGGACAGGAGGGACACCAGACTGTAGGGGAGGAGTCTGGACTTGCTTGTGTACCTGACAGGCAGCTCTTTTTGGATGATTTTGAGTGGAGAAATAATCTGGCCAAAGTGGAAGGATGGGTGTGAATGGAGAGAGACTGCACAAAGGGAGGCTAATGGAGGCTGCCAGGAGAGGCCAAACCCTGGGTAATGAAGATCAGGGTGGAGGAAGTAATAGAGGAAAGGACTGGGATAAGAGATGCTGCCATCTGGGTGTGGAGGGCAGAGCTTGTCCCCTGCGGCTCCCACCCAAGCTTTCCTCAATGCATTTCTCAGTCCACATAACTAGCCTTTGGCCATGATGTATGGAGTTTCAGGTCAATCATTAGGTGGCAGATTTAAAAAAAAAACCTATAGCTAGTCAGTCAACAAACCTTTATTGGGCACTATGTGCCAGGTACTGGGCTAAGACTGGTTGAGGGGAAAATCAAGATGAGAGTGGACAGCGCCCCCGTCTGATCTCCAAGGAGACATGCCCCTCTGAGGCCGGGCAGGGGAGTGAGGGAGGGGGCAAATCAATGCCTCTCTCGTTGGAACATTTCTTCTTTCCCATGACAAATGGCTTTGGAAACTTTCTTGCTGATGCAAATGCTCACTGCCCAATTGCCCTCTAATAATTTTGATTAATTGTGATTAATCAATTCATGCCTAAGACTCATTTACCCATGCAGTAATCAGCTCATGATTCAAAAGAAGAGGGGAAGATGTTATCAGAGGTGAAGATTTCTAGTGACTTGAGCTGTGTCTATGGGATTCCTAGCTTTCTCAGCAAGGCTTTGGGAATTCTGTCTGCCCTGCTACTATCTCTCTCTCCAATAAGACAGAATCACCTCAATCAACAGGCAAGTCAGTCATTGTCTATTTAGAGACCCTTCTGTGACCTGAGGGGTGACACAGTCACCTTTAGGCAGCAGTAGAAACACAGCCCTTCTCTGGTTCTATCTCTGGATTGGACCATGTCCATTCATGACACTTTCCATTTCTGTTCAAAGCAGGAAGCATCTCCCATTTCTAGCCTTGAAATCTCTCTTTAAAACAACGACTTCTCTCTCATCTCCCTCTACATAATTTGTTGAGTCATAGGACAAAGATCTTGAGCTGAAAGGGACCTTGGAGTCATCTAGTCCAAGACCCTCATTTCACACATGGGGAAATTGAGGCTTGACTAGCCCAAGGGCACAAGGGAATAAGTGACTCATTTTTCAGACTGTCCCTGGAATTCATCCCTTCCTTCCTCATTTTACTGATGTTACTTTAGGTCGTAGCCTTTCACCAGTGTCTTTCTGACCTTGGGTAGTAGACCCCTGGGTGGTCTCTCTCCCTCCAGGCTGCCCTTCTTCAATTCATTCTCACTGGAAGAGATAGCCCTGGATTTCCTGGTGCCTTAGAGGGATTCTCCTGTCCATGGCCTTGACCTCTGCACCCTTGCCAAGCCCCACTTGTACATAGATACCCCAAGTGGGCATTTCTACCCTGCTGTTGGGAACTGGATACCACTCATGGAGCCTGAGATGGGGCTTGGAAATTGTCATTCCTTGTTTCCTCTCAGCCTGGAATGCCTGAAGGAAAGAGGAGTCTAGGCTTGGCTTTCCAGATCTCTCAAAGGCCATGGGCACTGTGCAGAAGTGAGCTAGCTGCCTTGAGGTGGAAGTATGAAATCCGGGTGGCTAAGAAGGGTGGTGAAGAACTTGGGGTGCCCCAGGCAGCCTATGATGGAGAAAGCTTCTTCCTGTCCTCCTGGCCCCTGAGGGGCAGTGTCAGCGTCCCCTTTGGGTGACGTGGGCCCCTTTGCTCCCTTGTGCCTGGGTGCCTTACGTAGGCTCCGAAGCCTTCACTGGTGTGAGTGCAGTGCTCTGAACCGGGAGAACTTGCTTTTTGCTCATTTGGTCTGTCTGGCTCTGTTGTGAAACTTCCCCAAGTCAAAGGCTATGGGGCTCAGCCAGCCAGCCAGCCAGCTCGTCTTCCACAAACATCCCTGATGCTGAATCCCTCCTGTGCTTTGTATGAAGGAAGCTTCAAGAGGGGAAGAAGTGGTCTCTGTTTCTTCCTATTCACCTCCTATGTGTGGGACTTTAGCTTTTTCACCATGTAAGTGAACGGGTTAGGCTTGATAAAGAAAGATGAAGGAGGGAAAGAAAACTTTTATGTTTTGTGCTGAATATGTGCCAAGCTTTGTGCCAAGTGCTGGGGATGCATTTTTTTTTTAAAGGAAACTGACTCTGCCTTCAAGGAGTTTATTTTCTGTGACACATTTTCAGCTCATTTTTTCAATTAACAACATGTTTTTTCCTCTCCCTTTCACCTCTCTCTCCACTAAAACGTTGTAATCATTAATTAATAAAGTTATTGTAATCAACAAACAGAGTCAAGACAAATAAAGGTCCATGTTGGCTATGAAGGTTCTGACCCACTGTTAAGAAAACTAACCATGTAGGAGAGAGGCAACCACAGAGGGGAGGTTTGGACTGGGTGGGTAGAAAGGCTCAGCTATGGGTGCCAAGGCAGGCAGATGAGGACATGGCTTGGGTGGATGGCTGGCCAGGGTATGAGAGGACACCAACGTGCAGGAATCTCTTCTGTCGGCCTCTTGGGCTAAGGACCTTTTCCTGCTGGTCTCTGAGCTCCAGAGGGTGTGTGTAAACAGTTACCCCTTCCCACAGTTGGGAATGCCCTTCCTTTTTTTCCATGAGTACATTGCCTCTGAAGCAAACCTGTGCCCAGGATGGGGCTGCTTTCTTTTGTGTCTTCTTTCCTTTGGTACCCAGCTTTGTGAGATCCAGGAACCAGAGTATCAGCAACTCGAGTGGTTGCTATGGCAACAGTGGCAGCCAAAGACTGGCCTAGAGGGAGTCACCTGGAGAAAGAGAGAAACCGCTGGGAACAAAGGAGCCCGCTTGGCATTGATTGGGCTGCACTGAGTGAGGGTGAATTGTAAGCTGGGAGTGAGAAGCCTTCTTCCAGACGTCTTAACAAGGTCTGAACACTAACCTTCCAAATGATCGTGACCATTCTGTGATTCTTCACCGTTTAGCACCCTCTTTCCTGTGAGGTAATAAAACTGCCCTGCCAGGACCAAACAGTCAAGGGGATAAAGAGGAGGCTGACGATTGACCCTGTTTGACAGCGGAGATCCGGGGCTGGAGAGGAGTTCGCTGGCTCAGTAAGAGCATGGCACAAGGATCATTCCGTTCAAGGAGCATAAGCCCCAGTTAGCCGATGAGCACCTCCAGCTGTTTGTCCCTCGCTCCAGGGTATGGCAGAGCCACCAACAGGAGCAAGACAGTAGCCAATGAGGCTCCGAGATTTCACCTGCATAAGCACATGTCACAAGTCGGCCTTCTCGGCACCTAGCGATGGGCCTGCGCCCATTGAGAGCACTTGGTGCCTGTTCGTTGGACTGAATGTATCCTTATCTCATGAGTACCTGACCAAGAACACTTTCCACAGCGTCCCCAGCGGGCGGTCCTCTCCCAGGCCGCTGTTACTCACATAAAACACTGGCCAATATTTCCCCCTTCCTCCCGCCGCCCCCAGGCTTTCCTTACCTTGCTCAAACATGCCCAGCTCAGCTCCCATCTCTCCGAGGCTAGACCACATGATCCTTTCTCTCACATCTGCTGCTTCTTACCACCCCAGCTTCCTTCCAGGCTTAGCTGAAGTGCTCAGCCCCAACATCCCCTATCCGTGAGTGACTCAGCCTCAGAAAGTCTTGGTCATTTTGTGTGGCTCCTACATCATTTCCCTCTAATAGGATGCAGACTTCTTGAAGGAAGGGTCTATTTTGTCTTTGTTACTCCAGTACCTAATGCAGTGCCTGGCTTAGAGTAGGAATTTAATAAATGTTTGGTAAATGAATGAATGAATGAAGTTCCTTTAAACAGTCTTCATACGGTATGAATTGAAGACTCTTTCTCATCCTGGATGCCCTCTGCTGGATCCTCACCAGCTTAACCAAGTCCGCCTAAAATGAACCCAGTCCAGCACAGAGAATCTTGGCATCATTGCCTTAGACTGGGGGCTCTACCTTGATGACAGGCAGGCAACAAGCATTTTATTAAACACTTCCTATGTGCCAAACCCTGTGCTAAGTACACACTTAAATACGCTTAAGAAGAAAGATGGCCCCTGCCCTCAAGGAGCTTATATTCTAATGGGGAAGGTGACACAGTTGAATTGGGGAAGGTAACATGCAGGGACATGATGGCAAAATCTCAAGAGTCAGAAGTCCAGGCTGGCTGGAAGGGGAAAGAAGTGACCAAGCTGTGCCCATCCCCCAAATGGAGGCTCCAGAAGGAAGTCTCCAGTGGTGGGAAGGAGATGTGACTGGACTAGCTCTTTGAGTGAATCCCACACCTCTAATCAAGGGGTGCCCAAAGTGCCCCTCTCCAGGCGTCACCAGCCTGAGGGTTCCAAAGCCTGTCCAGCTCCCTGATGGCTGTTCTCACTCACATTCTGTCTGCCGCTAGTGGAGTACATTTTAAGAAAGAATCACATGAAAGGTTCCTGTGTCTGGGGGTCATCTCTGTATTTTTTCCGACTCCCCATCTTCAGTGACTGCCGGTCTCTCCTTCTGTCTGCTCTGGCTGTGTCCCTGGCAGCCTTGGAGACAGTCTCCACTCTCCCCACGACCCATCAATGATAAAGAATTTGTTTACTAGGAATTGCTCACCACCCCCTCCTGCCTGCCATCTGCCACCCTGACGGCACACTGCCGCCGCCTCCTCAGCTGAGCTCCCCAGGCTTTAGACTGATTGGCTCCACGATTCAGGGCCACACAGGGGGCTCACACCTTTCTCAGCTGACACCTACCTGCTTGGGGGGGTTTGTCCTCTTCCCTTCTAAGCATATTTGTCAGTGACATTTTGGCTCAGCCAACAGGTAGGGAGAAGGGCAGCTGGCTCAAGGCCTCCCATGTGTCCACTGGCTCTTGTGGCACAGACAGGTAGAGAGAACAACCCACATAGGCTGAAATTTGTTAGTCTGAACCAAGAGCTTCTGGATCTCCGAGTCCTGCAACCAGGGTCAACCTGAGGTCCATTTGTGCGGCAGGTAAGGTCTGGCTTTCTGGGCAGAAGGGCAGCACAGAGATCAGTGGAGACTAATGGAAAGACGGAGGGGGAAGACCTCTTCATTGTCTTCCCCCCACTTCTAATACAGGCCCCCTCTTGCCTCCTGGGTGGCTAGGCTACCTTGTTCTCTCTGTCTGGGGGGAAGTGCCCACACTCCAGACCAACTTGTCCAATCAGGAAATACAGTGGACTCCACACAAGACCATTGCATCTCACTGCACCAAAGTGCAGAGCAAATCTTCCTCTTACAAAAAGAATGACTTCCATTCCCTCAAGCGCTATGGGTCCTCTTGTCCCTTGTCTTTCACAAAGTTTACCTGAGCCCCTCCTGTCCCGCAGTCTTGCTCTGGGCTCTGTGAGACAGCTGCTTGATTGGCCTCTGGTACAGTATCAGGGCCACAGCCTCCCCATCGAAGACAGTACAACCTGAAGAGCAGCATTACCTTCTTTCTTTATCTTTGAGGATTTGTGTCCCAACTCTGGTTTTTTTCTGTAACAGCTTACATGAGAACACAGCTTTCTTCCAGATGCATGATGGATGGAGACAGTCTACTGACAGAAAACTAGAGTTCCAGACTCTACCCTGTGCCCTGGCATTCATACAACTTGACACATAGATGTGTCTTGACTCATAGATGAGCACCTTCCAGTCTTGCCTTATGAATTGCCAAGATTTCAAAGCAGAGCCTAGAGTTTGGGGCTAGAAGCAGCCAAAGGGCATCTCTTCAAAACTCTTCAGAAGACTAAGGACAATATTAATGACAACAGCTTTAATCAGGGGCAGTATGGCATGGTGTGTGTGTGTGTGTGTGTGTGTGTGTGTGTGTGTGTGTGTGTAACTGGCCTTGAAGTCAGGGCTGGCAGGGAGTAGGTCCAACAAAAAGCAGCATGATGACTCCCATAGGAGTCATGGCCAGCTCTTCAATCAGAAGCATGGTGTGACCATCCATGTGCCTTGTGTTGCCTACATGTCTATCCCTTCATGTGTAAATGCCCATAGGGTCCCTGTATGTAGATTCCTTGCATGTGATGCTTATAAACATCCGTTGTACCCATTGCATGTGTATGCATTTGTGGGAGAGCAAGTTCAAGGTTTAGGAAGGTGGGTGAGGAATGTTCTATGGTTAACTTACTTACGTTGCTATTTAATTAAAAATCCTTTGTTATGAAATGTGTGTCTTCTGACTGGTAAAAATAGCACTGTGGTGGAGGCTTGTGAATTATGGTTTGAAGAAGATTATGACTAAAAACCTCTTCGGAAGTGAAGGGAGCTTACTGGGGTCCTGGCATGAGGCTGCAGAAGTCATTTCTATGCTCCTCCAAACTCTAGAAAACAGGTACCGCTGGGCAGAATATGCAGGAATGATGATCGAATTTCTGATTCTCTTAGTTTTCAACCTAGGATATCAAATATTTATTGAGCATCCTCTTCCTCCTTTTCCTGACATTTCTTTATTTATTCTTGGAATGAAAGACCCTGAAGCATCAGTGGTTCTCAGAGACTTTGCTACTGCTTATGTTTGATGTCTTCTTTAGTTGGAGGCCAAAGAAGCAAGCTCCTGCCTTTGTTTCAGAGCTGTGAGAAGCAGAGCATTGGCACCATAGATGGGTTTTGAGGTATAAGTGCAGTCTATTCTCAGTGATGGACGTTCTCCCCTCCCCTCCCCTCTCAATGGACAGGAGCCCATTAGAACCTTCAGAAAAGGTGATATGTCAAGTAACCTCACCAACCAGATCTTCTCTGGTGTATGTTGCACATCAGAGAATATTGAGGCACTAAGGTTTTCTACCATGTTTCCCTAACTTCACTTTCTTGTGTCTCTATGTTTTATATCAGACTCACAAGCATAATTAAAACAAACCAACAAATTCACAGATGCTGGCAGGGATGTGAGAGGACCTCAGATTCCAAACCACCACCATGCAGGAATCTCATCTATAGCACCCTTGACAAGTGGTGACTAGCCTTTGCTCGAAAAATTCCAGTTGGGGGAGCCATAACCACCCAAGCAGTCCATCTCACTATTTATAACTCTGATTGTGAAGAAGCTTTTCCTGATGTTGAGCCTAAATTTACAAACTCCCTTAGATTGTTCCTAGTTCTGTTCTCATTTATTTGCCTCCAGACTCTCCTTCTTTATTTTCCAAATGCTTCACTTTGGTCATACATGAACCTACTGATTTTTCAAAATCCACCTTCATGAATACAAGACTGGCATGATGGGGTTTGTCTGAAAAAGATCTGGGTGTGGTTAATGCACTGAAAGCCAAATAAAAGGTGTGATGTGGAAGCCCAAACCTTAAAGTTATCATTAGCTAAATAAAGAAAAGCAGCAGAGTGACCAGAGCTAGGGATGCAACAGGTCCTCTGCCCTCTTCTCTGGTCAGCCCACATCTTGAAGACCACTATCTTTAATTCTATAACTTTTTAGGGCTAGAGTTAAGGTTAAAAGCAGGTTAGTGGCACCACCTGTCTCTCAGTCAGCTCTGGGAAAGATGGCATGTGTGTGCTCCTGTGACTATGTTTATCCTAGGGTCTGAGTGTCAATTCAACAACGTCCTCAATTAAGCACTCTCCTAGAGATGCCATATGGGAGGAGGGTGAGAGGAAGGACACATTCCCCAGCCAGTCTTCAAACCTATACTAGGTGGGCAAGAATCTATTTTCAAAGAATAAGCATCAGCTAATGACACACACCTGGGGCTATGGGGTGTTCAGAGAGGATCAGTATCTTTTGTGTGAGGGCTTGCTGAACCCTTTTCAGGGCTGCTTATCTGCCTTTGGTGTTTACCTTTCACCCAACTCTCATCTGTGGCTCCAAGAAGCTGTAGTCATCTTGGCAAACAGACTAAATCAGATTGTGGGTAACCTACATGCTTAAACCCATTGCTGAGTTAGAAGGATTCCTACCCCAAGCATATGAAGACTTCTCCCAGCAGAATGGGCAGACGTGGAAGACACAAAGGTCGTTCACTGTATCCCAGGCCATCGCCAGTTGCCGTGACTTTTGTCTTGCTACTGGCCTTCTAAGACACTGGAAGAGAGAGTGAGGGTGATGACTTTGTTCAACTCTGCCTCACTTCAATCCAATTCACAAACAAGTCAAAACATCACCTGTGATGCCATCGGTCATGTTGGAAGTGAAGGATGAACAGTATAGACCTGCCACCAATGTTCATTCATTGCCAGAATTACAGAACATCAGAGGAGGAAAGGACTTCAGAGATTGTCTGATTCCACCCCCTTATTTCACAAATGAGGAAATGGAGACTCAGCATAGGAAGGGAATAATCTAAGGTTTCCATTGCTTACTCAGGTCTCTAGGTGGGTGAATGGGCAGACCCTGGGAAATAGGTGGTGGGAGGGAGGGAGGGCATCTGAGAGATGCCCATAATGTTTAGGATTATAGTATGCTTGAAAGAAATGTACTGCAAGTTTACGTATGTGCAGAATGTATCAAAATCATCTTAGGCTTGTAAATATGGGGAATTGGTTTGTCAAGCTCCTTGTTCAGTCTTCCAAGGGTATAGCAAAGTAGAAGGGTAGAGTAGGGGTTAGGAGGGGAAGAAAGTGATGCTAAAAGATATCTTAGCAGCTTGCCCACCCAACCAACCATCTACCAATAAACCATCCACCAATCCATCCATCTATCCATCCATCCATCCATCCATCCATCCATCCATCCATCCATCCATCCATCCACCCACCATTCCATCCATCCACCCACCCTTCCATCCATCCACCCACCTTTCCATCCATCCATCCATTCATCCTCTCACCCCCCATCCTCCCATCCACCCATCCATCCACCCATCCATCCATCCATCTATACATCATCCATCTACCCACCCATCCACCAATCTACCATCCATCCATCCATCCATCCATCCATCCATCCATCCATCCATCCATCCATCCATCCATCCATCTATCCAGCCAGCCAGCCATATGCCTGGCTACTTGGAGGCAGCCTCTGTCTTCCCCATCCCCAAGTCTGCCTCTCTGCTACTCCTTGGCTGGATGTCACTTGTTTTCAGAAGGAGATCCCACAAGAGGTTTTCTTCAGCTCAAGGACATACCCCCAGATGTAGGCTGATGCAGTACAAAGGTGTTCTTCCCTGTGAAAACCAAGCAGGAGGGAACTGGATCTTGGGAATGCATGTGCCTCCTGTATGAGGAGCAGGGGAGAGGAGACACAGGGGGATGTGAGAGTTGTTTCTCGGTGACTTGGTGCTTTTCATTGCAATGTCTCCCATAGCCCAGCAAATGGGAGCAGCCCAGCCTGGGGCTGGGTTCTGGTCCATGCTGGGAGAATGAAAGCCCAGCCCCCTTCCCCAGCTGTCTCGAGGCCTTGCTTGTTCAATTAATATAATAAGACAGCACTTTCAGCGCTTCCTTGCTGATTAATTAATGTAACATTGAATCCAGTTTGCTATTACAATTATGGCTACATCAGGTGGTGAGCTGGCTCTCCCCTCCAAGGCGAGGCTCTGCAGGGGGCAGGTGAAGGAGGAGAAAGGAAAGGGGAGAGATGTGGCCTCAGATCCTTCATCTGTGAGTCAGTCAGCGACTTCAGATCTTGTGGAAGGGGCTGTGAATGCTGGCCAAGTTACAGTCCTACATGATGCCAGGGGGCAGAGAGGGTGCTGGGCAGGAAGCATCACAAGACTGGGTTATGTTGTCCTTCCATGCTCTGCCCGCCTTCCTCACTTCTATCTTTTTCTTTCAGTCCTCCTCTTCCTCCTTGTCTTCTTTCTCCACTTGGGGCCTCAGTTCCCATCCATAAAATGAGGGATCGATTTCTAGCCTCGATCCCAGAGTACAGTGATGTAATAGAAAGGGAAGTGGTCCTGGCCCTGGGCTTCTGAGAATCTGGTGATGACGGGGGTCTCCTCCGTGAGATGCTGGTCTCTCTCAGGACTCCAGGGATTTTCGTCCTGTCTAGGACTTGAGGAGA
>NW_027185872.1:6219132-6348100 GCF_028583685.1 Petaurus breviceps papuanus | reverse complement strand
TCTCTCTCTGTCTCTCTGTCTCTCTCTCTCTCTGTCTCTCTCTCTCTCTCTCTCTGTCTCTCTCTCTCTCTCTCTCTCTGTCTCTCTCTCTCTCTTTCTGTCTCTCTCTCCCTCCTCCCTTCACAACCCTTCAGCCTAGTCATATTCTCTTTCTTATTTTCTTTCCTTGAAACTCACTGGACAAAATGTATATAAGTCTATATGGGTGCTGAGCTACAAGGCAATGGACAGACCATTTAGTCTAACTCCCTCATTTTACAGAAGTGGAAACTGAGGCTCAGGAATATTAAATGCCTTTTCCAAAGTCATGCAGGTAGTCAGCATTAGAGATGAGACCAGAACCCAGGTTATGTTTGTTCTGGTGAAAGGTATGAAGTACAAATTGGAAAATGAGGGCTATCGCAGGCCCACAACCTGATCCAATTGTGTGGTGACTTAGGTGGCCTAGAAGTGGGGGGAAAAGGGATAGGGGAAAAAAGACAAAGAGAGTTGTTGTGAAAAACTAAGGATGTAGGGAAGAATGGCCAAAATGGAACCCCTGGATCTTGGTTCCTGCTTGGTCTTCCCTGTTGGGACCTAAAGGAACTGAGCTAAGTCTCAAGTTAGCCCATAGAGACCCCACTACCCAAGGGCTGAGTGACAAAATAGAACATAGTGATCTTACTTCCACACTTCCAAAACACATGTAACATTGAAAAATGAATGTGGCTGATTAGGAAAACAAATTTGAGGATCCTAGTAAGCCATCAAGTTCCCATTTTAATGGCTAAACATCCATGTGATCCCAAAGTCCCAATGATTTTTACATCTCAGCATGTGTCTCATTCTTGTGCTTTTTCAGAAAGGAAGGAAAGTCAGGATACTGAGGCTTCACTTATGGAATGAAACCTGCATTGATTTGGCCTCAGGAATTTCAGAATTTGGGGGGAGGGGCTTGACTGTTAAACTATTAACATGATCCCAGATTTGTGATTAATGCACAAATTAATGAGTCCCCTTGTACCCTCCTTCTAGAGTTTGTATTGAAATCATTCAACGAGTCCATAGAATCTTCTGTTGAGGTTTAGTTTTCAAATAATACTAAAATCTCCTTCCTGTATGTGCCCAGTGGCTATTTTTCAAGTTCCTTGGGGTCTTCTAGAAGGGCTGCCCCTTCCCATTCCTCCCTTCCTCCTCCTTATGAATCACAAAATGGAGGTGAACCATAAGGCAGTGTCAGATGAACAACGAATAGAGTGCTCAGTGAATGAATGAAGTCCCCAAACACAGAGGGGATCTTTTCTAAATAAGAGTCTAGTAAACTTCCACTTATGCAAGATGCAACCAAGCCAAACTCTATGTTACATCCCACTCTGCTAAGAAATATCCAAATGACAGCTCCTAGGTGGGAACAAGGGCTATACCTTAAAGAATCCCAAACTCTTCCCAGGACAGTCAGCCCAAACTCATGCCCAGCCCCAGTCCCAGCCAAAGGGAATTCACCTTCCTTCACATGAGTACTGCACAGTTTGGATGCCACCTTAGACTTTCTATGCTGACTTGGAGCATTCAAGTTTGTAATTTCATCAGCTTCTCAGAGGCAAGTTTGACCATAGGATCTCCCTAAGGCTCTGTATGATTCTAAAATGCCTTCTGAGGCACTAAAGAAAGACTCCTTTATCATCTGGGAAGCTTTTGTATCAGTGCTCCGTATAAGGTTCCAGAGATTTAAAAGTAGTCCTATATACAGATGATATCGGTTCAAACAGGGGGCACACACATCTCTACAATGACGACTTTTTGAAAGGAGAAAAAAAAGCTATAGACAGACACTTAAAAATATGAAAAAGATATAAAAGATATAAAAAGTTTATAAGCCATATCCAGTTTTATCTAAGCCAAAGTTTTGGAAAAATAAGGCTTGTATCTGGACCAATATTTATAAAACATATGGGCAGGAATTACTAAATAAATAACTTATGAACAAAAACACTGCAATTTTCCATAGCAGAAAGCTGTCAGAGGGCATATTTAGAGCCAGTGGTGTAAATAACATAACCTTGCTTACTGAGCCCCCTTCACAGATACACATCAATCACCAACAGTAATCTGCCAAGCAGGGAATCAAAGGAATTATCATCTAATGTCTAATAGCATTGGAATTAGAAACTAGAAGAGGTGGGCTCCACTTCTGCCTCAGAATTTTACTAGCTCTGTGATCCTGGGCAAGTGCTTTTCACTCCTGGAGCCTTGGGCTCCTTATCTGTAAAATGGACCCTACTTCACAGGGTTGTTGTGAGGCTCAAAGGAGCTGAGTGCCCTGGACACCTTTAAAGTGCTATATAAATGACAGCTGTTATTTTTATTAGAGTATTTATTCAGTTAACCAAAAACCTTATTGCCCTTGTGTATTCTGGATAAATGAAAGGGTTTTTTGTACTGCCAGGAGCCAAAATGAAGATCATTTTGGAAGCCTCCCACTGCCCTGGAGGAATAACAGGGCTTCATTTATTTATTTTTGCCATGTTTCTGAAAAAGAGAGCTGGGAAATGGATTTCTGTTTTTCATATTTTTTTTCTCTTTTCAAAGAAATGAACCCCACCTACCCAGAAAAATCAGATCTCTCCTGAGACCTTACAGTGACTGACAGGGAGGATAAAACAGGTGCTTAATATATTCTATTGATGACATCTGCTGATGTAGATAGAGACCACTCCACTGTGGGGCAGAGGCAGATGTCATCCTCAGTCTTTGCCAAGTACTGTAGATGTCCACTAGGGGGAGATCACCTCTAGGAAGAAGGGAAGTGCCTAGCTGCCCAGAGCACGCACTCACCCTGAAACATGGTCGGTTGCTTTCCTTTAGGATGGAAGGGATTGACTTGTTCACCAAAGACCTAACTTTTCAGCTGCAGTGGCCCGATCCAGGATTTTAGTGGTACTGCTTCATTAGTGCCCCTCTCAAACACTGCCCACCTCCCCCCAGCCTAGAGATGGCCAGTCCCACCAAGGCTTGCTTTTGTGCATTGCCCAGCCACTTCTGAGTCAGGTGGGGAGAGTGGAATCATGGAAGAGGGAATGAGGCATATACTGACTGAACACATCATAGAAGGGGGTGGTGGAATAGGGGCAAAAATAAAAGGAACCCAGAGGGAACACTCAGGGGGGTCAGCCAGGAAACCCCACCCATGGGGCTAATGACTGAGGCCCCGAACAGAGTGAAGATGCAACATCAGCTTTTATGTAAGCATTATCTGAATCACTATGAGGAAAGCTCCCCTCAAATGGGGCCAATGGAAAAGACAAAAAGGGATGTTGGGACCTCCAGCAGCCAAATGTCAGAGAGGAGAAACTGAAGAAGGAAAATCACCAAGTAATTCAAAATTCTCTTAGTTCAGAAAATGATGCAAATGTTCCTTCAGATTCACAGCTCACTCAAAATGAAAAGGGCTGCCACTTTTTCTTTTCTTTTTCTTTTTTTTAAACAAAGATAACAATATAAAAAAATCTAGTCTTAAAGAGCCTTCAACATACAATTAGAAACCAGCCAAAGGGAACTCAATCTTCAGAGGTAAGCTGGGAAATCCTCACCATGTCCTTAATTATTCAGTGGTCACCAGGATGAGGCCACTCTCGATGGACTCGAGTTGGGTGTGCCAGCTCTACCTCTTGCTTCCCCAGACGAGCTCCACTCTCTTCAGGGTGCATTTGCTCCCTGGCTAATGTCTCTATGATGCTCCTAGCTCCAGGCACCATCATCCCTTATGAAAAGAGGCTGTTTTGACAGAGCCATCCAGTGCATATCATGCTGCACTAATATAGTGCAAAAATGTGCCTTCCAGAGAGAGAGAAAAAATAAAAAGATGCAGGCAGAAAGCTGAGGAGTTGGCAAAAGTAGAAACCAATTGTGTCAACTGAAGAGAATCCATTTTCCAGAAATGAGTCACTCATAAACACTAACTTTGAAGACACTGTCTTTCCAGATACCTGTATGTGCATGGCTGGCTGGCGCTGAGACTTATGAGCAGGACAAGACTGGCATCTTCAAAATGAGTCTCTGCCTCCTGAGATGAGGGCCAACAATAGCTGAATCAACTGCCAAGGTGCTTGGCTTTCTCAGTGGGTTAAGCCACTCTGTCTGGAGTCTTCACTTTGCCGGCATTAAGTGGCTTGTTTAAAAGGATATAATCTGACAGAGTAATAGTAGGATTCAACAGAGTTGCTATACAGGTTATTATGCTCAAATATAGCATGTGGTAGAGTGCTTGCTAGAAACTCTTCATGCTAACAGGTTACAACGGGTTGGTTAACACTGAAGAACAAGTTTGGCCTCAGGTGCCATCCTTATAACAGGACCTTGGTGGTGACTTTTGCAGAAAAAATGACAGAAATCACTCAGAATCAGGTTTCTTCAATTACTCCATCTGCCAGAATTCTCCATGCTGATGGGTAACTTTGAAGTTCTGCCGTGTGAGCATTCTGTCAGCAATAGGAAGCCCACTCTTCTGTTCTAGGATGCATTTTTAAGAAAAGGTCAAAATGCATGTTTATACACACAAGTTGAACACTCTCAGGACCTCTGGACACCTATTTTGAAGGTAGGAGGCAGAAGCTGGTCATCGCCAATCGCAATGAAACCTCACATATCTGCATCACCATCATAAGCCAAGGTCAAAGGTTTCAGACGATTGTTCTGCCTTCTCTGGGGTTTCTTTGGCTTTTTGCTGTAACAAGGCAGAAAAATGAGAACACTTTAGGAAAAAATCTGACCAGCTAATTACTAAGTTTGGAACTTTGGGGGGAAAACAGTACCTCCCAATCCAACAGCCTGCCTACTGCATACCTGTTGAAACAGAACTTTTCACCTGGCTCCCACCTTCTCCCAAGCAATTAAAAGACAGATAACAAAAGTTATGTCCTCTCCTACTGATGGGAGAATAACCCCATCTGGTAGGCTCCCCCCTCCAAGCTCTTTCACTTTCATAAAAGTGGCTTGAGAGGGGCTGGATACCTCTGAAATCAGATTCTTCACTCACATATGATTTAAATCCAATACCTCAATTCCACACTCATTAATAATTCCAAAGCATGGAATTTTGGTCATAAACTGAGTTTGGCAAGTACATGGGATCTTAGGATTAGGGCTTACAGGGACCTTCAAGAGTATTTGCTCCAACCTTTTCATTTTACATATGGAGAAACTGAGACTTGGAGAGGAGAAGTGACTTGGTCAGTGTCACAGAGATAATAAGTGGCATAAGCAGAATTTGAAGTCAGATCTTTTGATTATATTTAAGAAAAAATTTGATGCAAAAAAATTCCCTGTTACAATGATCCCCAAAGGGACCAGGTTTCCTCAGAAGGTGGTAGATCATCTTTTCCTAAAAGCCTTTAAGCAAAGGTTGGAGGACCTCTTGTTGGGAATGTTGTAGAGAGATTTCCTATTGGACTATGGATTGGGCTCAAGGACCTCAGAGGCCCCTTTCAATTCTAAGATTCTGTTATTCTTTGGCTCTGAATCTAGCACACATTTCCAGCTCTAGAGTTGAAGAGAGACTTTGAATTCACTGCCTTATAAGACAAATAGAGGAATTCAATAACAGAATTCAGGAAATTGTTTAGGGAGCAGATTAACCCATGAAGACCTGGCTGTGCATTCTGCCTCCAATACTTATTAGCTTTGTGTCCATGGGCAAGGCTTTTACTTTCTCTGAGCCTCAGCTTCCTTATCTGTAAAATGGGCTTAATAATACTCACATCCTATGGCCATTGTGGGGCCCCTTGTAAATGTTTAAACACTTAATGCATGTCCATTGATTTTATTATGATTATCACAGGTCACGGAGAATTCACATGCAAACCCTCAACATGAGTCAAGGATAATGAAATGTATGTAGCTGCCACAACTACGGGCAGTTTTGTTTGAACTCATGAACATTGCCAGGTAAGTATTACATAACTGACTGAGCAACCTTGAGTTGGGTCTGTCTCCTGGGCTTTACAAGGTTCCCATGCTCCCGCCACCCGGGAAGGGAAAGATTTCTCCATTTACTGACATGGCAGGAGATTCAGACACTCACCAGGCTAGGTAGATCATAGACACAACAAAGATGAGCAAGACAAAAGCCCCAGCTGCCACGCCATATACCCAGGTCTTCAGTCGCCCATCTGGAGGAAGGGATGTTAGTGATTAGTCTCCATTAGTCTGGGTACATGACAGGCCTGAGCTGGACCCAGGAAGGGCCAGGGATTTTCATAATTAAAAAGCAATGGTTGTCAGGGCACAGGTAAGGATTAATAAAGGGAAAACATCCCCAATCTCCAGAAAACTCTCTAGACTGGCCCAGTCCTAGGAGGTGAGTGGGCATGCCAACTTCCATGTTAGCCATGGGTACTCTACTTTCTAAAGCTCTGAATGAGTCAATAAGATGGGATCCTGGCAACATCAACAGCACTCTTCACATGTAAGCCTGATATGAGCATCTAACCTTCCTCTCATCATTAAAAAAGTGTCCTAAGTTTGCTTGGTTCCCATATTTGCTAATCAAGTTCTTTCTTATCACTTTTTTGCCAATGAGATTTGTGACATTTCCTGCAATTATCAGACAGAGAAGGAAAAAAAAAATTACTTTTCCAGCATCTCCTCATTTCTTGACCCTGAGCACAGGAAGGAGCCCCAGGACACCAGGGTTTCAATTTCTTTTTGTTGATGCCAACCTTTCCCCTTGAGTCTCTGAATTTGGTGTTATAAATTCTAAATGAGCAGCAGGCATTATTTATGGAAACCCCTCCTTTGTTGTAGTGAGTGATATGAAAAGTGAGTCCTGGGGGTGGTTCAGAAGGGGATTGTCACGTGGAAAAGGGTGTAAGCATGTTCTGCCCTCCCTAGAGAGCTTCAAGTGGAAATAATGGGGATGACTTTCAGGTACAGGTTTGAGGAGATGAACTCTGAAGTCTTCCAAATTATAAATTCTGTGCTAGATAGTGGAGGAGCCATCTAGAGATTAGAAAGGAAGGTCAAGCATGAGTTGAACAGTCAAATTTGGTTAGGGTGCATTTTGGGTAGAAGTGCACACATCACAATAAAAAAAAACACATGAGATTGGTTTAGCTTCAGAAATCAGTTCTTTCTTTTTGATTCTGTATCTGATATTTCACACCTGACTTATTATAAAGTGGGCTGACAGTAAGATGAATGGTTTGAGGTGGTAGTGTTTTTTACAGACTTTCTTTGAAGCTCTTTTGTTATATTAGTTTGGCTTTATTTTAGTGAATTAACAAGCATTTCTTCCATCTATTAGTGCCTCTCATTTCTTTTCTACACTCATTCTAAGTGTTTCTAAGAACCTGGAGATATATATGAAAATAATTGGCTAGCTGAATTCCAACCACAGAGAGTCAAAAGACCTCTATTTGATTTGGTGAAATCACATGGAACGATAGATAGAAATGCCCTACCAATGAGAGCGATCTTAAAACAGAATGACCTGCCATATGAGTGGACAGGCTGCACAGTTTGGAAGTGCACAAGTAGAGTCTAGGTGGTCACTGCTCAGGGATATGGTAGTGGGAATTCTTTTTAGAGTAAGGGATTCTATCAGAAGGCTACTGAGATTGGTCCCTTTCAAATCTACAAACCGGTTATTCTGTGATCACTCAAGAAACTTTTTGATACCACACAGACAAATTTCTTTCTAACTAGTGATAAGTCACTTCATCTGAATATCATGCCTTGTTATGCAGGCATGACTTGGGAAATTTCTGACTTGGTGTCACCATTATCACAGGTCTTTGGTGTGTTCAGTGGAGACGACTTATTAATTGATGACCATATGCCTGGGTTTGGAAATTTTTGAGATGAGTTTATTTGCTAAACATGTCCAATCTTGGCTCTGCACTTCTTTACAAGGCTTTATAGATTTCTTCTTCCTGTCTACAATTTAAAAATGCCAGTGGGGGATTTATATGTCTTAGGTAGGCTTACCCACCAACAATGTGTTAGATACTTGTATGGAATCCAAAGCAAGTCAGAGGAAGCTGGGGGAAGATCAGCTTTGGATTTCACTTGCCATTAAATGCTGTGTCCACATTCAGTTGTAAGAAAAATGATTTGAGCTTGGGGCAAAAAATAGTCATTTTGCTGGTTAACTTCTGTGCTATCACTCTTCCTTGGCAGTTGTAATCACTGGTCTTTCCAGTCAAGAGATCAAAGTGGTATCGTGTTATTTTTCTGAAGCCTTGCCATTCTTCCCCATACTAGTCCCACAAGAGAGGATAACTTCAGAGAAAATAAATCTCAAAATGAAATAAAGGAAAATACTAATTCTCCCTTCTCTGCTTTGTGGTGAATAGAATGGACCCTTTTGGATACTAGGTCAAGACAGCAAATCTCCAGTTGGGGATCAGTTCTCTTGTTTTTATATGCTGAATGATTCAGGGTTTCCGAAGATTAAGCAGGTTTTTCTTTTAAGCAGGTATCTTTTCCTCGGATGTCACATTTCCAGTTAAAAACCTAGGCTCATGTTAATTTTTTATTCAGTTAAACCTTAACTGAAAAGATATGATATATATATATATATGTATATATATATAACATAAAATATATGAAAAAGAATATTTAAGTGGAAGTCAGAAGAAATGGGAAGACATTTTGATGGAATGTAAAAAACAAGTTGTTCTCATCTGTGCTAACATTTGTTTTATCTGTAATCATGGCATCTCTTCTGGGGAGATACAGAGGGCTCCTGGAATTATATTTTCTATTGGGTACTTGCTAACCAAACCTCCTATTCATTGCTCCCACCAGGTCTCTGACTAATTTCTGGTGCTACCTCTGTGCTTAAATCTGCTTAGCAGAAGTGGGCAGCTAGAAAGAGAGAAGAGTGAGCAGTTTCATTTAGTCCCTAAGCCCTCCCCTGAACAGTTGGCAGATGGACTAGGTGGGGGGAATGTCTCCCGGACAATGTTAATAGTGGATTAGATTACTCCTGGACCCCTTGTCTGGAAGACCCTCAAGGGGCCCATACTTTGGTAAGCAATGGGTGTCAACGTGGGCTGTAGGAGTTGGAGGGCAGGACATCAAGGAGTCTCAATGAATGAGAGGCCAGGCATGGAAGCATCTTCTGGATTTGATGCTGGCACCGGAAGAACACATTCTGAGTACTCAATTACTGGACCTTTGTTCATTGGCTCCTTGGTGAAGTGCCCTGAGAATGACTTAGCCTAATAGCCTGGCATAGATTCTCTTGCCAACCAATATTTCTTCCCAACCAATATTTCTTCCCTTAACTGCATCTTTGATTAAGATTTCCTCCTACTGCTAAAAAACAGCTTAACCTGAAAAATTATAAGGCAAGGAGTAAGGACTAAAGGAAAAATGCTTCTGACCCTCTCAGGTAGAAAACAGCTCCTGGGGAAATGTGTATAAGAAGGATACTGTAAGAACCATGCTGATGAAAATCAGCTCTAGTGTATGAAATTATGGCTACCTCTTCAGAGGTACCAAGTCCTCAGGAAAGCCTCTTTGTACATTCTGCCTGACTGTTTCTGTGTCTATGTCTGTCTCTTTGTCTATTACTCTGTCTCAATATGTATGTCTCTCTTCCCTGTCTTTGTTTCTCTGTCTCCATCTGTCTCATCAGAGAACTTAAAATTGGAAGGGACATGAAAGATCATTTTGTCTGACTCCCTCAGGTCATAGATGAGGAGACTGTGGGCCAGAGATGCCATGTGATTTGCCAGAGGTACCACAGGCAGTAACTGGGGGAGATGGTATCTCAGTCTTGGCCCTTAGACTCCCCATTCAGGGCTCCCTAGGCAGAACTCTGCTTTGCTGCCAATGCCTTGTCACTTCACCTGGCCCAAATGGTTGCAGAAACCAGGTCCGTCCCCGTCCTGATGGGTTACCGGAGGGCTGTGTGGGGTGCACGGCTCGGCTTGTTTTCACGTCTCCGTTTTTGTCCTCGATAGTGGGGATGACCACCACGGGAATGAGGGTGCATTGCTCCAGGGTCCCATCAGAGGACATCACTTCTGTGTACCCTTCTTCACAACCACAGGCTCGAGTCTGCAGGAGAACAGTTAGCTTTAAACTGTGCATGCACGGATGGGAGGAACTGTAAACAAAAACTCAGTGGACAGATAGCCCAGACCGCTTTTCATGCAAGATTTACTTTCACTGGGTCAAAGCTGCCTGAAGACGCATTCTGTTTTTGTACTGAGACAATGGAGAGATTAATGACTGGACTCCTCCTACCTAGAGTTAATCCAGGAGAATGTGCCCATTTGGACAAAGTCTCAGAGCACTGAAGATGTCATTATAAGCAGTGAAAAGATAACTTTGCAAATAAAATTGGGATGTTTCATGTCTTAGTCTAGCAATTAAAAAAGAAAGATTCAGGGTATGTGAGACATACTCTGATGGGGGTTTGGGAAGTAGAGGCAGAGGCAAGGTCTAGGCTGGAGTTGGATTGCCTGATTCCAGGGGAGGTCACCTACCTCACTGCAGTAGGAATGAGGTTGGCTGCAGGGTGGGTTACATGACCTGTCAGCTTCAGGCTGGCGTGTCACCAGGCAGCCCCCTGTAGGATACAAAATCATATGGTGACACACAGCAGCTCCTGTTCAGCGCTAGCAATGGCCAGAGGTTTAGAGAGTGGCTGCTGACCAATGACTCAGGCTGAGCTAGCCCTGCTGAGGTGATGTCTAGGCTCAGGGCCCGTCATCCACAGGGGAGCTGGAGGAGGAGGTTTAGCCCTGAAGTAACAGGTCAGGATCTGCTCCTCAGCCAGTGTCACTTGAGAGCTGTTCTGAAGACAGTCTAGGTGAGGCAATGCCATCCTGAACCCCAAGTCTAAACCTGTGCATGTGTGACCTATCAAGGCAGAAAACACCAACAACATTGAACAGTCTCTGGCTGGTCTAGGGTACTGGAACTCCTGGACATGACTGGCACTTAGATCACTTCTTTGCTCTTGCAATGGCTCTGCGATCTTCTCCTCATTTCTACCTCACAGAATCCCTCTCTTTCCTCAAAGCCCAGCTCAGGGGTCACATCCTCCATGAAGCCCATCTGGATTTCTTGGTGGTCATCACTGTTTCCCTCTTGAAATTAGTTTCTAATTCTTACCTACTTATCTGCCTACACACTGCTTCCCACCAGTAGGCTTCTTAAAGGAAGGGGGTGTTTTATTTTTCTTTTGTGTGTCCTTAGCTCCTAGTCGGTGCCTTATTTGGGTGTTTTGGGTACTTAATCATTGTCAGTTGAACTATACTGAATTAAACTCACTGACAGGGATCTGCCCTTAAAAGGTGCAAATTCCAGGCCATTCATGGCACAAGCCAGGGCTGCCCCCCAGGTGATACTCTTCTTCACGGAGAGGTACAGAAGTATAAACAGGAAAAACACAGCAGTGAGGGGGCATCCCTTTCTTGGAATAACCAGCTCTAGCTCTTGGCCTCATTTCCACTTTGGCCTCATTTCCTCTAACTCAGAATCCTCTCTCTCTGGTCCTGGGGGATGCCTTTCCAGAGTTATGACCAGGTGGAGTTTGTGATGAGAACAGATGTCACAAAGTAATCACACTGGTCAGGTGGAGATGCTAAGGAGTCCTCTCCCTGTGATGTCTGGATTTTAGTGCTGCCATGTTGGAAAAAAGAATCCCATCTGTCTTCTCCCCCCAGAAGCTATGAAGACCTTCTCTCTGAGACAACCTTCCAGCTACTCTCTATGGAACTTGAATGTGACTCGTTTTCTTTTTATGTGTTGTCTCCTCTGTTCAGTTAGGAGCTCCTCAAGTGCACTTTTTTTTCTTTCTTTGTAATCTCAATGCTTAGCACCAGAGGCTGGCCTATAGTCGCCCCTTAATAAAAGCTTACTGACTGGTGACCTCCTGATTGTGAATAATGACAACATTTTCTGGCTGCTTTGAAGGCTGACTCTGGACCCTCCTTAGCAGCAGCATCCCAGCCCAAGTGGTAATGCTGATGAATTTTATCATGGTCAGTAATCACTAGGCAGTTGAAGTTAGAAGTTTCTTTTTAGATGCTCATTAGAATTTCTAAGTCTAAATGCAAAACAAAAGCAATACTTCCAAAGGCTTACAAGACCAGAGGTTAGGAGGCCTGTGTTTGTCCATTTCCCATATAAAATGGAGTTCCTTTTACAAAAGGGAGGGAGGAGTTGGCTGAACATCGAGGCGCCATTCACCCAGGGCCAGCTCCAGGGAGGGGGGGGGACCCAGTGTAGAGGGAAGCTGTTAAGGCCAGGTTCTCATTGGTTATTTCTGCAGACATGAGCATGGCCTATTTAATCACAGAGACTTCTGAGGAATCCTGATTCCATTTTGAGGGAGGCGTTGGCTCTGTTATGTCTTCTATTGGCCTGGTATCATGGGGCTGTGGGTGGTTATTGATGGAGCCAAGTTATGATTGAGCAGGTACGGAGGACCATCACCCATCACCATTCTTTTTCCATATGTGCATTTTATACACAGTTAATCAATCATCATAGTATCAGGAAAGAATACAAGATAAGGACTGCCAATTGAGGTCCTGCTACTCTCACAAAACAGAAAGGGAAATGCCCTTCTTCCCACAGGTATTCAGTCATGCTTCTGTCTATATTTTGGGATTGCATCCTCCATCATCATTAGGGCTAGGCCTACAGGGGGAACAAGTCAGCAGGATCTGGACCCATGTTTTTTTTTTTTTTTAAAAAGACCTTAGCAACCAATAGCATGAACTCTGAGATGCCACCAATTCTGTGCTGGAGATTTAAAATGAGACCCTTGACTGTTTTCTCTGAGGTTCTGGTCTTGCCAAGGTGAGGAGATAAGCAAATGCCCCTCCATTCCTATGATTCCCTGGTGGCATTAGGGGCAAACCTTTCACTAGGACATGGCATACCGAGTGAGCCAAGGCTTTGCTGGAAAATACCAGATCTTTCCTTCCCTTCATCCTGGGGTCATGGAGCCCTGAACTCCTTCTGGAAAACTTTCTCTGCCCAACGATGAAAACAGGCAACTTGTTGACCTTCCAGGGAAGGAAATAAGGAGTTTTTCCTGCTGCAGAGAGGAGCAGTGGGGTCAGCAGACTACTCTTCTCTTCAATAGTATATTATTGGTCTAGGATCCGGAAATTCTTGTCAAGTGGAATCTGAGAGTCCTGGGGAGTCTGGAGAGCTCTGAGGCTAGGCTCCCAGACAGGACAAAGTCCTTACTGATGTGGTTCCTGAATCTCTAGGGGAAAGAGATCATCTGAACATTTTTTTACATTAAGATTCTCTCAATTTATTCTTCTAAATATCTTTATGGGATATGTAGTAGATAAAAGGCCAACCTCAGAGGCAGAAAGACCTAGAGTTTCCAGACACACATTTGATGTGTGATCATGGTTAAGTCTCTCAAATTCTCTGAACTTCAGTCAAATCTGAAGCTCTAAAAGTGAGGAGGCAGCTGCCACTCACATCCAGTGCAGACAGCAGCTACCCCAGGAACTCCCTACACCAATGAAACCACAGGTCCAGGGCAAAAGGTCAAGAAACTTAAAAAATGTAACATGATTTTCGGAAAAAGAATTCAAAGGAGAATTTCCTTTTACTGAATTACTTAATCAATTAATTAAATCCCAAATGAACACATGGAGAGGAATTATCAACCATACAAGAAGAGAATAGTGAATGTGAGGAGGGAAATGCTGTGCCACAAGAGGGGCCAGGAATCCAAGGGCACTCATGCCCAGCTTGGCCAGTCAGACCCATGGACTGCCCTCCCCATATGTTGGGTGGGCCCAGTTCACATGTCCCATGAGGAATAAGAAAATCTGAAACCTGTGACCCTGCTTTCTAGTGGAACAAAGGGAAGTGAGAGCTTTACCTGTTACGTTTAGACCGTCCGATCGTTGACACCAGACAGTTCTAGAAGACCCCTTCCATGCACTGGCCATCCACTTGTATTCATAGCATTGGCCATCTGGGAGGACAGAATCAAGCAGTCAGTATCACTCAGCAAGGCTTTATTAGCCACCTGCTATGTCAGGCCCTAGGTCAGGTGCTGGGAATACAGAGACAACAGGAAAACAAGTCCCTATGCTCAAGAACCTTACATTCTCCTGAGGCGATTATTGAGGTCTACAGATAAGAGCATACATCAATTAATCATTAAGCTTTTATTAAGCATCTGCTCTATGTCTGGAGCTGTGCTAATGCTGGACATTCATATCCCCAAACCACTGCCACCAATGACAATGACAACAGAGCCCCTGCCCTCAAGAGGCTTCCGTTTTACCTGGATGAGACAACATATAAACAGATACATACTGTGTTTCCCCAATAATAAGACCTATCCCGAAAATAAGCCCTCCCCTTACTGTGCAAGATTCCTCTAAAATAAGCCCTCCCCCCAAAATAAGCCCTATTGAGATTGCTACTGTAGTGAAGGTGATCCCCTGCACTACATGCTACATTAAGGTACCCTCTGTATGCACCGTCCCCCCCTCCCCCGGGTGAAACGCACGCCGCGCTCCGAGCTGCATCCAATCAGAGCTGCAGTAGTGAGCGCATCATCCTCTTCTTCCCCAGTGATTTGCTTATTGAATAAAGGTACATTTTTTTGTTCACATTTACCTGTTTATTAAAATTGCTGTCAATGTTCATTAAAATAAGCCCTCCCCTGAAAATATGCCCTCTGGTGTTTTTCTGTCCAAAAAAATAATAAGACAGTGTCTTATTATCGGGGAAACACGGTATGCACCAATCACTCAACAAACATTCATTAAATGTGTGCCAGGTGGCTGGCACTGGGCCAAGTGCTGGGGACAAAAGGAAAGCAATGAAACTATCTTGTCCCCAGGAAATTTACCTTCTGTGCCTTCTGGTAGAACAAATGCCAGCAGAAATAATCCCTTCTTAGACAAGGACGAGTCCCCATTGCTCTCCCTCTGTCTTCTTCCTCTGTGCTGGTGGTTACTACCCTCCACCTTCTACTCCATGGCTAGGCTAAAAGCTTCTTCAGTTTCCTTAATGTTGAGGGATTTAGTATTCAGGGCATGAGTCCTTGCCCTAAGGAGCCTCTGGTGAAACATGACTAACCTCAGCTTGGTTTTGCTCCTTTCTGCAGCCTTGGGGATCTCTAACCCAGGGGTCGCTCCATGAAGAAGGGACTGAATCCTTCCCTACCCCCTCAACATTTGTTGTCAAAATTTGTGCAGTAGGTGCCTGACATAGGCCTCAGCACAAATCCCTGCCTTGGTTTATGGTCACACCCTCCCTAGGGCAGGAGGGGTGCAGAGTGAGAAGTATAAGGATAAGGAGTCTCTGGGGTTAATTCAGGGTGACTTGGCTCTGCTGGGTTTTGTTTTTGTCCTGTACATTCAACTGGGCTGTTCTATAGCTGGTGCATAATTGCTACTCAGGGGATGTTTCTGAGAGTTAGTGAGAATAGAGGAAGGTGTCTAGTCCATCATTTTGTTGGTCCAGTGACCTCAAAATTTTGCCTTATGGAATTCTAAACTTCCTTTAGAGTCCAAATCAATGTTGCCCTTTCTGGGATGTCTCTCTCCCTTATGTACCTATTGGCATCCTGTGCTTTGGAGTTTCTCCCGCCTGAAGTGGGCGCTCTCTTAAGACATTCACCAGGTCTATGGCTGTGTACGCCTTGAGGGAAGGGACTGAGGCTAATCAAAATCAGCTGCAGTTGCTGAACCAGGGTTGTGTTGGGAAAGTTCTCTCCTTAAGGCCAACACTCACCATCACAGGCTCTGCTTTCTAACATTTGTTCTGGACAAAGATGTTGATTATCTAGTTCTTGGATGATCACGGCTCGAGATCGGACCTGAATCCCACCAAAGCCAAGATCTTCTCCATTAACACAGGTTAACTGGCACAGGCTCCAAGCCGACCATTCTTTTAAATAACAGTCACCTGTCAAAACAGAAGATTATAGAACTTAAACAAAACAATATACATATTTATGCATGTCTTGGGTTAGTGGGAGAGACAGACAGACAAATGCAGAGACAGACAGATGAAGAAAGAGAGAGAGAGGGAGAGGGAGAGGGAGGGAGAGAGATAGATAGACAGACAGACACAGACAGATGAAGAGAGAGACAGAGACACACACAGAGACACAGAGTGACAGAGACAGAGAGAGATAGAGACAGAGACACACAGAGAAGAAGACAGAGATAGAGAGATAGAGAAAGAGAGAGACAGAGTGGATATAGTATAACTCCTCATTCATCTTTTAATTCCCCTAATTTCTCCTTTTCCAAATTTAGGGAATATTTTTAAGGTGAATTATTGATGTTAAATATTTATATATTTATTGATTGTAAAGCACTGGAATGAGAGCAGAGAATAACAGGTGTACCATCATCACCATCATCATCACCACCTATATCACTTCTCAAAGCAAAAGTGGACTGACGGTCTACACCACTGAGATTATCTAATGTAACCAAAAGTGGGTCACACTGGATAGAGCCTATGAAATGGACAGTATTCAAGACTGGAATAAAAAACTCCACCATGGATGACATCCACAGGAACTCAATGTAATCAGCTAAGCATTGTACAAATGGTTAAGTTATGTAGATTGGTTTGTAGAAATCAAGGGGATTATTCTAACAGGCCAGAACCAGGTCATTGGCATGAGAAACTAGAAAGTTATCCTTGTGGATCCCAAATTTAGTCATCCAGGTAAATTCTGGCATCTTCTGAATGCCGAGTATAACCAGAACTTGCTCTACTATGTGCCACGTTGTCTCTTAAACAATCAAAAAAGGGAATCCCTTTGGCAAACTAATTTACAGAGTTCTGAAAGCTCTTTAACATAGACCCTTTCATCTGATCCTCACAGCCCTCCTGAGAGAGTGGAAGGTCTGATATCATTTCCTTTTATTTATAGATGAAGAAAGTGAATATAAGTGAAATCATTTCTCCGGACACTCCTCTATGGTGGTGACTGCACTGTACTTTCCTGGATCATCATTCTAAATGAAGTTCCTTAAGCCTTGGGCTCTGTGTACAGTAGGCACTTATTTAAGGTCTGTTAAGTTGTTTCAGTTGTGCCTGACTCTTTGTGACCCTATTTGAGGTATTCTTGTCAGAGATACTGGAGTGGTTTGCCAATTCCTTCTCCAACTCATTTTGCAGATGAGGAAACTGAGGCAAACAAGTTTAAATGCTTTCCCAGGGTCATGCAGCTAGGAAGTATCTGAGGCTGGTTTTGAATTCAGGAAGATAAGTCTTCCTGACTCCAGGCAGGGTGATCTATCTACTACACCACGAGGTCTATGGTATTATATCATATTGTCAGCATGAGGTGCTAAGTTAGGTACAACCCAATGGAAAGCAAATAGAACCAGGCCCATTCCAGGAGTCAACCACATCAGGTTGAGTTGACTATCTAAGGTTAGGGAAAGACAGGCTCACATCTTGTGCGGATACAGCAGGAATGGGGATAGACACAGTTCCCTCAGGGAATTAATAAAGAAATGAGAAGAGTATGTCCCTAGCCTGACGCACTGAAGACCCCAGCCTAGAAGGCTGTTTTATGCTGGCAGGGTCAGCATTTGGTCACAGGAGGCTACCACACACTTTTTTTGCCGTATTGTTTTGTCTGAACCCAGCCCAGTATGGGGTTTGATAGGGATTACTATACCCTCTAATAGCCTCTAAAATTTCCTCAAGCCGGGGGCGGCCAGGTAGCACAGCGAGTAAGAGCACCGGCCCCAGTGTCAGGATGACCTGGAGATCGAATCCCCGGCTCAGACACTTAGCACCCACCCAGAAACACCTGGCCATGTAACCTTGAGCAAGTTACTTAACCCCAATTGCTTAGGGGCGGCCAGGTGGCTCAGTGAGTAAGAGCACCGGCTCCAGTGTCCGGATGACCTGGATCAAATCCGGGCTCAGATACTCAGTACCACACTCAGAAATAACTGGCCGTGTAACCTTGAGCAAGTTACTTAACCCCAATTGCTTAAAAAAATTTCCTCAAGCCTATTGCCTGATTACCCCACACAGGGTGCTTATGCTAGAGACAAAATTAGGAGGTCTTAATATTGAGAGATATGATTTCCTTTATAAAATCATAGTATTATAGCTGGAGAGATAGAAGGGACCTTATAGGCTTTCTAGTCCAACCTGTTTATTTTACAGATGAGGAAACTGAGAGTCAGGGAGAATAAGTGATTTGGGGTCAGTATAGGTCATGAGCATTGGTGGCAGGATTAAAACCAATGGCTTTTGGCTGAAGGACTAGTGCTTTTTCTTCTGTACCATGTTGCCTCAAATTTGAGCTATCTTAAGGACTGAAGGGTACAATTGAGTCCAGGATGGCCCAACAAACTGTGTCTGGAGGATTCTGTTGTTTACAATACTCAAAGCAACAGTGTTTATGTGTGCATTTACCTACACTCACACAGATGTGGATCCTTTCCCTCCACTGAGGACCATCTTTTTTTTTTTTTTTAAGCAATCGGGGTTAAGTAACTTGCTCAAGGTTACAAGGCCAGTTATTTCTGGGTGTGGTGCTGAGTGTCTGAGCCCGGGATTAGATCTCCAGGTCATCCCAACACTGGAGCCGGTGCTCTTACTCGCTGAGCCACCCGGCCGCCCCTAAGCAATTGGGGTTAAGTAACTTGCTCAAGGTTACACAGCCAGGTGTTTCTGGGCAGGTGCCAAGTGTCTGAGCCCGGGATTCGATCTCCAGGTCTTCTCAACACTGGAGCCGGTGCTCTCACTCGCTGTGCTACCTGGCCGCCCTGACCATCTTTCTTTTAATGTCTCCTCGGGCTGTGGGTTTTATCCAGACTTCCTGGAGGATGTACCAGCAGAATTCAAAGCTCTGGGCAGTTCTTGCCTGGCTGGAAAGACTTCAGGGGTGGCCAGGTTTGTCTCCTGAAGGTCTGCTCACTTAAGTGTGACCCTCTCATTTTCATTACTTCAATTATGGGCACATTGGTTATTCATGCCCCCTGGTCCCACATGAAGATGACTGAGATTTTGCCCTGTGCCACCATTATGGTCAACTATGGAGAACAAGCTGCACTTTGGAATGTGGCCAATGTGGGAATTTGTCTTTCTTGACTATGCTTATATGTAACAAGGGTTTCTTCCTCCCACCCCCAGTAAAGGGGAGCTGGTAGGGAGAAAAAAATAAATACTTGATAATTGGGAAAAAAAGTAAACTGCATTAAAAATAAAAGCAAAAGAGAGACGTAAAGTCATGGTGTGTTATTGATGAAGAAGACTGCATGAAGTGGAATTTGGATGTGAGATTTGGAAGTCTTCACTGGGTCACAGAATAATGGGCTCTAGTATATCATGCCACAGCTCAGGAAAAAGGAGTGATCCATCAAGAATAAAAAGACAAACTTATTTCAAACTGGAATCTGTTAAGCTAATGCTAACCCTGTCCCAATATCTCAGGTTTCTCATCCATAAAATGAGGCCATTGCAGCTCGTAATCTCTGAGGCCAGTCCTGGCTCCTAAAGCCCATGCTTCTACAATGATCTTGTTCTTCTTACCAGGGCAAGGCTGTGTGCAGGTTTCCTCAAGCACCATCTTCTTATTTCCATCCACAATGGGGTCTATTTCTGCACAAAATTCCTCATCCACAGTCTTGCCAAGATCCTCTGCTGATCCATCACTCACTACACAAGACACATTTCTGGTTTTAGTTCCCTCTCCACAGTGAGCATCCTAGAATGGAAAAAGAAATAAGAAATTAGAAGAAAAACACACCTTTTCTTACTGGTTCTATGGTCCTAAGTCATCTCCTTCTTTTGGATTCCAAGCAATGAATGGAGAGAATGACCTGCTTTCCTTGAGTTCAGCACCAGGGAGAGCATCCAGACCAAGTTCTCATTTTCTTATCAAAACAGTGGCAAGTTAATTATCAATTCAAATGATTCTCCAAATCTTTGAATGATTATAGCACCAGGGGAGTTCCACATTAGGGCTAGTTAAGTGGTTATTCTATAGCCAAATACTTAAAACCATAGGATGGTAGGTAGGTTTAGGGCTAAAAGGGAACCCAGAGACCATCCAATCCAACCCTCTGACTCTAAGGAAACTGAAGCCC
Organism: Petaurus breviceps papuanus; assembly: GCF_028583685.1. Classification (NCBI taxonomy): domain Eukaryota; kingdom Metazoa; phylum Chordata; class Mammalia; order Diprotodontia; family Petauridae; genus Petaurus; species Petaurus breviceps. The sequence continues at coordinate 6,328,034 of NW_027185872.1, read as the reverse complement.
AGAGAAGAAAAGTCTGATCCAAGGTGATATGGGTAGTGAGACAGAGACAGGATTTGAACTCAGGTTCTCCCTCTAAAGACAACCCCCTTCCCACTTTTCCACATTGATCATATGTCACCTGTATACTGCCAAATTCCCAATTGCAAGGTCCCTATAACTAACATGCATCTGCCTCCACCACACCTCCTCAAGGCATTTACCTCTACTCTGCAATTTGACCACTGGCCATATTGCCATTGATAACAGGGCTTCACTGGACAAGGTTTGGATTGTTCTATCAGTGCAGGACAAGGTCTGCCATCTCCCTGGAAAGGTTGAATTACTGTTCGCCTTCGGATCATTTTCCCTATGAAAGACACAAAGTTAGGCAAATTAATGATAATAACCAACATTTCTGTAATGACTTAAAGTTGGCAAAACCCTTTACACCCATGATCTCATTTCTGCCTTGTGATGGTCCCATGATCTGGGGTCCACAGATATTTAATTCCCATTTTATAGGGGAGAAGACAGAAGGTCAGAGCTAGTAAGTGGGTGATCATGGACAACAGAGGCACGATTTGAACTGATTTTTTTCTGATTCCAGTTCCAGCTCTCTACCCAACAGGATGCATTGACTTTCTGGAGTCACTGATGTACAGTAACTTGCTGGCCAGCTAAAACTTGAGGCCTCCCAAGCATGGAGATCAGGAAGGCTTCTTGCATAAGGGAGTGCCTTCCATTCTGCAGGCCTGACAGTTGAGGGGGCACTAACCTGTCAGGCCACATGTCTGAGTGCACTCTGACCAGGGTGACCAGTCAGAAAGCTGACAGTTGACAGGGCATTCCACCACACAGGACATGTTCATTTGCCAGGTCTTCTCCAGGTTGAGCTGGAAAAAAAACAAACAAATTCCCCACAAATCAGTATTTCACAGTGAGTGTTATATAGTCCTGTCTTTGATGAAGCTGCAGAGAGACACTGAGCAAAACCTTACAATCCCCCCTTCCTTCGGTGCTCACAAGGTAGAAATAGGACTCAGGGACATTCTTGGACAAATTCTGTTGCTGGACTTTATTGCTGGGTAGACAGAAGTGGGTGATAATGGGGACCATTCTTCAAACCTGCACTGTATACAGATTACTAGGCATTTCCCAGGTATTTCAGGAATTATGGCAACTCAGTAAAGATGCTGCCTCTTTGTCTTTTTCTTATCAATGTCCCATTCTGTGATTTCATGGCTTCTCCCTCTGATGATGTAGTGGTGAACCCCTTCATTGCCTGTTTCTTGACTCAGAGGACATTAGTATGGGGGCCAGGCATGGTAGAGAGGTTCACATGTTCCATCTCCCCCTCCCACTAGAGAGAAGAGGAAGCAGGATAAGCAGCCCCAGGGAGCCAGAGGCAAGGTGGCTGCAGATAGAGACCCTCACTGCCCTGAGAGACAAGGGAGCATTAGATTTGATGAATGATAGCAAGCCAGTGGAGACATCATTGCTCTGTGTCCTGAATAAAGCAAATCGATAGGTTATTCAAACATTGTGACTTTGACTAATGGGCAGTTGAGAATAAGCTGAGCCAGATCAGGGGAACAGACTGAAGGAGCAGCATCTGTGTGAACACACCGGGAAAAGCTGGCAGCCCCATTGTTGCCTATTTCATTACCTGTGGTCCCAAGGTTTATTTATTTACTTAGAGTGAAGGCACTCCGGCTTTCCTACTTTGGCAGTAGACACTGCGTACATCTTTAGAGATGAAATGGTACAGAGATGAAGTGGCACATCCCTGATGCTCTCAGTTCCCTGTATCATCAGAGCCTGGGCATTACCCCAAACTCAAGCTCTTGGTGGTTGCCACTACAGGTCAAGAAATGGTACAGGAGAGACTAATCAGCTTTCTGGAGACTTACACTAGCCTTCTCCTCCTCAGAGGACAGAGAAATAGCACACTGTGTGCATAGATGCACTAAGACTCCAAACTCACCTTTGTCCAATGCATCTTAAGGAATGATGGGAATTGGGTCAAAGAGGGGAGGCTAAACAACTATGGCATGGATGGTGTAATAGATAGAGTGCTAGCTGTGGAGTCAGAAAGTCCTGGGTTCAAATGCTGCCTCCAACTTTCATTAACTATGTGACCTAGGGCAAGTCACTTAACCTCTCCTACCATCAATTTCTCATCAGTAAAATGGGAATAATTCTTATAGAATCTTCCTCATAAGATTGTGAGACTCAAACGACATAATATATGTAGACCACTTTGGAAAATTTAAAGCACTAAAGAAAAGCCCCTTATTAGTATTACTGTGTGCAACAAACCTGTAAAACAGGCAGGGCAAAAGTAATTATACCCATGTTACATATGAGACAGCCGAGGCACAGTGACTTGTCCAAGGTCACAGCAATTGGTAGCTGCTCCAAGACCTGGCAAGAGTCTTCTGCCTCCGTTTCTTTGGATTTTGTGTCAAACCAGCTCTCTTATGCTTATCTTTGCCATTGGACAAAAAGCTTGGTGATAGTTATGATATAACCTGAGAATGTCATCTTGAGGTAAAAGGTACTGAGCAAACGTATGTGTTGAAACCATTGAGCCCAGATTTCCGAGGCCTCTATCCAGCAGGTTTATCTTGTGTTGAAAGATGGCATCAGGCAGCCACAGGGGGCTCACTCAGGATCTCTGTTTTAAAAGAGGCTGAAAGAGAATGTGAAGAGAGTCCTAGAAAAAGGTATAGGAAGCCTTTCCAATGATGTCACCCAAGAGGGGCAAGATTTATTGAAAAAATACTGCTCACAATGGCAAGTTAATTATGTGAGTTGTGGTCAAGATTATGTTTCAAAATGTATCCAAAGTGTAAATATGTTGGGCCAAGGTGTTTGTTTGTAACTCATACGAGTCTCTTTGAATTGGGCTGACATGATTGGGTTACTGGTTCCATTATTCATCATTGGAAACTTTCAGCATTTACAAATATGAAGGCAGACGACTCCCTTCTGGGTTTATGCTTATGTCTGTATGTTCCTTGCATATATTTTTTTCTGCAGACAACAAATCCCTTATAATTCGGATTACTAATAATAAAATACCACCCATTTATATAATGCAATGCATTCTTCCTTCAAGTTAAAAATGGGTCAGAACAACCCCCAGGTATCAGTTGTGTTAATGTCTGAAAAGTCCTCTGAATGTTGAGGCAATGCTACATGCTGTTAACCCCATTTTCCTCCATGTTGGGGATCAAGCCCATTATTTTTCAGGTGACTGGAGGAACAGCAGGAGTTAGCTACTGTGGCTGGCTTGAGAACAAGTCTCTGCAGAAGGCAAGCAATCAAGCCTTGGGAAGTGTGTGTGTGTGTGTGTGTGTGTGTGTGTGTGTGTGTGTGTGTGTGTGTGTGTGTACACACGCCCTCACATGCAGATGTGCATATATATACATGTGCAGATGTGGGGGCTAATTCTCCCCTGACCTGTTGTTTAATCCTTCATTACAAGCTATGATGGACAAATGGAATGTGTGTTGTCTAATTCTATCTCCCAGATGACCCCTGCCTTTGCTACAATGATACAAAGAGTACAATTAAAAATTATCTGACTTATCTATTATAGCTCATATTTGTTGGTTTTGCTGACTTGCCTTTTCTTTTATACTTTTAATTCTTTGTTATGTGGGATGTCTGTCTGAGAAGAAGGGGGAAGGATATACTACTATGAAATATAAGTGTGGTAGAAACAAAAGACAGACATAAGATTATTTAAAGAAGGCTGTCACTAAATAAATGTTATTGCTACACATCTAGTTTGGTAGTTAAAGATTTGCAGTTTCATCTGGGTGGCTACTGCCTTCCCCAAAGCTGATCACAACAGCTCTGTGCCTTAAAAGACATGACAGTTTCGTGAGCTGTGATGACCAAAATAAATCCATTCTATGTTCTGGTGAGCAGCCTCTTGAAATTAGCCCAGTTACTCTTTTGACGATGGGCCTATACTTTGGAAAGACTAGTAATAGCTAGGGACCCCCTTGAAGAACTCTTCAGAGTCTTGACTGACTGGTTGGAACACAGTAGGCCTTTGGAAATAATGACTGATTGGCTGAGGCACTTTCCTACCATGATGAAGTATTGGAGGTGGACTTTTATTATCAATCAGCCAGTCTTCTAGAGACTTAATAACCATTCTTTCTGAAGTTGTCATTCAATTGTTTAAGTAATGAGGAGTTGGAATAACATCTGGACTTAGAAATGTCCATAGTGTAATATCATTGGGATAGAAGGCATGCTGGATTTGGAGCCCTAGGGGTAGAGTTCCAATCCTGACTTTGCCACCTGTGTGACCTTGGGTAAATCCCTTACCCTGTCTAGGCCTCAATTTCTTGCTCTGTAAAATGGATAGGTTGGGATAGATGATCTATAGGGCTTCTTTCTGGCTCTAAATATGATCTTGACATTCTCAGACATGTGGGGCATGTAATTCACTTTAGAAGTCACTCCTTTATTAAAATGAAGAAGGGGAAACAGCTGTGTTTGCACCTGCCTCAAAAAATTCATAGCTCAAGGTGAAAACATGGCTTTTATAAACAGAAAATCAGGAGGGGGCAGAATCTGCCTGTGCCTCCTTGGTGCCAATGACTGTCTCCATTTCTTGGTTTAAGTCCCAAATTATTTTGGTCAGATGTGAAGACCTTGAGTCACACAGTTAGAAATTAGAAATTCATGCCTAACTATACTTACAGACTACATGTGATTAATGTTTAGCAACCCACAGTAAGCATGACTGACACTGGCATGTGTCCCAGGCACTCCCCACAATTCCCATCCAATTAAAAACCCTAGGAATGCCCTGAGTAAGATATACTGTTTTTATTCCTATGATTGCTGATTGGTCCCAAGCTTTACTCATGAGAGGCTCATTAGCATATTGTTGAACCTTATGCAAGAGAACCTAGAAGAAATGATGGAAGAAATCAGTGGTGACAGGCACCGTCTTGTTCCAACGGGCATTTAATAGCCTGTGAATAGATCAGAAAAACATCTGTCAGCAAGGGACCTCTTGGAGTGCAGGTCACTTGGCTCAGCATGAACTGAGTGATCAGGGAAAAGTCTCCACCCACCTCTTCACAGTACTTCAGGTCGACGGACTTGCCATCACTGCGAACACAATCCAGCATCCGCGTTTTGATGCCATTCCCACAAACCGCCTTCTCACTCAGCTGGCAAGTGCTCCAGTCTGCAGAGGGGAGAGCACATCAGCCCACAGGGCCTCTAAGCAGGCTCTGGTGGCCTGAAGATCCTATTTCAATGCTTACTGCTCCTGAGGCCTCACAATCCACAAATGTGTAGGATGCCAGCACCAAAGCCAGAGCCAGCACAAAGCCTGGAGCCCAACTAGAATGGGTCTAGTGTAAGGATGGGAAGGGGAGAGGTCTGTTACTGCCAGGACCTCTGAGGGTGGATGGCATCTCAGCCCAGTCAGGAGAGCTGTTTGATGAAATGAACAGTGCACTGGAGAGCTTTTATAATGTATTTACTTTTTAATGACAGCGACTTTCAGAATGATATCCTTTCTCTTCATGAGCTAATGAGAATCTGTGTCACAGAGAGAGGGTCAGACTTGGAGCCAATAAGACACAATTCAGGGTCTGACTGTGATGCATTAGACACCTTTCAGAGCCCTTCAGCAACGCTTGAGACCTGTAAGTCTGCATTAGTTCAGAGCATTTCTGTAGAGAGAACTTCTTATACTATAAACTTACAGATCCACCTTTAAAAAATCAGACAGAGAATGAAGGAATCAGAATGACAGGATTTCAGATTTGGAAGGGAGCTTGGGAGCCAATGATCCCAACTCATTCCTCAAAAAGAATCCCTCCTACAATGGCATCAACAAATAGTTCTCCAGTCTTTGCCTTTGAGGGAAGGGGAGCCCACTGCCTCTCGAGGAAGCCCTATTCCACCTTGGCACAGCCCTCAAGCTCAGAAGTGTTTCTTCCTACTCTCAGACACTAACAGAGCCCTGTGAACTCAGGAGTGTGGCTATTCCCTCATGTAGTGGAGATTGCAGACCACTCATGCCTGCCTGTCCTGTGTGAATCATGTTCACTTTCCCTCATCACTCCCAGTTCTGTCATCTGAGGCAAAACAAAGAAGTCAGATCCTTCTGCAAATAGTGGCAGACAGCTGACTTGACCCACTTCTCTGTATATATTTCACACTAATTCACATGTGTACACAGTGCTCTCCTTCTTGCCCCCCAACAGAATGGAAACATTTTGTGGTCTATCTTGTTTTTATCTGTCCCCAGTGTCTAGGGCACAATAAGGTCTTTATGAAAACTTAGTGCTTAGCACACAGTAAGGGCTTTACAAAAATTTATTAGACTGAATTCATAGCAGTATATATTCTGAGCTGGATGGGACCTCAGAGGTCATCTATCCCAACTCCCTCATGGTATTCAGTAGTTAGCACTGATAATGAATTGATTAATTTATTTAGATGAGAGTTATAATTTCAACAGTAGAGAGAAGAGACCTTTTTCTCCCAATGTAGATCAGCAACTTTCCTGTGTCACATCTTAGAGAGTCTGCTGGGGGCAGGCCCTGGAGTCAGTAACTTACCAGAGCATCATAGTCAGCATGTATCAGAGGGAGGACATGAAACCAGGTCTTCAGAACCCATCCAGGCTGCCCTCTCTTTGATTTTACAGGTGAAGAAATGGGGACTCAGACTGACTGGCCCAAGGTCATAGTAACTAAGCCTGGATTCAAATCCATTTCCTCTGATACAACTCCACATCGAATTGAACTGTAGTGATTCTGTCTGGATTGCTTCTTTCTGTTCTATACCATGGTTTCAGAAATTACGCTTTCTTCTTTTTTTTCTCAGAAACAGCAGGTTCCCAATGCCCCAGGTTGCATGGCTACCATGCTCACTATAGCCAGAAGCTGAATCTAGGATGAGCTGGGCCTTAGGAAGCCATGACTTTCTGTGCCCCTTGGAAACAGAGGGCCCTCTAGATCTCAGGGGACCAGCCTGGCACAAAGGCTGCTTCCTTTACTGAGCCTTTCCTAGTAGGAGACAGAGCATCTTGGGCATCAAACCGAAGGTATTTTTCAGGGTTAGAGGGTACCCACCTCAACTAACCGAGCTTCACACAGTGCAAAGAAAGCGTGTCAGTCCCTGCAGACTTTTCCCCTGACAGTATTGCTTGCCTTTAGCAAGGCCCCTCCCAGGCTGATGCTGGACATCCCCAGACATTGATTTCATCATGGACACCCTCCCACTCACCTGTCACATTGTAGTCATAGTAGAAACAGTTCCTATTTAGGACGCACGGCTCCTTCTCGATGGCGTCAGGGCAGGGTTTCCCCTCATCTGCCTGCCTAAGTGGATCCGCCCACCTTTCCCGGAATGTGCTTGGATTGCAGGGCTTGGAGAAAAGAAGAGAAGGCCTGAGCACCTTGACTTCCCACTTAGCACAGTGCAGCGAGATGCACTGAAAAAGGCACTGCTTGAAGCATTAGGACATCTGGGTTCTATTCCCAATTCCTCCTAACACCTCACTTAGTGCCTTCCACCTCTAAGAACTCAGAGGCTCCTCTGCTCGTGGGTCCCTCCCATCAGATGGTGCAGACTCCATTCACCCATTATTGAATTCATTCTGAAAATCACTGATCATGGGGAAATAGGAGTGTCTTATTCCCCCACTTCAACAATTGCCAAAAGCCTAGACTTCTTGGTTCAAATAATTAACTAGAAGTTTGAGTTAGGTTTGAATAGGGCCTAAACTTCTCTTCTGAATCAGTAAGCCAATCAATTAAGGACACTTTAATTCGGTGTGGGAAAGGATCTGATCAATTTGCAAAGAGTGAAGATCATTGGATAAAGTAAATTGATGCCACCCAGGGTTCTCTTGGTAATGACTGAAGAAACCCTGTTCAACCTATGTGTTTTCAATAGAAGAACAGATGAGTTTGGAAGCCAATTATTTAAACATCTGGCTGACTTGAGAATAGGGCAGCTAGATGGCAGCACAGTGGATAGAGTGCTGAACCTAGAGTCAGGAAGACTCCTTTTCCTCAGTTCAAATCTGGCCTCAGACACATATTAGCTGTGTGACCTTAGGTAAGTCACTTAACCCTGCTTGCCTCAGTTTTATCATTTTTAAAATGGGCTGAAGAAGGAAGTGGAAAATCCCTCTCAATTCTTTGCCAAGATAACCCCAATGGGGACATGAAGAATCAGACATGACTGAAAAACAACTAAACAAAAGGCTAGAGAAGAGCTGATCTAATCAAGGTCTTAGGCCAAGCCCCTTGAGTTGAAATTTTTGGGTGAGCAGGATGGGTGGAGAGATTGACTCTATGTCCTCCCCCCCCCCCCCCCCCCCCGGCATGTGGATAGCCTGTGAGACTTGGAGGGTTGGAGAATTTTGACTTTTTACCACATCCCAGCCAAGTCCCCAGGACAGATCTGCTGTCTGAATTGGGGTCTAAGGACAAAAGAGAACCATTGAGAAAAGGCGGCTTCCAGACTCTACATGGAGCCCAGCAGAAAGCCTTACCATGCCTAGGGAAAACTTCACGAACCACATGGAGGCCAGGAAAAGCTTCTTTTCAAGCAGGAGCTTTGAGCTGTGTTCTCTGACACTAAACCCACTTTCCTGCCTCTCTGTCCTGGTGAGGGAAGGCTTCAGGAGCTTGGGAGCAGACGATTTGCACCAACTACTCCACCTTAGTAAATCCTACTTCTTAAGAGTTAATTGTCTGGTTGATTGACATCACTGAATAATCATGGAGGGGGCAGAGGAGAGCCCTCTGGTGGGAACTTGTGACTTAGAACATTAGAAAAATATGCTCCCCAGACCCCAGGGACAATAGTAGTGATCCTCTGGAAACCCAGCCTGCCAGAGTGAGCGCATATTGGGAGAATAACCTGAGAGCATGTGCTACAATTGAAGATGAACACGAGTGTTTAAGACTTCAGCATCGGAGGGGACCTCAGTCATCAGTTGAGTCTGACCCACACCTGAAGGTCTTCTCTGCAGCATGCCCAGCAAGGGATCGTTCAGCTTCTTCTTGAAGTCTTCCAGGGATGGGAACCTACCAGTGCATTTGGCAAACCAACCTTTGATCATAGAAGATAGATGACATGGGCCAGAATACTTCCCTGATGATAACCTGTCCTTACTCAGGCTCTTTACTACCAGCACATCCATCACTAGTGACTGTATTGTGTCGCTAGCAGAAACAATCCTGTTGAAAATGACCATCCAGGTCCTGGGTTCTTTGGAGGAATCCCTACAACTGACTGTGGTCTGTGCTCAGCCATTACTCTTCTCTGGAACCTCTACTCATTTAATTATTTCACCTTCATTTATGTCTTCTAGAAAACAGGGACTGACTCATTTTTGTCCATATAACCCCACTTCCCATTCCTTAACACAGTCTGTGCAGAGAAGGAACTTAAAATTGGCTGTTGAACAAAACTGAATTGGATTTAGCTGGAAGTCAGAGCACAAGAGGGAGGGTGACGTGAATAAGACTGGAAAGAGTGGGTGGGATGAGAAGACTTGTTTCCCAGTGGAAGGAATGGGTACAAAGGAACAAAGCAGGGTGTGAAGCATGCTCCACTGGATGTTTGTCCAATTCTGGAACTCTATTCTTAGCCAAATGTTCTCTCTGTCTATCTGTCTCTGTTTGTCTGTCTGTCTCTTTCTCACAAACACACACACACACCTCCAGATTTCAATATAGAATCAGCTCTAAGCCCCATTATAGCAGGGGGATTTGGCCTATTCACAGATTAAGGGACATAGTTACTGTCATCTCTTATTCTCCCATGTACCTGGACTATTTCCCTCACCTCCTCTATCAATTTCAAAATCTGGGGATGCAAAATAGACTTTCCTCGTAGGTAAACATGAACCAGGGCAGCTAGATGCTGCTGCATTGGAGAGAGCACCAAGCCTGGTGTTAGGAAGTTCAAATCTGGCCTCAGATACTTAGCAGCTGTGACCTGGGCAAGTCACTTTAGCCCACTTGCCTCAGTTTCCTCATCTGTAAAATGGGCTGGAGAAGGAGATGGCCAACCCCTCCAGTATCTCTGCCAATGGGGTCACGGAGAGTTGGGCATGATGGAAACGAATGAGCACCAAACACACGATGATGAGAAGTCTCATCTCCCATTTCCATGCTAGACCCTCCATCTCCTTCTCAGGCTCACATTCACCTCAATCTCACACCTCTCTGGTTCTGAAGTGGACACCCTTTGAAGGCACCAGACTCTAAGTCTCATCTCCTAGAACACAAGCCTGTGCTGTCGGGAATGATTCCATTGTTGGGATTCTGTGGGACGTCCCTGCAGTCTGCAGAAAACTTCCAGGCTGTGTGACTGAGAATTCCCGGCTGGGCTTCCATCACCACCAAAGGCCCGGAGGGAGCCCACAGAGGGCTTGCTGAGGCCCTGCTCTCCTCGGCTGCCTTCTAAACACTGACACTTTCCTTAGGGACACCGGCTGGTGGGCAGAACGGACCCGCCGTCTACACAGAATGAAGGGGATTGGAGGCTGGTAAGAGCAGCCAAGTGACAGGGCTGAGGTTTGACACCTTCCTGCAGAGTGGTCTACACTGCTCAAAAGAAGGTGGGAGAGACCCTAAGGGTCCCATGTTGGGAGAGGGGCAGGCAGTAGGGGCACACGTGGGGAGAGCTCTGTGACCGTGCGTCCAGGTGCAGGAAAGCTTGCTGTTGGCATTAGGGAGCAGAACTGTGGCCTGTGGAAGGAGGAGGACACAGTTTGGGGGCTTGCAGACTCCTGTTACTGTATTTATGACCTGCATCTGTCCCTGCACGTGGAGCCCCAAGTCATCTGCTCTTTCCCCAGTTTTAGGCAGGGGCAACTTAAGGGCTACAGAGATGAAAGGGCCAAGGACCCCCTTACCAGTGAGCACCTACTCCAAGGGCCCCACTCGGATGTAACGCAGTCCTCTGGGCAGGGCAATTTGCACTCACGAGAACCCAGGGGCATTTCCTCGGGGTCACAGAGGTAGTCCTCCACTGGCTCGAAGGGGCCATCAGCTGTGTTCTGCATGCATCTAGGAGGAAAGTCACATGTGAGCAAACAGAGGTAGCTTTTTGGTGAGCACAGAGATAAGGCCTGAGACCGGCCGCCCCTCCTGCTAAGTGCTGGCTGCCCATCTCCCCGAATCGACCCCAACTCTCCCTTTGGGGCCCAGCAGTGCCTGAGGCAGGCTCTCCTCACCACTCACCTGCATGGCTGTCATGGCAGGGGTGTTTCTGCTTCAGATCTCTCCCTGCCCCCTCCAGGCCACCTTGCGTTTGGCTGACAAAGTGATCTTTCTCAAGCACTCTCTGCCCGCTTCACCCTCTACTCTGCCACCTTCAGTGCCTCCCTGTTGCTCCTAGGATGAGCTCTTCTCTTTGGCCTTCAGTCTAGGGCAAGATAAGTGGCCCACTGCCCACTTAAAATCCACTGTGTGCAAACGAGCCCATGGAAGGCAGACACACACAGGTGTATGCACATAAATATGTATGTGTTTAAATATCAGCCTTGAAAGTAGGGTGTCCCATTATCCTTCCATGAGTCTGGCTGCCATTCTCAAAACTCTGCTCATAGCAAGCTAGAAAAAGCTGGGGCAGGCCAGTCAGCGTGTCTGTCCTAGGCTGCTAGTGATCAGAAGACCAGAGATTGCAGTGGGGAAGGAAGCTCAGCAATCATATTGTTCACACTCACTCCCATTTTATAGATGGAGAAACTGAGGCCCCTAGAGGTGAGTTTATTTATCCAAGGTCACACAGCACTAATGAAGGGGAACTGGAATTAGAACTCCAGGTGCAGTAATAACAGCAATGGTCAATACTGACAGCATTTATGTAGGACTTTAAAGTTTGCAAAGAGTTAGATGTGATTTCATGTGATTTTCCCCTCTGGAAGGCAGGTGCCATCACCATCCCCACTGTGCAGATGACAAGACTGAGACAGAGAGTGAAGTGACTTGCCCAGGGTCACACAGCTAGTAAGCATTTGAAGCTAGATTTGAACTCAGGTCTCCCTGACTCCAGATTCTGTGTTCTGTCTGGGCTATGGTGTACAAACACTGCAGGAAGAGTGACCCCTCTAAACTCCCAAGTGCTCCAGGGTCTCACTGAGATCCAGTGGGGAAAGCTTCTCATTGCCAGTGTGGCCTTGGGCCAGTCACTTGACCAGTCAGGGCTTCCATTCTCTCCTCTCTAAAAGGTGGGCTGGAGCTCCGAGGTCTCAGCTAACTGACTCTGGGATGCTGCAGTCCATGCTCTTTACCTGGAGCATAGCAGTGAAGAACTTTAGGCACCATTTGGGCTTTGCCTTCCAGACAAGCCACTGAGGTGCCCCTTGTGCATGAACAGCGATGTCAGCTGTGCCTGCATTTGTCTGGGTCCTTCCAAGATCAAAAAGGCTCCCAGGGTGGATCTGCCCTATAGAGACCAGCCTTGCCCCCTTCAGAAGGCACTGTTCTCCCTCCAGGCTGCCCTTTAAGACACAGATCACTTAAACTCATCTGGAAAGAGCAGATTCTGAGGATGATGACCCCACCTGGGGCCTGGGGAGTGCTCATGAATGGAGATGTGGGAATCCCCCCCACTGGCCTAGCTAAGGTCAGGACTGATAGGGACGTGTCAGACACGGTGGGCAAAGCGATGGCTGCAGGCTTGCTCCCAGCGGCACCAGCTCTGTTCCTTGGAGCTGGTTACCTAATGCCCAGCACACCCTCCTTCTCAACATGGGGTTGATGATAATGATCAGCGGTCCATGGTCTCCAGGCTCCCATTTGGGGAACTTAGAAATGCTTCCTACTGGCACTGTCTCCCGTGAGTAATTCTGGGGATGCAGACTGTACTAGAGAGCCAGCCAGTTCCTTGTCCCCTACTCCTCAGAGGCCACACCGCACTTCAAGGCAGGTCGACTGTATGACATAGATGACCTCATTCGATCCATATCCCAGCTCCAAGAGATCAAGGTTAAAGGCATTCCAGGGAGTAGGTGCCTTGCCCAGGGTCACAGAGCTAAGTTCTATTTGAGGGGACTTGAGCTCAGGTCTTCCTCCTTCCAGATTCAATGCGCAATCACTATACCAGGCAGTGTGGCCTGGAGTAAAAGCTTAAAAATATCGGTACCATGATGGAATGTGCAAAATCTTATGGTTCAATGGATTGTGATGAATAATTTTTCCATATTGAGGGCAGAATGCGAAGAAAGAGGATTCCAGAGATACAGTAGAGACCCTGGACTCTGGGTTCAAATCTCTCCTCCAAAGCTTACTTTCTATGTGACTTATGTGACCCTAAGTGACACCTATGTGCCCTGTGGGCAAGTCACTCCATCTCCCTGCTTCATTTCCTCAATGGAAAAATGGGCGGCTCTGAGGTTGCTGCCCCTCCAGCTCCTTGGTCCCATCAACTTTGTTAGTCCCTTTGGCATTTTACGAGTGCCATGCTTTGTGGTTACTCCCTGTGGGGATACCCTCCACACTCAGTGTGAGCTGCTGTGGCTCCTGGATCCAACCTGCAGATCCTCCAAAATCAATGGGGATGGCCTTGGGCAGCATGGCTGGCTATCTTCCACCTTTGTGTGACCTGCTGGGACCCATGCTCCACGAGCAAGGGTGACTGCCACATCAGAGGAGGGTCGAAGAGAACACGGAGCTGTCCCCTTGCCCACAGCCTCCAGCCACCCCACCGATGATACAGATGATTGCTGGACACACAATCCGCCCAGCCACGGCCCATGGCTGCTGCCTCCCTCAGGGGCTGACAGCCCCTCCCAGTCATGGGCAGACGCTCCATTACCCTAACCCCAAAGGAAGATCTGGCAGCCGGGCTGCGTGCTGGCAGAGCATCCTTTGCCAAGGGCTTTACCTCACTTTCCGGGTCTGCACCCCTTCTCCACAGTTCTCCTTCATGTTCACCACAGTCACCTTGCAGACACTCCAGGGCTCACTGACCCATATATATTGGCTGCAGTCACTGTGACAGGGGACAACCTCGTACACCTGGAACACAGGGGAAGCTCAGTGAGTGGGGCTTCCCTGGATTCCCCAGGGTGAGTGAACAGGAAGCTGTAACTGGGATGGGATTTCTGAGAGCAACAGGGGATGCCTGTAATGAGGGATGAAGCAGCTCAGGTGGGAAGGAAAGAGCAGGGGGAGAGAGAAACAGAGAGCAAGAGACAGAGACACACAGCGAGAGACAGAGAGACAGAGGAGACAGAGGAGAGGAGAGAGGGCACCCTGTCCCCCTCCCCCCATGAGCCAGTGCAGGGAGCAGGGGGCCATGTGGTTCTGTTTAGCTGGGATGGATCTGTGTTACCAGCTTGAGGGGGTGTGCACGGAATTATCACGTCTGTTGACAGACACTTTCCACACCTGGGCCACAATCAGGTTTTGGTTCTGAGCCGACCAATCTCTGCTAAGCTAAATGGCGAAGGCCTAACGGCGCTGTCCCTAGAGGGCTGGCATTCCGGCTTCTTCCAGCTTCCAAGGGAGTCCTCTCTTCAGCTCGACCGAGTTGTTGGACCATGAGGCAATGAGGGCTAAGGAGTTTTCCCCTCTCCACCAGAAGGCAAGGCAAGGTGGGGGGAGGCAAACTTCCTCCCCTACTTTCCCTCAGGTGGTAGGAAGGTTGCGTTGCCTGCCTCAGTTTTCTGGCTGCACCAGCACCCTGTCCCAGCATCCAAGACGTCTGTGCCGTTGCCTGCCCGCACTGGGTATCCGTCGCTGTCCTCTGGGGATTGATGGCTTGAACCCTACACTTACTAAAGGGAACAATGAGCAGGGAATGCAAATGCTGATCACAGAAGCCCCTGAAACAGAATGGACCCCAAGACAGGAAACGCTGGGTTTGAGCCACATGGGCTCTTTCTCTGGCAGCCTCATACATCATGGTATGTGTGGAGGCTTTTGTCCTTTGGGGGGAGGCACTTGTTGACATGACAACATTACTAGTGAAAAATACAAGCAAAAGCCTTTTAAGGGTTCATTTTTTTTGCACATATGAACACCAAAATCTAAAGAGAGGAGTAGAAAGTGGTCTTGACTCCACTGACTACCTAGAGAGAACACAGTAGAGACAGAACCAGGGTGGGGCAAACAGAGCCTTGTCTCAGGGCACCAAATTCAGAGGATGCTGAATTCAGAGGGCTTGAGAGCACCAGCCTCCTTCAGCAAAATGAGGCAAGCTCCTTCCCTACCCTATCCTGCACACTGTTATCCTCCCACCCCAAATTGGCAATTTTCCCAGTGGTTGCCTGAGTAGGTGTTTCCTGTGTCGTTCCCCTCCCCCAACCAGGAACCTCCCAATCAGCAGCTTTGAGCTGGTATCCCGGAGTCTCTGGATGTCCCCCTTAACCCTTTAGACCAGAACAGGATATTATTTATTCACTTTAAAGGCTAGGATGAAAGAAAACATGGAAGACAAAGACAGCTGTTTGTGCTGGGCTTGAGGGGAAGGGAGGATGGAATGAGCGCCTCATTCTGCTTCCTTCACCCACCTCTGGTTGGGGCCAGATTACTCGGGACCCCCTCACCCTCCTTCCTCCTCAGAGCTCCCCCAGCCCACGACAACAGTAGCAGCAGAAGGGAGCAGATGGAGGCACAGGTGGGCTGAGGTCAGGAATGACTGAGGTGTCTTTGTCTCTTTCCCAGCCCTGGTGTTAATGTCACCAGCCTGCCCCCCACGTGCACCTCAAGACAGAAAGGAAAGAGCACAGCACCAAGACAAACATGCCAAGACTCAGAAAGGGGAAGAATGGAACAGGCAGTGGGCAGATCCCTGCTCCAGAGACTCTTACCTGAGCCTGGGAGACGATGTTGTTCAGCAAAGGGAGAAAAATCAGACAGAGACGTGTCAGTGAAGGAGTCATATCAGGGGGCGTAAAGTCAAACATAATGACGACCTCTTGCTTTTCTGTGACTTTAACACAGTATCTGATGTGAGCATCATCACAGCCCTATTAGACATTGTAAGTCATATCTTCCCCATTTTAGAGATGAGAAAACAGGTCGAGAGAGATAAACCCTAAGAGTGCAGGTTCCTGTCCCTCTTCTGAATCCCTTCAGTCATGTGTGAATTATCTTCCTCTGATTCAGAAAGTGTTTAAGGTGGAATTTGGACCCAACTCCCAGTCTCACACTCTCCTACAAAGCCAGCTTTACAAGATGCATTAAACAGCCTGGGTATGGGGTTGGGTAGGGAGCAGTTTGCTTTGTTTGTCAAGAACAAACTCTCCAGTCCAGGCTTTGGAGGACAGCACCCAATGCTTGCTCCAAAGTCAGTTATACTCCTGGCCACCAACAAAGTCTGTGTCCCACTAGGAAAGTCACCAAGGAAGGAGACTGATTTACGGAAGATGGAAATGGAGGCGCCTGAGAGCCAAGCCAAGAACTCAGCACAAGGCAAGGGTGGTGACCAGAGTGCCTAGAAATCTCTGCAATAACCTGCATGTTCAGCTTGTATTGTTGGCCAGTCCCAGGATGGGATTCAGACTCAGGAAATGAGAATCTGCTGCTTGATCGGGAAAGCAGACTCCCCACAAACTATTTCCCAGCAAAGTGGACCTCAGAGTGGTTTCCTGAGGAATACGTAATTTTGGTACAAAAGTATCATTATCAATTATAAATGTCAAGTCAGAAGGAAGGCAGACCTTTGCAGATGACTTCAAAAATCATTTTCAAGATGCTTTACCAATCAATTCTCCAAGTACCTCTTCTGATTTTTCAAGAAACTTTATGTATTTTGCTGGGGGAGAACTGTTTTAGCAACTGTCAACGATATTAGATGTTCTAACAACTTTTATTTTCTCTGTACATCTTCCTTGACCACGGCCAGTCTCTTGATGAGCTGGGATCTCAATTCATAAATATTGCTTTTCAAATATGTGTCTGGACAGGAGTCAAACAGCAGCCAGGCCCCAAGCAAAGAGGGATGGATGGGCTGGGCAC
This sequence comes from Petaurus breviceps papuanus, assembly GCF_028583685.1. Taxonomy (NCBI): domain Eukaryota; kingdom Metazoa; phylum Chordata; class Mammalia; order Diprotodontia; family Petauridae; genus Petaurus; species Petaurus breviceps. Next base: position 6,311,070 of record NW_027185872.1, on the reverse strand, counting down.
CTTTCCAAGGCAAGTGTGCCATGGGATAGTAGAGCAATGCTATTAAAAGCCTGAAGATCAAAGATTTACAACTGCCAGGGACCCCACGGATCCTCAATTTACCGAAAAGGCACAAAACAATAAGGAGTGACCCAGAGTCACCTGGGGAGCCTCAGAACTGGGATATGAACTCAGTACTTCTGATGCCAAAATGCAGTGTTTTCAGTTTGTGGGCTGTGCTGTCTGTGCTGCTTTTCTGCACATGACCTTTATATACCTTCCTGTGTGTGTGCAGACAAACAGACACAGTTGCATACACACAGGGTCAGCACAACATAATCCTTTTGCAGGGAGGCTGGTCTTGTGGTGAGTATAACCTGCGGAACTTTGGAGAAGCTGAAGGGCTCTGGAGTCCTGGGGCAGACCCAGGACCTGTCTCACTGCACTGATGGCTCCTCTTGGTCACCCTGCTTGGGAACTATGCTCTAAGCCAGGGCTCGAGGACAGAAGGGCTCCCTTTTATGGGGACTATCCCAAGATCCACTGTTCAGCTTAACCCCCTGAGGATTTTAGAAAGGAGCCAGTCCTGTAGGAAATCATGCTGGGTACCAGCAGATGGCAGTAGAGCTGCGTCCCCAAACCAAATAATCCTAGTATAGGATTTGAGAACAAGGGCTGAGTTAGAGTGGATGCAGCAGTGAGGAGAGTGTGTGTGTGTCTCTGTGTGTGAGTGTGTCTGTGAGTGTGTGTGTGTGTGTCCCGCTCCCCTTCCTCTATCCCAGAGCATAAGGAAAAGGGACACCTCCCCCACCGAGTGCATCCCTTCCCCTTGATTCAATTCCATTAAGAGGCTGAGAGTATCCCTGGAGGTAGAGAGGGCGATGCCCCCGGACCCATCTGTGTGGCGGTGACTTAAGGGATTTTAGAAAGCTTAGACTGTCCCGTCCTGTGCAGTCGTCGAAGGTGTCTCAAATAACCATCGTTATTTATTATTTATAAATTATAATACTTAAAAATTTTCATTATTAAAGTACCAGTTATTTAACCGGTTCTTTACCGCTGATTCCACTAACAACTCAGTCAAATGTGTCCAGGCCGGTGTTGGCGGCCAGCTAAGGACGGGGGCCGCTATTTTCTCAGTTCCGTGGTATAGCAGGTAAACAGTCTGGGGCGGCCCAGCTGGATCGGGAGCAGATGCTCACTAAGCCCAGCCGGCCGCACGTACCTGGTTAACGTGGTCCAGCTTAGGGCAGGGGCGGCCGCCGTTGTACGGCTTCTCTCGGAGCCATTTGGAGCGAACCTTGACTCCGCTGCCGCAGGACTTACTGCAGCGAGACCAGTTGGACCATTCGCTGAGTTTGCAGTCTGAGGGACAGGGGATGATGCAGGCTTCCTCGATGTAACCTAAGCAAAGAGAAGGGAAAGCAACACAGAAAGCTCATCCACTCAGATAGCTGCTGTCTGACTAGAGCCTACAGTCCTCTTTCATTTGAAGGGCTCAGTGATTGACTGGACAGGAGCATGGAAAGGCAGAGATTTCTTCATTGTTAACCTCAAATTAAAGTCTACAGGAAAACGACACCACCATGCAGAGACTGTTAAAAAAACAGATGAGCGCCTGCAATATTGCCTGCCAAGCACTTGCGCTCACCAGATTCCAGCATCTCTGACTTTCTGACAGTTCACATTTACTTGACAATAACCTGTCTTCTGCCACCTTATTCTCAAGTTACTGGAATGAGGTGTTTTAGACCAAAAGTGTGCAGTCCATTTTAGTCTGAAATCCCATCAGGGCACGTCACCATATCCAGGGTGGGCATATATAGGCTCCAGGTTTCCTCAAGATAAGATGCTGCCAATCCACCAAGACCCACCCAGCCAAGCACCTCCTGGGTCCTCTCCCTAGATAGCCAAGCCTCAAGAAAGAAAGAGGCAAAGACAATTAATGGTGACACTATCTTCCATGTGTCTAGGGCTGGCAACCTGTCCACACACGTACATGACTCTCATTAATCGCAGGAGGAGTGATGGGAAATGCTGATATTTACATAATACTTGAAAGAGAAGGAAGCCCTTTAGGTGCCTCCTCTCATTTGAGCCTCACAATAACTCGTTCAGGGGCATTATTAATATATGAGGAAATGGAAGCAACAGAAGATGGAGTGACTTATCCAGGGTCACACTGCTCCTAGATATCAATCAGGCGCAAGATTTTAATTCAGAGCTTCTCAAAGGAGGCCAGCTCTCTTTAGGATCATAGCTTTAGGGTCTGAAGGGACTTCAGAGAGAGTCTAGCCCAGCCCCCTTATGTGATACATAAGGAAGCTGGAGTTCAGAGAAATAAAATGCCCTGCCTGAGGTCACACAAGTGTCCTAGAATCACTGTTTCAGAGTCCAAATGTACTTCTTTGGCTGGGGAGTCCAACCGATCCAGATGGAATCCCCATCTGACATCGGCTACAAGAGGAGCCACCGCTGGAGACAGCCCATTCTACCTGGGGCCAGGAAGCTTTTACTGACATCCAGCCTCTACTTACACCTAATGATATTAGATTGCTCCCCTGGGGCTTGAAGAAAGTCTGATCCTTTCTCCAATGACAGCCCTTCAAATGCTTGAAGATAGACATCATGTTCCCCTTTATTCTCATTTTCTCAGGCCAAACCCCTCCAGTTCCTTCAACCTCTTCTCCTGTAATCTGAACCCAAGGACCTTCATCATCCTGGTCCTTGTCTCTGGACACCCTCCAGCTACCCAGCGTCCTTAGCCAGTGATGCTAAGCCCTGAGCAATTACCTCCTAGATGAGATCTGGTGAGAGCAGAGCAGAGCACCATGGGATAGACCATCCCTCGCCTGATTCTGGAAGCCCTGCCCCTCTTAATGAAGCTTAAGGTCCATTTGCTTTTTTTTTTGTGGGGGGCACCACATTATACTGATACATCTTTGAACTTGTGGCTCACTAGAACTCTCAGCTCTTTTTCAAGATCATTGCCATCTAGCCTTGCTGCCCCAGCTTGGACTCATTTTGGATTTCTGCTACTTGCACTTTACATTTAGCCCTGCTGAATTCTGTCTCCTCAGATTGAGCCCGGTGCTCCTTCCTCTCATCCTGACTGTGTCTTCTCCAGCATGCTAGCTCTCTCTCCTAGTTTTGTGTCAACAACAATTAGCAAGGGTAGAATCCAAGCCCACATCCCTTGATTCCACACTGAGTGACAGAGACACCATAACATACTACTATTATCCCATCTGATGTCCCCTCTCCATCACATCCCCAGAAAACCTGGGCGGGGTGCGGGGAGATGTTTTTGTTCCCATTTGACAGATTAGGAAGTTGAAACCCAGCGAAGGTATGTTAAGGAGAGGCAGCCTGATGCAAGGAAGGGGCATTGAATCTGGAGCCCAAACCTCATTTTAACATTATTCTGACACCTACTACTTGTGCAACTTTGGCTAAATAATGTCCTTTATGTAGTTCTCAGTTTCTGTCATATGCGAATAAAATAAGGGCCTTGGAAATGACCAAACAAGTCTCTCCCACTTTTACTACTCTACATTTTGAGCTTCCTTCCAGCTCTGTTAAGTGACTTGTCCAAGGTCACATATCTCAGGGGTGGGGTGGAGCCTAGAACTAGTCTCCTCACTTCCAGCTTGGTGCTTTTCCACCAGAGACCAAATCAACGATGTGCAAAGCAGCACTCCCTCCATCCCAGAGACCACCTCACCCTGCCTTGGTATGGCTTCTCCACAAAAGATGCCAATTTCTCCTGGCCCTGAGAAACCTCTGCTGGCCCCTTAGGGCTGTGCACATGGGACACACTGGGCTGGGGAAGGAAGTTTTTCTCCCAATTTTAAAGGACGACAACAGAGCCCCCTTGGCATAGAGCACCTTCTGAAAGAGACAAGTACTCATTCAATGTCATTCTGATTACTGGGATAATCAACTGGCAGTCCCCTTTCCTGCACAAGTTAAGCCTTCTTTGGCACTTCCCAGGCTAAGCCTGTATGCCCAGAGTCTGCAGACAGTCCTGAGAAGAAAGGGAGATGTTGACTGGAAGACCCAAGAAGAGGGGCAGCTTTTGACGAATCTCTTTCTTTGGCTTTTGTTACCTCCTACCCCTTGACAAGTCTGTGTGAGTGGTGGGTGACTCAATGATTATCAATTCAATTCAGTACAGCATTCACTCATTTGTAAAACATACACTATGTGCTAGGAATGGGGGAATACGAACTCTGTGACGGTTCTTTCCCTCAGGAAGCTTCCATTCTTCTAGGGAGGAGGTGGGAAACAATATGAACACAACTAAGCAAGTAAAAAATAGACATGAACAAGTGAATATGGTGGCAGAAGCACATTCAGAACTGGGGTTGGGGAATCCTCCTGGGAAAGGAGGTTGCCCTGAGACGAGCATGAGGAGAGCTGGGGATTCTGGAGGTGAAGAGGATGATTATTCTGGGCATGGGGGGCAGTCTGTACAAAGACACAGAGGCGAAGGCAGAACACTGGGCATGGGAAGCAGCCAGAGTTCCTTGAGATTGGAACCAAGAATGAGTGAGTGTGATGGACTAGGACAGGCAGGCCAGAGTCAGTCTGGGAAGGGTGGAGAATGCCAGAGGGGTCGGTATTAGATTTGCTCTTCTGCTGAAAGGAGCCGTTTCTTTCTGGGTTATGGAATGAAAGAGACTTCAGATATTATAGTTGGTTGTGGTACCCAACAGAAGAGGCTGGATGCCACCCAGCAGATATAGGTGAAGATGGGGTCAGTCCAACAGCTATCCCTGAAAGACATGTTGGCTATTTACATAGTGCAGTCCTTTCTGTGAAGTTTTAAGGAATAAATTAGTTAAGCAAAGTGATGTCCTTCAAACCAGTCTTATTAAAGAACCCATACAGTAATTAAGACAAATAAAGCAGTTCTGTAGGACCCAAAGGCTGCTATGCTTTTAGACAGTACAGGACCCAAGCTCAGAGCACCTGGAGTCAGATTCTGACTTTGCCACTAGTTGTACGAAGTGAAGTCATTTCACCTAAGTTCCAGTTTCCTCATCTGTAAAATGGGGATGATAATTCTTAGATCATCTGTCTCATAAGGTTGCTGTGAGGACAGTAGTTTTAAAGGTATGAGAGTTCTAGAGAAACTTTGGAGAGCATTAAAGCCCACCGCAGTGCAGCTTGGTGGGCAGTGGTCACTCTTAGGTCTGACTCTCTCACAAGAGGCTCAGGAAGCCAGATCGACTCTAACATCTGAGCAGGTGCAGATGAGGCATCTAAAGGGAAGGAAAGGGGGAAGAGAGGCTCTGGCTGAGCATCAATGCCGGTTTTTTCTACGGGTCACATATGGCTCTATTGTTTGCTGCATCCCAGAAAGCCCTCAGAGCTGGGAGTGCACCCACTTAGAGCCATGGTCCTCTGCCTTTCCAGTGGGACATAGAGGGAACTGTGGCTCTGGACTGTTTCTAGTGTTAGAGGTCCTGGGTTCAAAATTCATCTCTGATGGTGATTGCGTGAGACCTTGGGCAAGTCATTTACTTTTTCCTGGGGTCAGTTTCTTCAACTGTAATATGCTTCCTGGTGGCAGAGTAGATAGAGCACTGGACTTGGAGTCAGGAAGATCTGAACTCAAATCCAGCCTCAGAGAATTACAGGCTGTGTGACCCTGGGCAAGTCACTTAGCTATTATCTGCCTTGGTTTTCTCATCTATAAAATGGAGCTGATAATAAGAGGATCTAGATCACAGGGTTGTTGTTAGGATAAAATGAGATCATACTGGCAAAGCACTTGGCAAACTTTAAAGGGCTCCGCTTTATTTTTAATTATTATTAACCCAAAGCAGGTGTTGAACGGATGGCTTCTGAACTTCCTTCCAGCGCTGTAGCCAAGGATACGGAAATGCTGGCAGGGTCTTTAGGGTCCGAGACGGCAGCCGGGGGATATGTGGGGTGGTATCAGAGGAGAGAGGTGCCTTCATGACGACGCTGCGGACACGCTCCCCAAGGGCTTTTGGTCCCGAGCTGGGCGCGCTGGTAAGCCCACGGCCACCTTGGACCTGGTCTCTTGGTCTCACTCCTCTGGACGCAGCCGCTTTTACTTTAATAGGATCCCGACTATCCCTGAATCAGACCCCCGTAGAGGAGGCACTCAGAGGACATTGCGCCTTTGAGATCTGTCCAATGCCTCATTCACGTGAATTATGAATGTGTAAATTAAGCAACTTCCAGCCGCTGATCGAGCGAGACAACCATGCTGGTGGAAGGGCAGATTAAGACATTCGTTGGAGGCAGGCAGGCTCCGCCAGGTTGTTTGACCTGTGGCAGCACGGGGGAGATTATGGGTCACTTTATCTACAACCTCTGCATTAATCTTAGAAATGAAAAATCCTGAGCCCTGAATCGGAGCCGAAGCAAATTCTCATCACAAACAGAAGGTGGGGCGTCCAGAAACCAGGCGGAGGAGAAGCAGCACCCCACTCACTCTGTGCTTCTGCCTGCCCGGGCTCACCCCAAACAGGCACAGCTCCCACATCCGCAGAACATGCTTTTCAGGCGTTTTCGGCCCAGAAACTCGGCAAGCTGAGCACTGTGATAGCACAATTAAGATGCTTACCCAAAGTCTTACTGTTAACGAATGACAAGAGTCAGGTAGTCCTGTCTTTCAAGAAAGAGGGGCGACTGCCTTGTTCTCCTATTATGTGACCTCAGTGCCCTGTGGGAAATCAAGTGAATGTTTGGGAAGACACGGGACTGATCGTGACTTGTTCCTAAGAAGCAGAATAAAAGCTCATTAAACAAAAGTATGATGGGAACACATGTGGTGGCCATGCAGGGTGAATAAGGGATCCAGACATGACCCAGGTGCAGCCCTTGGGTCTGCCAAATATCTAGACCCTCAGTGACAGTTCTCAGGATGGTGTGTAGATCCCTGTGGATGGTGTCTAGAGGCACAAAAGCCACACAAGATGGGTAGGTGTGGGGGTGCTATCTGCCCTGGTAAAGGGCATACTATCAGCGTATTGGAGAGACTATCTAAGAATGAGTTCAGACCTGTGCAAGGCACTTCTTTATTTGCACAAGAAAATACACACATTCACCAGCTATTTGTCTAGGATTACCCCAGGCCTAAGGAAACAGATTCATTTTGATCAACTTGGGCCAATTCAAATGAGAGGCAGTATGGTGCAGTGGACAGATCACCAGCCTTGGAATCAGGAGACACATCACCCTGAGCAAACCCTGGGATCTCTGTAAGCCACAGTCCCCTCATCTATAAGACAGGGACAAGCTCATGCCCACCACTGACCCCATAGGTCTTTGATGGCTGCCCCTTAGCCTGAGATGAGATTTCATGGATGGGGCTCCCCTCTCAGGAGTTAGCATTACATGCCCTCATTTGTACATTCATTTACTGCCTGGACATGACAAACTGAACATCTGTAGGATGTGGATTTTAAGAAAAATGGGAAACCCAACAGCTCATAAACCTGCAAAGTGAATTATTCCAACCTCTCTCCACTCTTGGGGATGGACCAACAAATGTGGTTTGTTCAGTTATTGATATTCTTCTCTAAATGATCTCTCTGTCGAGGGGCTGTGTGGCCTGCCAGGGACAGATGCCTCAGGGTCTGCTTTCCCTCAGCCCCAGCTCCTGGACGAGAACCACAGGGTGAAGTAGAGGCTGATAAGTGGCAATGGGAGCCACATTTCCTCGGTTGGCTCACGACAGCTCTCAAACTCTTGAACAAGGGCTCATTTTAAGCTGACTCCAAGGAGAGAACCCTTCCTCCCTTTTGTCCAGTCAATAAAGGGCCCAGTGTGCCCCAGGAGCATGAACCAAGTTGGTTAAAACAAGAGCCTTTGATTTCAGGGGTGCATTTGTGTCCAACCACATTCATAATCTGTAGTTTTCCCAGTTCCTTGGTGATGAATGCCCACCACAAGAGAGCCTGAATGCTTCCACTCCACAAACATACAATCAGAAGATACTCCAGAGACGCCAGCAACTCAGTAATAAATGTAGGTTCATTTTTGGAATTGATATAAAGCAATTTCAAGTTAATAAAAAATGTTGGATTTATCTTTTTGGTCTATCTCCAGACATGTGTGGGAGATAAAGTCTGGCAATGGCTTCCTCTCTTAACACAGTCCCATCTTGAAGAGTACAGGCCAAACCAGGCTTAGCAAGGCTGGCTCCAGAACCCACTCAAATGACCCAAAACCAACCCTTCGACATGCAGCAGCTGTCAAGTTAGGGTTGGACACGTTGCTGAGCAGAGGAACGCTGAGGGGAAGGCTAATCGAGTTTTATCAGCAGGGTATGTAGCACGGAAGAGTCTGCATTAGAATTTGAGAGAAATGGCAAGTTCATTAATTAAGTATAAGGGAGATGTGTTCTCCACAGTGACATGACTGAGAAAGAGGATGGGTTGGTTGTATAGAAGAACCAAGGGGATAGTTGGTGGCATGTTAGCCCACTCCACTGTATCCTGGGGGTAGCTCCTGGCAAAGGGATGCATCTCGTGGGGTCACAGGGATGGAAGTTGTCCAGGGTGGACTGGCATGGATGAGTTGAGATCTGTTTCACTGAAGTGAATACCCATATATCACAGACTTGTAGGAGTATTAAAATTAAATTAAATGTGCTTGTGAACGTTACTGACCTCATTTGTTCATCAATTTTAATGAACATAATAAGTGAAGAGGCATGGGCAAAGACAGATTCACAATGCTCATCTCACTGGGAAAGCACATCTTACAAAACCAGATCCACAACAAGCCCCAGTGTGTTTCATGCTCCATTCCACTAAGAACTGTCTGGGAAGCCTGAGAATAAGATTGTGGTGGGGCTGCCTGTTAAGGACATGCTATGAAGGCTTGAGGAAAGCATTCGATTGTTAGCCAGCAACCTTAGACATAATGTTTGAGGACCCATCTTTGGCACTGAAAAAGCCTTTCACACCAGCCCAAATAATTGTAGAACCACCAGCTGATAATACCAGATGCTTTTCAAACACATGACCCAACTTGGAAAATGCAAGGCAGCATAGGAAACTCTTACCTAGCACCTACTCCCCTACCCTCCTTTCTTTACCCCATGGGGAGTCATATGCCAGGGGGCTTTCTTCCTTTCTCCTCTCCCAATATTCACAGCTCAGCTTAGCCCCCAGAGGCACTCTCTTTTTCAGAGACACAAACACCTCCCTCTTTTCCTGTCCTCTTTCCTCAGTGATCTTGGACAAGCCTCTCTCGTCCTTTCTCTCCCCATCCTGGCTCCACTGGAGAGCTGAAGAAGAGCCTGACTGTTACTAGCAGCACCAGCATCATGCTGTGGATTCACTGCACATTCTGAAATGAAACTGGACATAAAAATGCCCTGGAGGCCTTGGTTGTGGAAGGCCTTGAAAATACTAAGAATTCCTCTAAGGAATTTCCACAAATCTCCCTCTTCCTCTAATTAAGGCTGTTTCCTCTTAGCCCCAGCACTCACAACCCTTATAAATCATTTCCTATTCAATTGTGCTCTTTTTCTACTTATTTAATTGCAAGCATCACAACTGTGCTGTTTTCTACTACATAAAAAAAATCACACGTGTATTTTGGCTACATTTTATGTTCAGGGGACTCCTGCAGAATTGCTAGGAAATGAAATCACAATTTATGACATTGTTTCGACAGAAGAATGCATTTCCAGTTCTAAGAAACTGACTCAAAAATGACACAGAAGAATGCATTTCCAGTTCTAAGAAACTGACTCAAAAATGAACTTTTGTAATACAATTGGCTTGAAAACCGAGTGATGCCTACACTCCTTCTTGACCTTGATTGTTTAAAAATAAAATCATAATACTATCTTTTAATTTTATGTCATGTATATTTCTCACCCCTCCCAGAGAGTTGTCCCTTGTTAAAAGAAGAAAAAAGGAAGAAAAAAAATGCAGCTTATCAAAAGTAACACATTGAAAAGGTGTGGCATTGTATACACCATTCCACATCCATAGCTCCCCACCTCTGCAATGTTGTATTTGCATAAAACTCTACTCCAGGAATACTTCTTTTGCCAATTTCTTCATGCTGCTCACTATGAAGCTCTCAGGGCTTTTCTAGTCATAAAAGTCCAGCAGGAAGTTAATCCTATGCCTGGGGGAGGAATTCTGACTGAGGAGGATGGTGTGTAGAAGATTGAGCTGTCTGCTCCCAGGGACAAGAGACTACCCCTATTTTGGGCACATCCACTGGAGTTCCACCACCACAAGAGCAGTCAGAAGCAGACTCACCCTGCAGCTCCCCAAGGAATAAGCCCTGAGATTCGCAGACGTTCTGGGGCCAAAGCCCGACTCTGGGCAGCAGGACCTATGTGCCCACAAAGACAGAAGCAGGAGACTCTTGGAATCCCAGGTTGGACGGGCCAGAGCCACGCGGAGGAGCCTCTCCCACTAGCTGGCTTCCTTCTCATTCTTGCTCACCAGCCACCCAACGCTGTCATTCCTCGTCCGCTGAAGGGCCCTTTAAATTCGCGGCCTGAATGCACAGCTCCCACTGCCCCCCCCAGCTTGCAGCTCTGCTTCCAGCAGCTGCTGTTAAAACCATCCCCGAATGTCTAAGCATGCCTCTCTAATCTTCTCCATAAACCTCGCGCAGGGAGGGTGCATTGGAGACTCAGCACCAGTCAATGCCTCTCCAGTAATTAATGCTAATAGAGAATTCTCCTCACGCTGAGGCGGCGTTAGACAAACTAGCCCGGATCGTTCAGTTGAGCCCAAGGTCTTAATAGTAAAAAGTGGTTCCATCAACGAGGCCGTGAAACGTGGCCTCCACCAACACGTGCCCTATGTCTCCATCCCGGCACAAGGACCTCCAGCCCCGGCGCTCGGAGCGGCCCCGCTCAGCGCGCCGGGGATGGTGGATCGTGAGTCCTCAGCGAAGGAGTTAAGATGAGTCCCAAAAGGAGCTCATTAAATAATGCTGGATTTAATGAGCAGAGCAGTAAATAAACTCGGGCTTCCTTCCCCATCAGAGCATAAAACGGCTCTCCTCTGTTTTCTTTCTTCAAGGCCATCAGATTCCTAGAGGGTATGCTGATAAGTTCTGGCTGCCTGGGGATCACTCTTAGCCATACGTTACTTTCTTAGGTCTTTAAACAAACTGATGAAAACGATTGCTTGAGATCTGTTCTGAAAACAACTTTGCCCCCATTGAGGTGTGTGCTGGGTCACACCCAGATGACAGGCGAGTTCAGCAGCAGAAAAAGGAACTCTAAATGCATATGGGCTGTACGGCCATCCCTTCTTGGAAGCCATGGGTCTCTGGGAACTTTAGGCCCTTATTGAATAAGGTTGGTGAGAAGGTAGGCTCCCCTTAGCTCCTACTGGAGGGGAGTCCTAAAGCCCCAGATCTTTTGTCCCACACCTGGGGGCTCTGAGCCCCATCTTCCATATAACTTACAAAGTGTCTTAGGCTCTCTAGGGTTCATGTTTATTTCATGGAATTATTTATCTGGAGTTTTTTGCCTATATTAAAACCAGATCTTGCCACATCTTCATTTTTGGGTGCAAATCTTCAGAATTCCCTGGGTTGGGTCTTCTTGGGACTTTCTCCCATGCACCAATTGATCTGACCTCATCAAAAGAAATGAATTAAAAAAAACATAATTTTCCTAGTCTAGGGATGGGGTCTAACATCACTGGACTTGGAGCTGGAAGGCACCTCAGGGCCCCCTAGGCCTCCCTTCCCCCCCATTTTATAGGTCAATTATAGGATGCCTGGAAAAGAGAAGACAGAGAGCAAGGGGGCAGCCTTCAGGCATTGGAAGGGATATCATGTGAAGGAGGGATTGGATCCATACTACTGGCCCCAGAAGGCATAACCAGAAGCCCGGGAGGCTCAAAGTTAGGACAAACTTCCTCAAAATGAGAGGTGTCCCAGGGTGGGAGAGTTTGCCTCCAGAAGTGGAGAACTTGCCCCCAGGGAGGTCTTCGAGAGGAAGCTGAATCACCACTTTAACAATAATTAATAACAATTAGCATTTCTATAGTTCTTTAAGGTTTGAAAAGCACCTTACAAATATTCTAACATTTTTATCTTGCTGGATATGTTATAATGGTTATAATTTGCTGTGTATTTTTAGTTATTTCATTATGGGTTGGAGTAAAAGGTCACTGAGGTCCTTTCCAATACCCCAATTTGGTGATTCTGTGAAAGCAATCCCAAGGGGTGATGCACCCTGAATTCAAGATCATGTCCAGATCATGCTCCTCAGTGCTCTGGGTTTGTCCCTTGGAAGAAGATTCTAAACCCAATTAGCACTGGAAAGGTCTTTCTCACAAGTGGCTGAACTGAGACTCCGCTGGGGGCCCCTGAGTCCCAGAGTCCCAGGATACCTGAGTTAGACAGAATTGACATTGGAAGGCTCTTGTCAAAACTCTCCCCACTCAGGACTCCTCACTGGCACCCTGAGAAGTGGTCAGCCATCCTCTGCCAGAAGGCCTCTAATGAGGGGAGTATGCCACCCCTGGAGACAGCCCTTATTGGCAGAAAGCTGGCTTCCTCAAAACTTACAGTCTAAGGCACTTGCCTCTTTCTCTATTAGCCTAAGGCATGTGCGACCACTGGGGCTGATATGATTATAAAACCCACTTATGGTGGGGGCTAATTGGATGATAATTGTTTGAGGAATGTAATCGATACAGAGAAGAAGAGAGGATTTGGGCAATCGTCCCCCACCCATCTAGGGGGTCACATCTTTCCCATCCCCCCGGGCATCCTTGAAGGCACTGCCCTTCCTTTTTCCCTATCCCTGAGGGCAGAGCCCTGGATGCAGGCACCTGCTTATGAAAATGGAGAGAGCTCTTCAGACTCTCATCTGGCAGAGAAGCTTGCCCTGGGCTACTCAGGCATCAGCAGAGTAGGGTGCACTCTAAGCACTCTTCCCTGCAGTCAGCAGCACCTTAGGCCTACCATTCTAGCCACTTGTGAGGACAGAAGGATGGACATTTACATGAAGCCATGAATACAGGCTGAGCAGCCCAGGGCGGCACATCAAGAGCGGGCCTCAGAGACAGGAGCTGAGCTCAGCGTTCTGGTATTGCGTCTGATACATTGTGGGCTGGGCTAAGTCACCAGAACACTCCATTTTAAGGCAGCACTCTGTGGTGCTAAGGTACAAAGCAGGTAAAGGTCTGGTATTGGTAGACGGAGCCTCCTCACTGGGAGTTCCCAACATCAATGAAAACTTAAGGATCTGTTTTTTGTTTTTTTCCTTAAAGGACCCTATAAAGTACACTCAAGTCTGGATTACCGTGGCTGTTGCAGCGAGATGTCTCCACAAGCCGGCCGTTTTGATCATAGCATGCCATGGCCTGGTAGCGGTAGCCTTGTCCACACTCTTTGATGTCCCCTTGTACCTTCATGCCCAAGAGTACCTCCACTTTGCCTTCGGGTAAGATGCAGTCTGACCAGTTGCCCACAGCCTGGGCATTATACTTGTCACAAGGGCAGAAATGGGTGTCAATCAGAGGATAGAGTTGAGAATTTCTGCACTTGTCTTTCTTCTTACTTTTTCCTGTGGAAGAGAAGTTACAAGAATGTAAGTTGCCCATCATCACCCCAAGGGCTGCCCATGCAGCGGGTGGTGAGTGAGTGTCTGCTGCATTGGAGGGCAGCTCTCAGGACTGGCGAGCTCCTTTCCCAAGGCCTCCTCTGCTCCCTGTTGGCCCCAATTTCCTTCTGAGTCACAGCTATAAATAAGTGACTTCTCCCATCCCCAATCCTTCCTGTACCAGCTTTGCCCATATTGTGTCCAATATAGCTCTATTTATCTCATTTCCAGCTTACAAAGGCCTCATTGTACAAAAGACAAAAGCTGTTGTGGTGACTGCCAGCCTTGCCCGATGATGGAGACCCTTAAATCCTGCCCTCTGTCCTCTCTGGCTTTCACTAATGGAAGGACCAGAAGGCGGTTTCTGAGCGGCTCTGGATGCTTCTGTCTCTGAAGGTGGGGAGGGGGTCGGCTGCTGTGTGCACAAGCGGGTGTTTACACACAGTTTCGATCCAGGCTGTGAGGTCTGGAATTTCCTACTTCCTCTCAGATCCTGCAGTGCCCCCTCCCTTCCTGAACACTAATTAGCTGGCTGTGCTTTCTCACGGGGTCCCAATTTTGGCCAGTACTTTGTCTTACATTCAAGAGAGTATAATTTAAGAACAGAGGAGAAACGTTAGATGCTGTAACAGTCTGGAGGGATCCCAGCTATTTTCCCTCAAAGTAGATAAAATGAAATGTTTTTCAGCTCCCCAGAAGTGCAAAATTATTCAGCCTCCTAAGATCTAACACTGGCCCACATTAGCTGTGAGACATGGAGGTTGGTATATACAGTCTCCAATGAGACAATGTGGCACATTGGCCAAACTGGTGGATTTCAAGTCAGAGGGCCCGAGTTCAAATCCTGCATCTGTCATTTGCTATGTCTGTGACCTTCACAAAGGCACTTCTTCTCTGGATGGTGGGGTCCTTATCTATAAATTAGAAGGTTGGATTAGAACTCTTGGGTGGCCCCTCCAGCCCTAGGTCTTAAATCCTATAATATTGGTTTATTTTGTGGATGTCAACAAATCAAGCCCATTGTTACAAAACCAGTCATACCAGACCTTGTGGCAAAAAGGTTCTTTTTCAGATGTTCCTAGCTCTTAGTATCCATTGCTGGGGTGGCTACAGGCATAGTCACTGCATTTGTTCTTGCGGCTTCTTTTTAATTTGTCCAATCACATGACTAGGAACTCCAAGCTGGTTTCCTGACCATGTGAAGAGAGGGAAAAGCAAAGATGGAGGCAGGAGTAGCTGTGGGTGAGGAATGTGGGAAGCTAGAAGATTCAGGAGACCCAACTGGAGTCCCTGCTCTAACGTATGACCCTGGCCCAGCTTTGGATTTGTGTTCTAGCTCAGTGAGGATTTCACATGCTCTCTCTGAGCAGATTCACAGACACTCTCTCCTCTTACTACCTTTTTCTCTAACTAAAAAGTCATCGGCCGCACGTCGTGTAGGAAATCAGATTGAGTATTTTTCAGGGCTGTTGATTTCCATGAAACAGAGGTCCAGGGAAATTGTTGAAAGAACCCCTAGAAACCAGGACAATCATATATACTCAGTCACACTTCAACAGGTCTCTGCATCTGATGTTCTCTATCTCCCCTGGATTTTCTGACCTTGATGAAAGTGAATTTGAGTTTCCTGGCAATTCTTACCAACAATTGAACGCTTCCTGGTCCTAACTGCACCACAATCTCCATTGCAGGAAGAAAACTTGGACCAGTTGGTGAACTGACAGTCATCCAGGCAAGGGATCTGGCAGGCTTGGGTTAGTGCTGGTAAAGGGCCTGCATACCGAAGGCACTCACTGATGTCTGCCTGGCCTCCATCCTGTTTGCGACAAGTGATGGCTAGAAAAGAAGAAGATAAAAGGAGGATACAGCACATAACCCAAAGGAAATTTTGTAAAGAGCCTGTAATTACCCGGGAATAGCCACATGTGCTTAGGAAGGTTGGCATTTTGGACTCCTGATTTACAAAGGAAGTCTGGAGGGATCTAAAGATTGTGAAGAATCACGTTATCATCTTCGAATTACTGGTCATTATGACCTAACTAATAATTCTTCCAATCACAGAAAATACTCCTTAACTTTCAATATGATGAGAGCCCATGGCCCCTCTGCTACAAGCAGTTCGATACTGGATGCTATCCCACTAATTGTATTCCCGTCACATCTTTTGCCTTCACATGTGCATGAAAGCACACTTAGGAACCAACTTGTGTTGTCATGGAGATCTGGCAGGGGCTTTGAGACCCCTTCCACTCTCTACAAAATGTGTTAGTAGAGATGCACCAAGGGCCATCAATAATTTGAGTTGCACACTCCACACTGGCCACAATGAACTCAGCCCATGCATTGATCTAAGACCAGAAAATAGCTGATGCATCATATTGGCCATTGGATGCTCTCATGTTGAGCTTTCTACTTTGGCATTTTATGAAAGGCATTGGAAATCTAAAGACCATCCCGAAGAGGGTGACCAGTGTGGGGAGGGCTTCCAGTCTATGTCAGGCAAGTGTTGGATAGAAGCAGTGTTTATCTAGCTGGGGAAGGAGAAGCAGGGGCAGGAGAATTGTCTTCAGTCATTGGAAGGACTTCTGAAGATGGATCAGACTTGTCCTGCTTGGCCCCAGAGGGCAGAACCAGGAACATTGCAGTAATTTTCAAAGAGAAAAACTTAGACTTCATAATGGGACAACTTCTTTTTTTTTTTTTTTGCTTGTTTTTTGTTTTTTGGAAAGGGGAAGGTGGGGCAATTGCGGTTAAGTGATTTGCCCAAGGTCACATGGCTAGTTTTGTGTTAAGTGTCTGAGTCCTGATTTGAACTCAGTTCCTCCTGAGTCCAGGGCTGGTGCTCTATTCACTGTGCCACCTAGCCACCCCCATGGGACAACTTCTTAACAAGGATGGTCATCCCAGAGTGGAAGGGGCTCCTTCAGGAAAGAGGTTGCCTTGTTACTAGAAATCTGTCAATAAAATCTGGTTGAGTCTTTGTTTTTGGGGGGTATCATAGGGGGATTGTGATTCAGGTATAGACTAGACTTGATGGGTTCAGAGGACCTTTCAAACCATGACATTCTATGTCCTTTAAAAGAAAAGAAAACATAAAACATATGAATTAGTACTACCACCCTTTTTACCAATTCAACTGAATCTACCACACAATTATCAAGCGTGTATTAAAGGCAGGGTACTTTTCTAGGTGCTGGCATTACAAAGATGGAATCCAAACCATCCCTCACCTCATGGAGCGTTCATTCTACTGGGGGGAGGGGAATACAACATATATATATATATATATATATATATATATATATAGGAGAGTAATTACATGTAAAATAAAGCAAAGTAACTTCAAAAAGCAGAGAAAGCTAGTAACTGGGGCAAACAGGAAAAGCCTTTGGTGAAAGTTGTTCACCAAGCTATATTTTAAAGGCATCTGGGAGTATGAAAAGGCAGAGGCCAGGAGGGAGGGAATTCCAGATAGAGAGGGTGACCTGCACAAAGGCAAGGAAGTAGAAGAGAGAATATTATGTAGAAGGACGAGCTTGTGAGCCAGTGTGCCTGGCACAGAGAGGTGGCAGAGGGGAAAAGACTGAAAAGGTGGTTCTAGGCCAAGACCCTAGAGAGCTTTAAATATCAGCTTGAAGAATTTGTGTTTTATACTAGAGAAAAAATAAGCCAGTGATGATTTTTGAGTGTAAGGATGACATGGTCAGATCTGTGTTTTTCAAATATCAATTTGGCAGCTTATGTAGGATGGATTAGAGATTGTGGTCAGGGGGATGAGTTAGGAAGCTCTGATGAGAGTCTGGGCCTAAGCTAAGAAATTGGCCATGTGAGTGGAGAAAAGGGGACAGGTGGGAGAGATGCTCTAAGACCTGGCAGCTGATTAGACATGGGAGGGTGAGGGAGAGGAGGTACCTACAGGGCACTCTGCAGTCATTAGCCAGAGTAACTGGTTGTGGTTAGGGGTCAGTAAATAAATGAAGCTGCCTTGGGTTCTCTAGTCTCCTAAATAAATTTTCTCTCAGCTCATGCCCAATGGCGCTGATGCCAGGCAGAAGACTGGTAAGGAAACAGAACCAATTACATTATGTGGGTTTATATGGCTTAGCAAAATCTCTTTCCTGTTTTCTTTATCCTTTTTCTTCATAAACACAAATTTATAGGCTCCAAAGTCTGTCAGCAGCTTAAAGGGGAGATGTATTCATGATGCTGCCAGGACAGAAGATCCCTTGGGGAGACACATCGTATTTTCCTGCAGATATTAAGTCCAATTTTTAGATGGTTTGGCATGGAAGTGTAAGGAGAACTTCATCCCTCACAAGCCTGTGCAGAGTGCAGTTTGCAATGGCGCTACCTGTGGTGGGTGGAAGCTGGGAATTGTTCAGGTGTGTCTGACTCTCTGTGACCACATCCTGGGTTTTCTTGGTGAAGATATTGGAGTGCTTTGCCTTTCCTTCTCCAATTCATCTTACAGATAAGGAAACTAAGGTAAATGGTGAAGTGATTTGTCCAGGGTCACATAGCTAGTCAACGTCTGAGGCCAGATTTGAACTCAGGGAGATGAATCTTTCTGATTCCAGACCCAGCACTCTATCCATGTGCCACTGGTGGGATGGGAGTACCTAAAAGGTGCTTACAGTCTTAAAGGGGAAAGAACATGGAAAGGAATTGTGGAGAAATATTCTAGGAGAATGAAAAAGCACCTTGAACTTTGGGTTTCCAAGAAGCAGTGCTCTCCCAAGTACTGGGGCTTTCATGATTCTATGTAACTGGCAAGACCCAATCTGAGGTTTCCATGATAATCTGCCCCTCATTACAAGAAATTCAGGATGTGCAATGCTAAGGTGGATACGGTCATATTACCCGCCTTGCCAGTCCACTGCAGCAACTGACTGAGTGCAGACCGAAAAGGCTCCGGAATCTCTTTGTTTTCCCATTCCTCGATCGTGGTGCCAGGTAACGTGTTCCTTGGAAATTTGGAAAGAGCGGTTTTGGCAGACAGGCGTGCCGCTTGATTTCCGCTGAGGACGGTTTAATGACTTAGAGTTTCATCTTAAGCAGATGCTTTTCTTCATTACTGGGATGTTTTTTGATTATTTGTGGTGGGGCTGGGAGACTTCAGAGAGGAAAAATGGGGGTTTGTGAGCAATAGAATGTAGATCCCTCCCCTTGAATTTAGCGCTAGATGACTCTAGGTAACCCTTAGGCGTGCTGAAGAATAACTTAACCCCAAGTTACCCCCCAAACCAGCGGCTCTTGCTCATACAATGACCATAAAAAGGCCGTGAGAAGGTTGGCCATGCATCTCGAATGACTTGGGTTCTTACTGGGAGGAAACCTGACTTTTCAAATGCAGGAAAAGGGTAAGAAATTAACTTCCTCCTGTTCGAGTGAGACAAATCAGTGTGTGGGAAAGAAGCCATCTGGCCTCCTGTCTTTATACAACTTGAAGCATGTTTTCCAAACTAAGAAACAACACTATCAACCCAACAATCATTACAAAAACAATGTCGGCAAGAAGCTTCTGTATCAGGGAGTACATCTTTAATGGGTAGACCGCAGCTGTATTTATAACTGGAACTTGTGCATTGTATGAAGTGTGTCTGGATCAGGCGACCTGCTTTTCCTCCCATGTTTTCAGACTGACTGAGCCATGTGGGAAGGGGAAGCCAAGTTCACGGTTCACTTGCAGATGCGAAGTTTGAAGGAGGACAGTTGAGATGGGGAAGCACCTTGAATCCATGAGATGTGAGTACTGGTTCAAGGGATCAGAGACATTTAGGTCATTAAAAAGAAGACTCCAGGGGGACTTGAAATCTATCTTCGAGTTCATAAAGAGTTGCTCACATGGAGAAGGGATCGGACCAATTCTGCTCGGCCCCAGAAGGCAGCACTAGCAGCAGAATCTGACTGAGCTTGGGGGGCAGGACAAGCTTTGCCACCATCAAAGCTGGTCGAAAATGGAACCAGCTGCTTCAGGAGGTTGCGGTTTCCCTTCCCTTGAAGCCCATAAACAAAGGCTGGATGGCCACTTGTTGGGTGTGTTAGAATGGAGATTCCTTTCAGATGTGGATGGTCGCTGAGGCCCCTTCCAATGCTGCGATCCTGGCATTCCATTCCTTTCTTGATCTTTCTCTGAGTAGCTGATAATGCCATAGGAGACAATCTCCGCCTTGTAGAAAAGAAGGTTGTTCTTCTCCAGTTCCCAAGTTTATTTCTGTCAGATGTGATGGAGTAACCCAAAGCAAAAAGCAGATGACGCGTCCTCAAAGTGTGAACAGAGCTTTGAAGCTGGATGCCATCAAAATGCCGCACAGGTGACCCACTCTTTTCCACAATGGGGACAAGTCCTGGGGCTTACCAGAATCATCTCCCTCCGGGCGTGCCAAGAAACAAGAGGATGGCAGTAACCGCAAAGGCCATTTGGATCCCATGGTTGGCAGGAATTTTACCTGTTTCTAGTCTAGATCACTGATAACCTATTCATTTCATAATCGTGCATTATGGCACCCAGGGATGAGGATTAAAGAGGATGAAAAAGTCACATGTGACAAGTGTGGTAGTCTGAAAAACCTCTGAGTATAATCTTCGTTGTGCCAAGCTATCTCTGCACTTATCACCACCCCAGTCCCTCCTGCTCCCTGTCAGTCCTTGGCTTTCCCCCCTTCTGAAAGCTTTTGTATACTAATAGTAGCTAGCATTTATGGAGCACTTTAAAGCTTGCAAATATTTCATTCTATCATCCCCTTTTTACAGATGAGGAAATTGAGGCAGGGAGAGGGCAAGTAGTGTCACATGGCTATTAAGGATCTGAGGCCATATTTGAACTCAGGTTTTCCTGACGCTCCAGCCATTATATCACCTAGCTGCCTCGTACCTGTCACTTTCCAAGCCAGAAACTTCTAGCTCCCTGCCTAATTAGTGTCTCCCTACCTGTGGCATCAGAAGTGGGAAAGCAGTTAGATGCTCGCAGATGGGCAAGACTCTGCCCCTTCCTTCCTAACCCATGGTCTCCTTCCATATCCCTGAGCAGCCTTGCTGGGTGGAAAACATTCGGTGTACCTGTACCAAATTAAGAGGAGTGATGAAGCTGGCCTGAAGCTAGGACTAGACTCTTGCCTCTTCATCACCCCCATCCTCCTTCTGACATTGACCAATCACCAAAATCAGACCCAGTTTCCCTTGATTGTCAAGTCCTGAGCTCTGGAAACCAGCTGTGTCCTTTCCCCTGTTGGCTGTAACCTAGATTAAGTCTTGCCCCTCTGGCCCCTGTTTCCTTTTCTGTGAACATTTCTAGAATTGCTACTTTATATAGCAAGCCTGCTGTTCCTGCACTGGGGTGTGAAGAGGAGGGGCAAGAAATAAGAAGAAGGCCCAGGGCCCCAGGAGAGAGTTCACAGTGTCCCTAGGGTGTGGGCAATTGCATTGCAGTCAGATGCCATGCCAATGGACATATGGGCCTGTCATAAACCCACAGAACAGAAACTAAGGATACACACTCTGGGTGATGTTAACTAAGTCAGTGGGGAGAGTTAGGAGAGTTCAATCATTTTAAGTAGGAGCCTCATCAATAGACAGAGCATGAGACCTAAGGGCCTCGAGCTGAACCCTGACTCTCTCCCTTATACTTGGTGTGACTCAGGCAAGGAAGGCACAGCCTCTTCTGAGGGCCTAGTTTGCTAGTTGATAAAATGAGGGGTTTGGACCTACAAAGTTCTTTCCGGTTTAATTTAAGATCTCATATCTCAGAGGGTTGAAGTCAGTTTTGGGAAGACTTGAAAAAGAGCAGGGTCATGGTAAAGAAGAAAGAAGGGGCCATTGCTGGTGAAGGCCAAGGCTCACACAGATTTATGTGGTAGCCATAGGAAAGAGGATTACAATTAGGTGCACATTCGTGAGAATAACGAATCATGGGAAATAGTCCCACGCTTTCAAATATACACTATTCCAAGTTATAATTATGTAAAATATGGCAATAGATTCCAGCCCAATAGAAATATGCAGTGTGAATTTGAATAATGTGACACATTGAAGAAGGCACTTTTAAGCAGTCCATGGCAGAAAATGTTCAATCCATGCCCAAGGCAACAAAAGCGGCTGCGTATCGCTACCAAGATGATCTCCTGCTCGCTGGGAGCAGAACAGGGTTCATCCCTGATAAGAACAATGGAGTCACAGATCAGGCCCTGGAAGCAATGTTTAACCGAATGGGAGATGACATGAGTGATTTGCTCTGAGGTGCACAAGGGGAGCCACGAGTGAGAAGGAATCGATGAAAACTAAAAAGCCAAAGGAGATTGATTTGAGTGAGTTATTAAGAGACCTAATTGAGATAGTAAATAAGACCGGGGTGATAAAGAAGGTGAGAGACACCCAGCTGTTGATCGTTTGACTGTGAAACTTAGATGGGGAGCACAATTTGCAACAAGGTCATGAAACGCAGCTCCACATCCCTCTTTGTGACTGACCCCCGGGTGGAAGGAAAGGGAATCCCATCCGCTTTTCAGATCTGGTTCAAAGTAGTTACTGATACCGAGCCGTTTCCTTGGTACAATTTGGAATAATGAGAAGGCCATGCTAAGGAACTACTGGGAAAGAGGGACATTAAGGTTCAACTAGAATTCCACTTGGAGTCAGGGAGGGTAAGCGCAATGAAAGCATCCCAGGAATCTTCACAGGAGCAGGTCCAATAGTCAAAAGAACCAAGTTTGCTCAGCCCTTATGGACTCTTTTGTTAGTCAAACTCTCTGTCAATGCAATGGGCACAACAGAGCCCCTCAGGTCAACATTATTCTTTCTAATCCTTTCCTACCCCAATCCAAAGTCTCACCAGACATTCCTGATATTTGGAATGGGACTAGAAAAGTCCTACCATCTCTTGTTTGACCCTAGCAGTCAATACCAGGACCCCTGAAACTTCCATAAACCTCCATAAAGAAATTAACAACAGAGGGTAGGTAGAGGGGGGGATTATTCTCCCTTTGCCTTACTTTTGTTAAAATTTCAGAAAACCGGGGTCAAAATGATGTTTCCATGGGAACTCCAGAACAAGAGAAACTCAGAGTTTGGAGGGGAATATGCATATTTGGTCAGAAATCCATCAATAAGGTCCTGAGCTACTGGTCACTCAGCCTCACTGAGCAATGCCCAGACAGCCCATTCCACTTCTGAATAACTCTAAATCTTAGCAGGCTTTTCTTTGAGGTAAACCTACATGTGTCTCAGCCCTTTCTGCCTTTTTCCTCCTGTTCTGACTTCTAGGACTGGCAGAACAAATCTACTCCATTTCTTCCATGTGTTGTCTCTTCAAACTACTGTTACCTTTTCCAGGCTTCTCTTTCCCAGGCTAGTCACCCTAGGTTTCCTCACTGATTTTCCGTAAATACAACCTCCAGGTTCCTCAAGGGATCCTGGTTTCCCTCTTCTTTCAACTTGTCAATATTTTTTTTTCTAAAACTAGTGCCAAGGCCTCAGACAGAATCCTAGGTGAAGTCTAACCAGGCCAGAGAACAGGATACATTTCAGCTTTCTCTATAGCTCCTTTAAGAATGAAGGACAATCAATGCAGCCGAGGATAGTTTGGCTTCCATGTCACTTGGCTTGAATTTCACCGAAACCTCTGCATCTTTTTCAGATAAGCTCCTTCTGATCCCTGTATGTTCTATCCTTTACTTGGGAAGTTGATTTTTTTTTAACCAAAGACTTCATATTTATCCCAACTTGACCTGTCATCCTGATGACTTGACAAAACTGTTGGAGATCCTGGCTATCATCCCACATCCATTGACCCTAGATAATAACTCCATAGAATGTGGGATAGAGAATGGATATTAAAGCCATGTCATCCGAGTTCATCTTATTCTCTTTTCTTTTTTTTTTTTTCTCTATATCCTGCTGAGCTGAGAAAATTTGCTCAGGATGCCCCCACTGTCTCTCCTTTGGGAAGGAGAGCGGAAGCAACTTTGATATACTTTATCTTTCTCCTGTCTGGTGAATGAGGGAAGAGAAGGTGCTTTAATCATCTCTTTCTGGGTGGCAAGGGAGCCGTGAACATGCATGGGTTCAGCCATCTACTTCTCTCCTCTCTCTCTGATAGAAGTTGGGTACTTTATATAGACTTGTTTCAAGGCACACCCAACTGGACCCAGGAGACATCACACCATCTTCCTTTCAGAAAGTGATGTGCCTCATGTCTTTAGGGTTATTATTAAGGATTCTATTATCATTGTCTAGGGGTTATTTGGAGAGATTTGCAGGTTTGTGGTGAGTTAGGAATTACTCTGATGGTCTATGTGTTTGGTGGCACCAGAAAATCTCCCTGTCTCTCCATTTCTGTCTCTTATGAATCTCTGTATTTAGTGGAACCAGTCTTTCAGGACTTCTTTTGGTCTTTGCCTTAATAGAGCCCTTAGGGGATCCCTTGGTGTCCCTTAACAGACTGATGGTGTTGTAGTCTGGTGAGCAGCTTCTGGTGGAGCAGACTGCATGGAATTTGTGAAATACCTTCTGTTTTTCCAGTTCTGCCTGGAATAACCTGGGGCTGTTTCTCTGAAAGTCCATGTACTCTAATACTCATATTAGATAATTGGTGGAGAAAATCAGGAATTCTTGTTACCACCTTCCAATGATGTTATCATTGAACCCATCTGTCTCCAGGTTGTCGCCAAGGACAGAATGAGAAGGACTTTACGGAAATCTAGTTAAATTATACATATGTATGTATATATGTATGTATATATATATATATAATCAATTTGACCCACCCACCCATCTAATAACTACTCCACTAATGCAGTGAAGCTCTTCTGCCATGACTTGCACTGGAGGAAGTCATGCTGGTTTTCTGTTCTAAGTGATTTTCTGCTCTAGATGCCAACTAATAATCTCTTTATAATTCTGAAGGATTTCAAAGGAATTAAATTCACACTCATTGGACAAATATTTACAAACTCCATTGTCTTCTGTATTTTTAAGAACCAGGATAATGTTTGCCTTCCTTTAGCCTTCACGATCTTTTCTTACTTCTGGTTCAGCTGTAAAGGCTTCAAGTCTTTCAATGTCCCAGGATGCAGTTTGGGTCTGGTCAAGAACTCAGCAAGGGCAGTCAGGCCCTCTCCTGCTAATTTCTTGCTTACCTTCCATTTCAGCTCTCTGTTAACCACTTTTTTTATTTTGTCCTTCCCAGCCCAAAGATCATTCTCTTAAATCAATATTGATTTAGTGTCCTGCCCCTTGGGAAGACAGCTCAGCTCCCTGAAATGATTTGTGGTCAGTCATTTCAAGTTCTTATAACTGACATAAGCCTTCAGGGCAGGAGAAACAAAGTCAGAGAGGGGTCTACAATGATGACAAAGAGCACACACACAGACACACATCTCATTGCTGCAGGCACACTAAATGCCTGCTCTGTCAATAGCTTCCATCAAGGACAAGCCTGCAGTTAACCCCTTCCACAGGGCCCCTATGCTAGAAGTCAGAGAGTGACACACAAATGATTCAAAGAGCTGTCCAGACACCTGCAAAATGAAGCATATCAGGACCAGAATGTGACGCTGTGCCTGGTTTTTCATCTAGCATGGCTTGGCTTGACAATGCCATTGTGGAAGATCTTGTTGGATACACAGCATGCTTGGTATGGAAGCTGTGCAGAGACCAGGGTCTTTCTTGTGGCATCTTCTGCTTCCAGCCCTTCCTTCTCATTCCCATCATTCCCATCTAGTTCAGGCTGGTAGGACCACAAGGCTGAACTTCCTGGTTTCCTTGTCTTCGTGCTTTGTGCATGTGACCTAGACCACATTCCTGCCTATGACTTTCATTGTACTAACTCTCCTGCTCAGTCTCTTCAAAGGCTCCCCATTCACTACGGACTCTGGCTTTCAAAGTATTTCACATCTTGTTCCCCCTACCTTTGCTGTCAGGTTTTTGACTACTCCCTTTGATTTATCCAAATTGGTTTACTTAACCAACGCCAAACATGCTTTCTGCTTTCCCAGCTCCACTCCTTCTTCTGAGCCCTTCATTGTCTAGAGACTCCCAGAAACTGCTCACTGTTGACTCAAGTGGCTGAGCTCCCAACAGGGATTCTAAGCTCCCCGAGGGCTGAGGCAGCTCCACATTTCTACAGACATGACTGAGCTAAATGGAGGCTGAGCTGTGCTGACAGGCGGTCTGAGCTTGCTCCTGAAGAGCATGCTTGTCAGTTCTCAGCCTGGGAGAACTTCTCTCTCCCTAATGCTCAAACAGGGTCAGAACCATTGTATTGCTTTGCAGTATTGATCCAACTTATTGCAACAAACTTATTTAGCATTGACTCTGTGTAGAGCTCTGCATGAGGTGATGGAGGAGACGCGACATTTAGATGCAGTTCTTGTATTCATATAGAACATACAAATAAATATAGTTTAAAATAAATCCTAGCTGAGTTGGTGAGGGGTGAATAAATGACTCTGTGAGAGGTCTCATGGGGAAAGGTTCTAACCAAGATCAAGGGTTCTGGAAATTGAGCAGGGCTTCAGAGTGCAGGCATAAATACGTTTGACAAAGGAGAGAGAGGGGGAGGAAACTGTGGAAATGGAGGACAAGAGGAAGAGGTGTGCTTTGTCCCTGGTCCTGGCTTCCTCCCTGTAGTGATCAGTGAGTCTATGCCTCAGCGTGCTGTCCTTTGTGCTTAGCTTTCACTCACCCATCACCATTACCCCCTTTTATTTCCCATAAATGCTTGAGGGGGCAAAGGTTAGGCCACTTCCTCTCCTGCCATATTGACACCTGTGGCTGGACTGTCCTCTGAATCATAACTTGCCTCCTCCCTAATAAACACTTTCTCTTTATAGCTAAATCAAGATGTGCTTTGTTACTGTCCACAACAGGTGCTGACTTATTAGACTTTCATTCTAGAACCTTGAGTATATACTGCCAAAGAAGCAAATGACAAATTATTAGAAATAATATATGAGTAAGAGTCCAGCTATTATATTAAGAGGAGAGTAAGAAAATATTGAATAATGATTTTAAGTATTTTATATTTACAAGTTTCAAAATTTGACCCAATATCCTCATTAATTTCTCCCCAGACCCTTAGAGAGCATTAGTTTGGAAAGCACCTTCCCAGGGCTCCAAGATACAGAGGATGCAGAGCTGTTTTCACTGAATCTGCTTCCTTGGTGGACTTTTTGGAAGGTTTTCTTTCTATGTGACTATAATTTTCTCACATTCTGTCCTAGTGGCATATGGAGCAAAGAAGATGGAAGGTAGAAAATGGAAGGTAGAAAGTTGAGAATAGAGACAAATCTCATAAATTTCTATCAAATGGAAACAGTGTTGAAGCTCTGGTACATGGTAGAGACAACCCAAAATGGGTTCCTCAGCTAACCTCTGAGTTATATTGAGGGGACTGAGAGCTGGGAGAGAGGTCTCAGACCTCTGACACAAGACCTTCTAACTGATCAACAGATTGGATCTAATGGAACCAGAAATGGTTGACCAGAAGACCAAAATATGGATGGGATGAACCAATGTTCTGTTTACCCAAAGGAAAATGATGTATAAGTGATCATTGCTTCTGGGGTGCCGTAAATGACCCTTGTGCTGTGATGAGTGATGACATTTATAATCTTGAGCTATCACTGTCCTACTTGCTTGAAATCTTGAATGCTTTTAATGCTGATTTTACACTAAGACCTCAAACAACCCCTTTCCGCTAAACTGGACTCCCACAACCCTGTTAGTTTCTATTCTGCCAGGCGCCCGAATTCAAATTGGGCCAATCTTCAAACCCTCTACTTCTCTCTTCCTCTAGCCCCACAGAATCCAGTTAGTTACCAAGTGCTTTTGAATTTTCTCCTCACAATATGTCCCAATAGCTGGTCCTTCCTTTCCATTTCCATGTCCTGCAGGCCAGTCCACGTCCTCACTGGCTGGCCTCTGGCCCACCTTTATAAGCCCATCTTCATGCCCCCAGTAAATGCATAATGTTCAACTTTCCTTGTGTTATGTTCCTAAAATGTCTCCACTAGATTTCTGGTGGAAGGAAGTAAGATATCCTTAGCCCTTCCCTGTTTGACTCTCCCCTACCTTTCCTTCCTTATTTCACATAGCTCCCTACTCTAGCCAAAGTGTCAAACTTTGTCTAGTCAAAGCCTCAACACACCTGCCATGGGTCTCTTTCTCACTCGGTTGTGACTTTTTTCTCTACCTGCAATTTCCTTTTTTTCCCCTTTATCCCCATCCAAATACAGTACTACACATCAATGAAAGCCCAGATAAAGGGCCATGATCCCTCTGATGCCTTCTCTGATCTTTTCATTTAGGAGTCATCTTGGCTACCTCAGGACTCTTCTGTATTGCTTGCTTTTTCTTTCACTCACTGTTTTTAGTTCCCAGTCTGAGGACCAGCCTCCCTAAGCAGGGAGTGTCTTCCTCCCCATATTGGCCAGTAGGGCATGAACTTGTCATCCAAAGGATATCTCAGAGATTATCTGTCAATAGAGGTGTGGTTTTCCTAGGCAAGGGAGCAGGGTCACATCAATGAAATCACGAAGCAGTAAGCTGCCCTGGAAAAATGTGAACCTTACCATCAGAGCACTTGAGTTCAAATCTGGGTTCTTCCACTCTCTTATAAGGGCATTGTTGTTAGGTCATTTTAGTTATGTCTGACTCTTTGTGGGATTTTCTTGTCAAAGGGACTAGAGGTTTGCCATTTCCTTCTCCAGCTCATTTTATAGGGGGGGGGGGGACTGAGGCAAACAGAGTGAAGTGACTTGTCCATGGTCATACAGTGAGTAAATGTCTGAGGCCAGATCTGAACCCAGATCTTCCTGACTCCTGATCTGGTAATCAATCCACTGTAGCAACTAGCTGCCTATAGGTGACCTTGGACAATCTCAGTTTGTCATCTGCAAAATGATGGAACTGGACTACTAGAAGTCAGAGGCCCTCTCCAGTTCTATGTCTGCGAGCACAGATCCTTTGATGCATTGAGGTACTGCTATTTATCATTTTATCTTGATGCCTTATCTCTCTAACTGGACTATAACATCACTGAGTGCCTTCCACGCCAGGCAGAGTGAGTCTTACATAGCGCAGCAGGCAATGAATAAGTGCCAGTGACTGAGTGAGATGAGGAAGCTTGGGGCACCGTCTAGCTCCTGGAAGTAGTTTCTAGTGTTGGACAATGAAGATCTTAGAATGAATAACTCTACAAGGTAGCTCTCATTTATATTATAAAGCACAGAGAAATTAGGGGACCTGGAGCCAGCATCTAAGAGGCAAAAATAGAACACACATATTCCTGACTCTGAGGCCAGCTCTCTAGTACTAGGACAGGCTGCTTTTCCACAGATACTTTTATTCCCTTTTCACTGGTGAAGAAGTTGTCCAAGAGGACTTAAGTATTGGGACAGAGACTTGGACCAAAATCTGGCCCCATGAGAGTTCTGGTACTTCTTTATCAACAGTCATTTTTAGGTTTGTTTTCTTCATTCTGTACCTCTGATTTCAGTGGGGTTTGGAATTCCCAGTGAACAGACTACCTCTGCTCATATAGGTTGGGACCTTCCCTTTAGCTTACTCTCAGAGAAGTGCCCAGGGCACTAAAAGCTAAGTGACCACTTCAGGGTCATGGAGGTGTCAGGGCCAGACTCTGAAGACAGTTCTTTACCCAAGCTGTCACTGCCTCTATAACCCTAACCACAAATCTACTAGTTGCTTAGACAAATCTGGACAAGGCGGCATGGCACAGAAATGACCCAAAACAAAAACAGTGAGGGCTTGGCAGGTCAGGCAAGATGAATATTGAAGCATCTGGAGCTGTCCAGCAGGCTCCATTGTGAAAAAATCATCATGGAGGCTGACCGCACTACTTTTGTTTAGTTTGAAATAAGCTCTCAGGAAACAGTAAATATACCAAGCAAAACACAAGAGGTGCTTTCTGCTGGTGTTAAAGTTGTGTGTGATGTAGACCTTACCATGGAGATTATTTGTGATGCATGAATGCCGAGCTCACAGCCAGGAGTCCCTGCATATCACCTCGATGTAGGCGAATCAGTCAAGAACAGTATGTTAATGAATGGACACCACCAGTACTCCTTTCACACTAACTGATGTGCATGTGAGGCATGGCAGGGCCAGAAATGCAGAATCATAGATCCGGAAGCACTCGGTAGCCATGTGGTGTAACCGATGGCTGAAAGAGCCTTCCTCTGCTAATATGCAGGACACAAGGTTATGGAGCCTTTGGCCGAAGCTCTCCAACAGGGAGGAGCTCCCCACCTTCCAGGCAACACATGTCACTCTTGGACAGCTCTTGCTGTTGAGAAGATTTTCCTGACCCCCCATTGCCCCTGGTTCTTTTTATAGTCATCCCTCTTCTATGTGACAGCACTTCAAATACTGGAGGGCAGCTGACCTGTCCTTTCTCCAGGTGAAACAACAGCAAAATTCCCTTAACT
Organism: Petaurus breviceps papuanus; assembly: GCF_028583685.1. NCBI lineage: Eukaryota > Metazoa > Chordata > Mammalia > Diprotodontia > Petauridae > Petaurus > Petaurus breviceps. The sequence goes on along the minus strand of NW_027185872.1, from coordinate 6,281,061 downwards.
GGCCCTGACATAGCCATTCTCTTCTCTCCTCCCAAGCCTCTTCACTCTGCTCTTTGGACATGGTCTGACTTGATAACATCGTCAAGAAAACCCCGGTGCCCAAAACTCAGCACGCTGCTCCAACTGGGGCCTCTGCTGCCTTCTTGCTGCACTCTCTGCCGCTCTTAGGGCAGTCCCTTGGGGGAAGAGTGAGACTTCTGAATTCTCTTTCTTTTTGCCTGAATTCTGAGCAGCATTTCGATGGCTGTTGCTGCTGAGCAGAAGATAAATCAAGTTGTACTTGAAAGAGGAGCTCGTGGTGACTGAGCAGGTCCTTGGAGGGGAGGCTGCCTCTTTAGCTGCTTGTCAGGAAGCATTGAGAGAAAAGCAAGAGCCCTAGGGATCTCTGCAGCTCCTGGAGCCTGGCTCTGCTCCATGCCCAAGTCCCTCCCTGCTGCGGGGAGAGGGGCTGAGGGAGATGGACTCATTCTTTGGGCTACTAGGCTGCTGTTCCATGTCTAGCCGTGGTATACACAGCACCTTTTCCATTATCCATCCATGATATTGCCCCAAATACCTGGCAAATGGGCTGGGTGATGAAAGCCAGGGCATGGCCAGAACTGCTTATTTCTGCCTGCCATCACATTGGGGCACATAGTAGGTGTTCAGTACCTATATCTGGATGCCTGAGGGGACTCGAGGAAACCAAAGTCAACTTTTGATGACTTTGGGCACTGGGACATGGGTGGAGGGGACTCCTTGTCAGGCAGTGATGGCCCAGACCCAAAACTAAGGGGGAGGACATACAACCTGATGTCCCAGGGCACAGGTGCCTACACCTACTCACAAGGTCAGAGGGCATCAAGGCTGAAAAAGGGAGGTACTGGAGAGCATGGGTTAGGGGGATTCCAGGACCCATCCTCCCTGCAAACAGCAGTAAAAGCAGGCTCTAATTTGGGGGAGGAGAGAATAAGCCTTTATTAAGCACCTACGGGGTATCTGGATGGTACAGTGGGTAGAGATACCAGGCCTGGAGTCAGGGAGACCTGAGTTCAAAAATCTGGCCTCAGACACTTCCTAGCTGTGTGACCCTGGGCAAGTCACTTAGCCATATTTACATCAGTTCCTCATCTGTAAAATGAGCTGGAGAAGGAAATGGCAAACGGCTCCAGTGTCTCTGCCGAGAAAATCCCAGATGAGGTCACAGAGTCTGAAATGGCTGAACAACACAGGCTTTGTACTAAGTGCTACATACATACTATCTTGTTTGATCCTCACAGCAGCCCTGGGAGAGACTGTGATGATCTATATTTGACACATGAGGAAACTGAGGTACAGTTAAGGGACTTGTCCAGGGTCACACAGATATTAACTGTGTGAAGGTGGATTTGAACTCAGCTCTTCCAGACTCCAAGCCTCATGCTCCATCCATTGGACTATTTAGCTGACTATATAAGGACTAAACCTGATCTATGGACCCACTTGCCAGCTGTACTGGAGTTTTGACTTGAAGTACAGAAGACCTCAGTTCAAGTCTCTCCTTTCATGTACATTGGTCGTGTAGCACTGGGCAAATCACTTCATATGCTCTAGGCAGCTGTGAAAGACACTGAGTCCTGGCGACACCACTAGTATGCAATGGTAGAGGGAGCTTCCACACCAGAATTTCCCTCCCACTAATGAAATAACGAGTCAGGATCACCTGCACATGTGATGGGCTCCAGGCCATAGAATGCGGGCTCAGATGTCCACTAAGGCCCCAGCATCAGGACTTCCTGCCTTGCTCCTCTGTTCTGCATCCCCTCTAGGAGAGTCAGTGGCTCCCAGCCAAAGGGTGACCCATGGAGAAATTCTGGGAGAGCCAGGAAAGGTGGCTGAGGGGGGTGCTCGGCTATGCCAGGAAGCCTTTGCAGTTGGATTAGGGAAGAGGTATCCGTGAACATGGAAACCCAAAAACCATGCTGACCACCCTGTCCACAGCCAAAGGCTGCCTTCAAAGCAGGGACTTTGCTGCCTAGGGAGTGTCCATCCATCCCAGGAGCCTCCGTGGATGGAGGGAGCTACTTCCCCCCCACTGGTATCCTGAGCTCTGTCTACTGCCCAGCTGGCAGGTTCATCTTCTTTCCTCCCTCCATCCTCCCTACCTCCAGCCTGTCCAACCATTACTAGCCCATGACTGGCATGAGCACCAGGGCTTCCCTCCTGAAGCTGTGACTCCTACCTCTGGCCTGGAGACCTGCTCCACAGTTCTCATGGGTGCCAGGACTGTCTTGCCTCACTGCCCAAGGCACCATCTGGCACCGACGCCATTTGTGAGTCTTCCACCTGAAAGAAATACAGGGCTTGTTTTTCCCCCCATAATTTATTTACTTATTTTTAGTTTTCAACATTCATTTCCACAAGATTTTGAGTTCCAAATTTTCTCCCCATCTCTCCCCTACCCCCACCCCAAGATGGCAAACATACTGATTACCTCTCCCCCAGGCTGCCCTCCTTTCTATCCCCCATATCCCCCTTCTTTCCCCCTCCCCCTTACTTTCTTGTAGGGCAAGATAGATTTCCATACAGGGCTTGACTAAGGGCTTTGGGGGGACACGAAGACACTCGGTCATGCAGGAGGCTTAAGGCTCTCTTAACTCTGTCCATGAGCAGAGACCGATCTTGTGTTTTCTTCTAATTGTAATTTAGGGCTTGAGGATGGTATTAAAAGGAGCAAGGGTGAAGGTAGGAGCCCTGTTACCCAGTAAATGGCTGCCTCCTGGGCAAGTTCTAGTGGGCAGCCCTGCCTTGACAACTATTTCCCAAGCTCTTAATACTCTTGAAGTGAGAATTCCCTGATGAATGACCCCAACCCAAAGCTTCAGTGACCTCAACTAGCATTCGCTTGGTGCCCAAGAGAGCCGAGCTGAGCCGAGTGGGGCAGGAGTCTCCCTGCACCCACAGAGATGGTGGGGTCCACTGTTGGCTAGAGCTCCCTTGTCAAGGAGAAGCCAGTGTCTCTTGTGCTCCATTAGGACCCTGAGGGCTGGCCTTTTCAAGCCTTCCTGAAGGGCAGGACTTTTATAGCCTGATTTAATTTTCTGTGATTCCCAGACAACTGAAGGAAGAGGTCATGTGGGAGAAAGGGGGAAGGCCTGGGCTTCCGGGCAGCAGGCTGTGGTTGGTGACCCAGCCTTAACACTCGCTAGCTTTGCCAGTCTGCACAAGCTCCTTGGCACCCCTGAGCCTCAGCTTTCTTCCTGTAAAATGGCAATGACAGTACTTGTACAGTATGGGGGAGTGCATAGGGCACTGGACTTGGTATCAGGCAGATCTGAGTTCGAATCCAACTCAGACACTTGCTAACTGTTACAGATGTGAGAGTAACAAGAATGAGAGGCAGATTGTCCTCCTGACAGGGTGCTGAGGGCCATGATGTTCTGCAGGCCTTAATTCACCATCAGTTAGCAGCTCCTGTTACGACCTCCTTACGGAGTTGCTCTGATACGACTTTCCATGGGGCATTTGCACTATCTGTTTCTCTGCTTGCAATGGCCTTCCCCCTCATTTTTGTCTTTCAGAATTCTTCTTTCCCTTTGGGCTTGCTCAGGGGCTCCCTCCTTCGTGAAGCCCTCTCTGATTGCCCCCAGCTAGGAGGGAGGGACTAGTTAAGCGCTGAGAGTAGAGCTCTGCCCAGAACAGACATTTAGCAAACAGTCCTTGACTAGAACTTGGCAGCCTTCCAAAAGTCCGAGACATCGGGGAGTCCAAGGCACTGGGCCATTTGCTAATGACATCGTTGGGCTGGGGGTGGAAGGCCTAGCGGTCCAAAGCAAAAGAAGCAGTGGGGAGGGGGCCAAGGGCGTGGGGGAGGGGAAGATGCCCAGCCTCACCTGAAGCTGTGGCAGGCCTGGGGGGCTGCGCACTCCCTTTCCTCATACATCGCCTCCAGACAGTCGCGACCTCCATTGGCAGGCAGCTGAATGATGACCCGGTTCCGGGATTGCTTCTTCACAGTGGTGTCCCCTGAAAAGAGGCCAAGGAGGTCAGTTTTAGCCTCCTGATTTCTGCACCGACACGAGAGCCCGACAATCAGGCCAGTGTGAATGTCTCGGACCTCCCCAGGAGCCATCGTGATTTCTGTCTGGATGAGGGACAGGCCAGTGAGGGAACAAGCTGGTGGGGGGGATGGGGGGATTGGGGGGTGTGGGGGTGGGGGGAGTGGCATGACTGGGTGGGGAAGGTGGGGAGCTGATTCCTTTATCGTTTCCAGAAGCCTCTGAACGGATTCCTGCTCTCAAGGAGCTGAGGCCTTGTTGGACCCTGGGCATGCTCCCTCACAGGCCTGTCCTCATGACAAAGACTGAAGGGACAAGGGAGCTGGTCTCTGGACAGAGAAGTGGTCTTTCCTCCAGGTCAACCGAGAACTGACCCTGGGATGGTCTTGTCTGATTAGGGGTTTTAAATGATTTGTGGGAGAGGGGGTGAAACGCCCAGACAGGGAGACAGTGCTAAAGTGTTAGCGAGTCAAAGCCCAGGACAGGAATCGAAGGGCCAGAGAGTGAATGGGGAATCCTGGGCTCTGGTCCCAGCATGGCCAGGAATGGATGAGATGGCCTTGGACAAGTCACTCCCCCATAGGTGCCTCTTTCCTCATCTGTAGGTTTAAGGGCCCCGTGCTGATGATCCCAGTTTTAAATCAGAAAGTATTTTAGAGAAAAATCTTTGATTCTAACCCTCATTATACAGATGAGGAAACTGAGTCCCAGAGAAAGTGAGTAGAGAGCCCAAGGCCCCCAGGGGGGCTAGATGGTTTCTACTCTTTTGTGCTCTAGTTATTCCTGATGCTCTCTCTGTCTCTGTCTTTGTCTGTCTCTGTCTGTCTGTCTGTCTCTGTCCCTGTCTCTCTGTCTGTCTCTGAATCTCTGTCTCTGTCAATATATACCTATGTATATACATATTATACATATATACATATATATATATACACATATATCTTGGGGGAGGGGGGGGGGGGGTCTGGGCTTATGACGCTGGAGAACTCCTGTCATAGAAACCTCCTTCCACTAAAGTAACCGACAGCTTAGGTGTGTTTTATAGACCTGGAGCCTGCCTGGGAATAGTTGGAGATGAGCTGCCTTGCTTCTGACCGCACAGCCAGTCCGTATCTGAGGTGGAATTTGAGTTCTGGTCTTTCTGAGCCCCAGCCTGGCCCTCCCCCCCCCCCCCCCCCCCCCCCCTCCCACTGCATTGTGAGGACTCTCCGGTTCTCTAGGCACTAGCAGGCACATACACCTGGGGGCTTCCAGACCCAAGGGTCACCTGACCTCACTCATGGAGTTTTCAGACCCAGAGTGAGCCCAGTGAAGTCCTGCTGGGAAGCGTGGCCGAGGTAGGACGTCCTCTCCCAGTCACCGGTCGGCCCCTCTGCCCTCACGCTGGGGGCCTTTCACCCACCGGGGTGATTGGCGAATCTCATTAATGCAAGCTCTTCCTCTCTTCAAGGATCCCCATGTGACAGTCCCGTCAGCCATGTGGGACTCTCAGTCCTCGTGCCTCACGTTCCCCATGAGGCAGCAAACCAGGCTTAAATGTGAAATGTTATTACCTGGTGACTCCCTTAATTTGAAATATGCACCAAGTAAATTATTCTAGTCATTGACTATTCATGGTAAACAGGCTGCACATCTTAATTTCAATCCTGCTATGAAGATCAGGGTGGGGAGCAGTGAGATCGAGTAGATATTTAGGGGCATGTCTTGCAGCCGAATGGATTTTATCATCAATGATTCTATAATTAGAGCAGTGCCACACTGGCCTTGGAGCCAGGAAGACCCGAGTTCAAATTCAGCCTCAGACATTTGCCAGCTGTGTGACCAAAACTTGTTTGCCCCAGTTTCCTCAATTGTAAAAGAATGGCACCTACCTCCTAGGGATTCGTGAGCATCAAATGAGTTAATATTTGTAAAAGACACAGAGCCCAGCACACAGAGCATGCTGTAGAAATGCCCATTCTCTCCCTCCCTTCCAGAATGGAAACCCCCCTGCCCCAGGGATCCTCTGATGGGGGGAATGCTGCTTTCCCTGCTCAGCCTCCGCCCAAAGGTCAGGGGCCCCTTGTTGAGGAGTCTAGACTGACTCATTCCTGACTGAATTCACCATTCCATTATCGATTGTAGGAGAAAGAGAAGGATGAATTTTGGATTATCTTAAGATCTCCTAGGACCAAGAGTGGGGAGAGATCTCACACAAAACCTGCTACCACATTTCTTTTCAACAGATGGTCCCAAGAGGAGCAGTGACTTGGCCAAGGTCACTGGTGCTCCATTTTTATCCCAGGGCCCCGACCTCAGATTGATCCCCATTCCCACCATCCCCCCCTGTTCCCAGAGCTCTCCTTAGACAGAGCGTCAATAGACATCATTTGGTTCACTTGTACCAAGCGAATGAGGAGTGTCTCTCCATGTTCGGGGCCATTGAACATCTCCTCTCTCTAGTAAAGGTCCCATACTCTGCTGGGAGGCAGGGGTTTGGGGGTTCAGACAGAGCAGACACCTCCAGAAATGCTTCTCCCAGCCCTTTAGAGAAGATCCCCAGCAAATCCCTGGTCTGCTGAGGCCAGGTAGGGAGAACTGAGGCCCGTGAGGAAATTCTATCTGGAAAACATACTTGATCTAAATTTTTGGGAAATATCCTCAAGCACCATCCTGGGGCTCCTAGGCTGCTTTTTGAAACTCTGCCTGCCCTGTGTGGGGCCCTGTTACTGGCAGTTCCTCCAGGCCCATATGGGGGAGCCTGGGACACCCTCCCCAGCAACAGGGGCTGCTCTCAGAAGGAGAAGCAACTTTCCTCTATTTTCTGTCGGGCTCCCAGGTAGCGGTCTCTCCCTTGGCTGCTGAAAAGGAAGAAGTCCTGCTCCTCATTTTAATAGGTCCACAATTCCAGACAGCGCTCAACAAATTTAGAATTACCTGCAAAATCTAATTAGAAAGAAACATCCTGTCCCCACATTAATTTTCTGCTACTATTATCTCTCCTAGGACGCCAACCTTCAGTTAGCATTTTTAATTGTGGGTTGCCCTCAATGCAATTTCCCAGGAATATAAATTATTCACACTCTGTACACAGTAATGAGAAAACTTTCTCTAGGCCAGGACTGGGTCTTGCTCCCAAGACAATGACAGTTTCTATGAACATGCACAGATCCCCATCAACCACCCCGCTACTCTGCAAACACTCGCCTTAAACAACTGGAGGAGTGGCCTGCTAGCTCCTGGCCAGACTGCTAGAGTCCCTTTTGGGGTCTCAGCCTTCTGCCTTTGTTGGCACAGGGCCAAAGATTCAGAGTTGGGAGGGGCCTTCAATGTCACCTGGATCAACTCTCCTTATTTTTTACTAATGAGGAGACTGAGGCCCAGGGAGAGGAAGGGACATATGCAAAGTCAGCCAGGGAGGGAGTCTAACTCTGGCTGGGCCAGGCTGCCTGATCCCTCCTCTCGTCGGGATGGGGGCTTTCCTCAGAGATAGACACCAAGGGATAGAACAAAGGGCTGAAATGCCCAAAGAAGGACATTTCCCATAGACTCGAAATTCTCATTGGGAGCCTTGTTTTCTTGAAGAGCAAGCTATCACTGCTGAGTGAACTGAGGCTCAGAAAAGGAAGGTTTCTGGTCCAGGGTCACACAGAAAGTGAGTGGCAGAGCCGGGGCTGAGTCAGGCACCGAGACTCTGGGGCCAGCACCACCTACACCTGGCCAGTCCTGGGTCCTTAGGGGTGGGGCATGTGTGTATGTGTGTGTGAGTGTGAGTGTGTGTGAGTGAGCGTGTGTGTGCGTGTGTGAGGATTCTCAATCTGGTCCTTCTGCTTTGGGCTTGGGTGCTCAGTGTAATTTAGCTAAAGTAGCTTCCTTCCCCTCCCCCAATTAAACTGAAATTAATATCAAAAGACTTCCTATTAGTGGCCTTTATTAAGCACCAAGGATCAAGTGACATTTGCAGGCATCTGTACCTCATGTAACAAGCTCAGCCTTTGTAATAGTAAGTGACAGTGACTAATCACCAATTACTAGGGGCATTAATGCTCAGCTCATTACCAGTTCAGCTAGAAGGAAGGAATATTGAGAAGGTTTAAAGAGGGAGCAAAGGCCAAGACCAAATATGTGGAAAAGGGGCCGAGCATCCGCTTTCACATCGTGCCACTCTGTCCACATCTTCTACTGCCTCCTTGTGCCCTGGAGCTGCTCACCCAGAGTTTGGAGAGTTATCCCCGAGCTGTTGAGAGGCTGAGGGTGTGCCCAGGGATGGGCTGTGTCCCCCCTCTGACGACCAGCCTCATCAGAGGCAGATAGCTAAGCTCATGATCAGATGACGTCAGATTTCTATGGAGGGAAATGTTTTTGGTCCCAGCAATTCACAAAGAGTATCTTCTAAGAGGGGAGGGGCTGCAATTTGCCACAGGGAAGAGAAGGCACCCACTGGAGAAATCGGGGGACTACTAAAATGATCATATATGTGCAATGCACAAAGAAATGGACCCTTTGCAATAAGTTTAAGAGCACAGTCGGGGCCTGGAAAGAGATATTGGGACCTCTGACTAGTTTTCCTATTGTAAGGTTTCATTTGTCCTTAAAAGTTAGTAAAAGGCTCCAAAAAGAGAAGTTCTTGGGCAAGACCCGGTTAGATCAAATAACCAACATACATTATATTACAGATTTCCTGATAGCTAGGGAAGCCTTTGGATATGTTTGAAGCTATATGCAAAGATTATTTCATTTCTATGATTGGGAACTCTCGCTCTAGGTTGGCAGGTTCTGAGATGAGCCGGGTTCCTGGTAAATGATAAGGAAGTGTCCCTTTTGTAGCAAACAGATGCTCTTGGGAAGACGGTTAACAGAGGAATTGAAGCCAACCCCACCTTCTCTGCCAAACCCTCAAGGAATCATGCCCAGGTGGGACAGGACCTCAGAAATAATTCAGCCCAGCCCTTTTATTTTACGAAGGAAGAAGCTGAGACCTATGGCCACAGAGGATGGCTCATTCAGCTCTTACTATGACACCAATCAGAGCTCATGTCTCAGAGGTTCAGAGAAAATTAGAGAGGAAGGGTCCTAGAAGAAAAGCTCTTCCCAGGGTCACACAGGCACTGGAACCAACTGTTCTGAATCCAAAGGCAATGGCCATTCCCAGGGTCCAGCTACTTTCCCACTGACCGTCTCTATGGAGCCACTCTCCTTTGGAAGGACCCAGTCTGTGTTGCTGTGCCCCAAAGCTATACCTTCTCTGCCAGTGGAATTTTGAGAGCCCTGATCTCTCAGGGATAGGGACCTTTCAGTAACTGGATTGGTCTGTAACTCTGACCAGCTTTTTGAGCTAGGAGTTGGTGATGTGATTTGGAAGCCTCTTGCATACACAGGATGACTGATGTCATGGGAATGGATGGCGACACCAAGAAAGATTGGGTGAAAGAAGAGAAGATGGCCATGGCAACCCTCTGGGGGATACCTACATCTCAGGGAGAGGAAGAGAAGAGGAGGAGGAGGCAGAAAAAGCACAGGCAGAGAGGTGGAGCTCTGAATGTGCATGTCACAGAAGGCAAGGGGAGAAAGCACAAAGGTTGGGGGTGTGGCCTGAGTGCCAAACATGGCAGGCATCAAAGAAGACGAGGAGATAAGAAAGACCATTGCACAGGCTACTGTACTGGTAATGGGGGCCATTTTCCTCATGTGTAGAAGGACAACAAGAACACAACAAAGCCCTCATCCTTCTGTGCAGCTCTCCCTAGCACCACATCTTTCTTAAAGACTGGTTGGAAGTTGAAGAAGCATGACTGCCATTTTAATATTTCTAAAGTCTGTTAATATAATGTCTCATTTCATCCTCACAACAACCCATGAGATAAATGTGATTATACCCATTTAATAGATAAAGAAGCCAAGGTTGAGGGGAGAGTAAGTGACTTTCCAAAAGTCACAGAGCTAGTAAGGCAAAATTTGAACCTGTCTTCCTGACTCAAAGGCCAACATTCCGTCTGATACACTACCCAGAACAAGCTTTCCTCCTCCTCCCTGGGTCCCTAGCATTGATGTCAGGGACACATATGTAAGACCACATTTGCCCTTTGAGTCATCTCTAACTGGTCAACAAATCTACCATAATTATATCTGCGACATTTATATTTTGATTCACACTCCTAAAACAAACAAAGAAGCAAGTCCGGGCTATTATTTTAGAAGCCCAGACCGTTGTTCTTCTCTGATAGGCATTCTTTTGCATTCTTACTCTCCTACAGCCTTCATTCTTCTGGAAGCTGTTGTGGGGAGAAGAAAGTCCCCGAACCCAGCCCTACGGTCTCAGCCAGAGGAACCCAGAATCCCTTCTCCATCAACCCATTCCCAGTGATACCTTCTTTACAGGTGGAAGGGCACGGCGTCCAGTCACTATATGGGGTTACAATGCAGTCCCTTCTACAAGGAAGCAGACATGGCCTCACTGTTTCAGGTCGAAGGTTCTCAGGGCATCTGGAGATAGCAGGACAGAGGTCAGAGCTTAGGTAATCACAGCAATAATCACATTAAGAATGATAATATCTGACCAACAATTATTTAGGGATTGTATTAGCTTCCTGTCTTTCTAGATTGTTAGAGTTTTTAAGGGGTTCTACAGATGTTGCTTTCTTTGATCTTTTAAGAACATTGGGATTCTATCTTTTAAACATACTCAGATCAAGAATATTCCTCCTTCCCATGAGAACCATACAATGGAATGAGAGCTCCTGGAAAAGCTCCAGTCTAGATTGCCAGCATGGATGGGATCATAAACTCTAGAGCTGGTAGAAACCTTGGTAGGCTCAGTATTCCAAAGCCCTCTTGTTGTAGATGAGGAAAATGAGGCTCCAGAGGGAGAAGGAAGGGTCTTGTCCAAGGTCACAAGGGCAGTAAGTCACAAATACAGGATTCAGAGTGGGTCTCCTCCTCTTTCCATCAGATCATATCATGGTGGCATCCTTCCACACCACACTGATGCCACTGTTTTCATTTGGTTGCACATAACCAATGAATGGCCATACCAATCCACTTCTTTTCCACCTCTGATATTGTGATCACAGTTATGACCATTGAGACTTTGAGAGTCTGATTTTGGAGATAGCAACATGGTGTTCACTTGGCATATACACCTGGTGCTCAGGGTCCTGGCATGAGAGGTACATGGAGGGTTGGTATGGTAGAAAGAGCATGGGTGGAGAAATCTAAAGAGTGCTGGGTTCTAATCCTGCCTGGCAGGAGCTAGTGAACCAGCTGTATGATGGGGAAGCTGCTCCCGTATTTACTGTGCATGAGACCCTCAGATTTCCACCAATCAGGATGCCTTCTAGAGCGGAGTTGATCTTCCCTTAAATCACTTAGCCCAGGCCAGCAACTGTCTTAAGAGAAATGGAGTAAGAGGATGAAACACTTCATGAAACTAATACTTACCCACAATTCTTGACTTTCAAGACACATTGAAGAAGGTCATGTGTGTTATATGCTGGAAGATGAGATGGAAACTTTCGGAACAAATGTGACCATTTTATGGGTCTTGAGATTTTTCAAGTTCCCGTCTTAAGTCAAGGATAAGCTTGAATTTATTCTAATTGCTATGCCTATTCAAGGGCATAAGTACAAAATGGAATCAGATAAGGATCATGGAAGTTAATCTTTTCTATTACCACTGAGACCATAAATCTCTAAGGAGGCCCATTTGGCTGCTGAGATCAGGCTTAGAAACAGGAAACACAAGGGGTCCACTTATTCCATTGAAAATAGAGAATTATACTACATCTAAGTAGGGCTTCTTGTCAGATCCCATTCTTTCTGGGGGTACTTTTACTGCTATATAGACTAGAAAAGCCCTGGGGAATCATGTTTTCTGTAAGCTTTAACCTTGATGAAAGTTCCTAGGAATCTGCAGGGACACAGCTTTGCAATTATTTTTTCTAATACAGAAACTCCACAAATGCAGTTTTCCTTAAGTTTTCCTAAAACACTGGTCTGGTCATTTTACTCCCCTTCAAGAAACTTCTCCAGCAACTCCCTGTTGTCTCTAGGGCAAGATGCACATTCCCCTAGGAGACTTTTAAAGCCCTCTTACGATCTGGTTCCAGTTTCTCTTTTTAGATCCGTTGAATTCACGTGGCTCCTCCCCGTCCCCCATCGGGCCAAATGGACTGACTCACTGCTCCCTCAAGAGGACATTCTGTCTTCCATCTCTGTGCATTTGCTGTTACTCAGTCATTTCAGTCATGTTTGACTCTTCCTGACCCCATCTGGGGTTTTCTTGGCAGAGATACTGTAGTGATTTGCTATTCCCTCCTCCAACTCTTTTTATGGATGAGGAAACTGAGGCAAACAGGGTTAAGTGACTTACCCAGGGTCACACAGCTAGTAAGTGTCTGGGGCCCGATTTGAACTCAGGTCTTCCTGACTCCAGGCCTGGTGCTCTATCCACTCTGCTTTCCAGATGCTCCTGTGCCTTTGCAAAGGCCCTTCACATTGGAGAGTCTTCTTCCTTGTCTCTACTTCTTGCCATCTGCTAAATGACTCCCTCCTCAAGAGACCTTTTCTGACCTTCCCAGTGCTTCATCTTTCCTTGAAATGACTTTGCACTTATCTATCTGGGTACATGCTGTTCCCCCCATCAGAACGTATATTCCCTGAACGCAGTGTCTGCTGCCTTTCTGCCCTTGCATCCCATTGCTTAGCTCAGCGGCCAAGGCAGGGAGATTCATGGATCCTTGTTGGACTGAACGAGTCACTAAGTGCCCAGAGCCATCTCCTTGTGGAGAGAATATTCCTAACCCCACAGTCTGCTAAGTAACACACCCCTCGGGCTCCCAGTTCTGGGAAATGGCAACTAACCCAACTCTGGGCTCCTCAGAGAGGTGAGAGGTTTCATCAGAACACCTCTTTTTTCTCTTTTAAACTCTTTGTATTTAGTAGCTTCAACTTAAATCCAGGAATTGATCCCCTTCCCCTTCTCCCATCTTATTCAAGGTCAAATTAGCCAGAAGAGAAAGGAGATGCATGAAATCTTTTATTGGGAAGGCAGATGAGGCCAATACCATCGATCTGCCCATTGAGCACTGAGCTACTTAAACGGAGTTAAAACAAGGTTTCTATTTGCACATTTGTGTCAAGTGCCAGGATTGAACAAAATGATTCAGGGCATGTCACATGGAAAACAGGCAATATTCCTGTTTTTTGAAGTCTTTGCCTTTGCTTTCAAATGAAAGCGGCCTGTTCTCCAGAATTTGAAGGGCAAAGAAAATCCACTGGGGTTGGTGGAGCCATACAGGAAACTAGGGGCCTGAATAAAAAATCTGAGGGTAAGCCACTGTAAACTGCTCAATTCAAAGGGTGTTTACAACGAATAGGAAACTGGATTCTTGTGAGGGTCCCCCAGGCCCTATTCCGATTGAATAGCCTGAGGGAGGTTAATCCTGCACATTTCTTCCAAAATTCAGACTCATGCATGATGTTTTTGTCTTCTTCTACTTAAGCAAAAGTCTGGAGGACTAGAACTGTTTGCAGCAGTCCTGGAGGAGAGTAAAAGCTGGACCTGGGAGCACCTGGCTTTACAGAGCTCCACAAAGTCTTTGGCTCCTGGAGGGAAGGTGCCCTGGTGAGAAACCCGGCAGGTGGCTCAGAAAAGGTTTATCTCTGGGATGATGACAGTCTGAGAGAGGGAGACTCCAGCCCCAGAGTCTTCTTGGATGTAATTCTGTTTCTGTTCTATAGAATTTCATTGGATCAGGTTTAGTGGAGCGAGGGCTGGGTTTGGAGCCAAGACCCGGCTTCTGATCTTGAACGTAGCACCCAATAGCTGTGTGACCTTGTACAATGATAACAACACATTGACTTCACACAACAGGTCTGTAAAGGAATGTCTTTCTAACCACAGGCACTACATAAATGTGGACAACTCCTGTGATTTCAGTTTTGTAAGATTCTATTGTCTATATTTATGTCAGGCTTTTTCTGTGACCTAATGAGCTCATAAGGCAGCTTTCTACCTGAGCCCACAGGCTGGAGATCATGCGGTCCTGACATCCTTCCTCATTGGGGGTGGACTGCAGGAGATATCTCCCCCCAGGAGCCCTTCCTTCCCAGGTCCTGAGTCTTCTGAACAGCTGGGGCAGCTGGTATTACTGATTCTCATTTATTGTTATTGAGGACCTCTTAGGTCCTCAGTTTCCTTATCTGTAGTATCAAGGGGTGTCCCCAGATGGGAGCTGAGGCCCCTCCCAGTCCTAGATTGAGGAGCCTCTCTATGGCTGAAGAGGAAGCAGGGAAGCATCCAGACCTTTGGGCACTTTCCCTCCGAAACTCCCAGGCTCCCTGGGAAGTCAATTCTTTTTCAATGCAATTCCAAGAAAGCCCAAGTCTGTGAGCAGGAAATGAATTTTGTGCCACAGGGAGAATGAATCTGACCTTATTGGCAAATAAGAGATATTAAAGCCAGCCCTGCAACTATGCAGTTTGCCATGATTCAAATATCTCGGCGGAATTTGATTTACAAAGATTTAGATTGCAAGTTGAAGAATAAAAAGGCGGGCGGGGATTCAGCTGGAGCAGTGTTTGTCTCCTATAGGGCATTCTTAGACATTCCCTTTAGACACCCATTAGTGTCACCATTTGAGCTTTATCAGGTTTTGTGTCTAATTGGCAGAAAGTAAAAAGGTGACCCTGCAAATGGATCCCCTTCCTTCCCTGCCTGAGCCCCAGTGGGCCCAGGCCTCGCCTCCTGCAGATGACCTCCCGCCCTGGGGGACACTCACAACAATCACTGGGGGGTTTAGAGTCACCCCCAAATCCACACATACTTCGACTTGTCCAAGGCTTGGCTGGAGCCGGCTCTTGCTACATTTTGAGTGTGAACATGAGCATTTATGTCTTGGACCTACAAGTCAGGGCTAGATTTATTTTTTGTCTAGACTGGAGAAAGCAATGCAGAAAATGATAATGATGCGGATTAAACTGAATAGTGTGAATTGTAAGTTTTTCTAGTTGTTAAACATTTGCCAGCAAAGCCTGGGTCGCCCTCTCCCTCAGTGCATTCTCTCTGTCTCTGTCTCCCTGTCTAGGTCTCTCTCCTGCTCTCACTCTCTCTCTTCTTTCCTCTTCCTGTCTCGTTCTCTGTGTCTGTCTCTGTGTCTCTGATCTCTGAGAGACAGCTCACTCATTTAACCTTAGTTTGAGGTACTGAACTTGGTCTCTGCATCCTGGATACTGCCTCCTCGCAAGGAGGCTGAAGGACATTTCAGAAAGCTGCCACCCTCCCCTGTAGCCCTCGCAGCTGCCCAGCTCCACCAGCACATCATGATCATCATGAAGGAGGCATGATTAAATCTGCGTGCTCCTGAACGGCCTTTCAGAAGACAGGATGCCCTTTTTTAAAGCCCGGGAAGGGGCTGGAAGGGGCGTTTCTCTGCTGCGATTTTGGGGATCTGGCTCCAGAAGTCCTGAGTGCCTGGTCGGACCAGCTGGCCCCTCGCAGGCAGCAGCCTGACTGCACTAACCGAGCCCTGCTGCCCAGAGAGGGAAGCCTTGGCGCAGAGCGTCTATGCTGCTAACAGGCAGGAAGCCTTACTTTTTAGGTCCTACTTGGCCCACGTTGACTCTGACACAGATGACTTTCCTCGTCTGCATTCCGATGGAACACGTGGCTTCGCCATTCCGCGCTGCAGAAGCGTTGAAGGAGGAGACAGAGCTGTCCTCGATGCACGGACCCCAGGGGCCCGTTTGCCAGTGGTAAACAGTGCACGGGTGTTCATTGCAGCCGCGTGTCTCCTGCAGGGCGCCGTGGTTTGGGCACGGAGTGCCGCCTGGAATGAGAAGGGGCATGTCAGAATGAAGATCAGGGGCCCAGCTTCTCCAGCTCAATGCAGTGAGCATCCATCCCACACCTAATATCCTCCAGGCTCTGTGCTGGGCACTGCACACAGAGGCAAGAACCAACACCAAAGCTAACATTGGCATTGTGCCTACCTGTGCCGGGAGCCAGGCAAGCACTTTACAGAGTTATCTTATTTGACCCTCACAACAGCCCCGGGAGGGCCATGCTATAGCTATTGTTATCTCCATTTCACAGATGAGGACATTGAGGCTCCAGAGGGGTCCTCTGATGAGTTTCCTGATGCCAAGATTCCTGAGAGCATGGTGGAGTTGTAAAGAAGAGTCAGCCTGCTAGCCCTTCTCCATCGGTGGCATCCTACCCTGGCCCCTTGCCTTCACCCAGGTACAGAATCTACAGCTTCCTTGCCACCTCCGCCACTCCCAATAGCCTTCTCTCCCTTTTAAAAACTACTTTGTATATAAATTGTTTTTATTTATGTAGGTGCATATTATTTATGACTCCCCTCCCCAGTAGAACAGAAGGTCCTTGAGGATAGGCAGCCAGGTAGAACAAAGGATAGTTCAAATCTGGCCTCATACACTTACTAACTGTGTGACCTTGAGCAAGTCACTTAACCATTGTGTGCACCAGTTTCCTCATCTGTAAAATTTGGTACCTTGGAAGGAACAAAATATTCCAGAGATTGTCTGATTGGGGAAGTGTATGGTAGAACTAATCCTTTTGTTCTTTTGAGACTGACCATTAGAAATTTCTTAGTGCGGTCCAAATCATAAAGGCATTTTCAGCTGCAATCTTGCATTTTGACTCATGCTGATCTTATATGTCACCAGAACTCTGAAATCTTTATCAAATGAATGGCTCTCCAGTCATGAAGCAGCCACAGTATCCCAGTGAGAAGGGATGTCAGCAGCCACGTGGACCAGTCTGGACCTGAACAAAGTCTATTTACCAAGAATGTCCCCAAGAAGAGGACATCCCAAGCATGAGAAATTCACCAGCTCACTATGACCTCCCCATTCCAATCCTTGAAGGCTCTAACTGGTAGTAGATTTTTTCTATAACAAAAGTCTAAATTTATTCACTGCTTATGATACCATCCTATATTGCTAAGTAGTACCAGTGCAATCTGTCTTTCTTGTGAGAGCCCTATGAAGATAATTGCCATATCACCCCTAATTCTTAGGATCACAAAGCTGGACAGGATTTCAGAGGTGATCTAGTCCAATCTTCTGATTTTACGGATGAGGGAAATGAGGTCTAGGGATGATGGCAGCAGAGTCTCTTTGCAAGGTCTTTTTATTCCTTTTCTAAAGAAGAAACACAATATAGCAGAAATACCACTGTCCTTGAAGGTGGAAGATATGGCTGGACCTGGACCCAGGTCCATTATTTGTCAGCTACATGGCTTTCAGCAGAAGTGCATCAGACTCTCTGGCTCTCAGTCTCTACATTCAGAAAGTGGAAATGCTACCACTCGCCCCCCTCCCAACTCACTGTGGTTATGTGAATCAAGGTAAATAACACAAGTAAAGTGTTTTGTAACCAGGAAACATAACCTGAATGTGGGCTATTGCCTTGGCTCCCCATGTCTACACTTGGCAGTTAGGATAATCTTGACACGTCCCAGGAGCTTGGATAAAAATGATACAGCAGCAACAATAGACTCTTTAAATAGGAACTTTCTACTCTCTTGACTTTAGGACAATTGATTGTATCCTTTCATGTCAGTGTCCACTTCCTGTGCATTGGGAGAAGAGCACACACATCCTGGTGGAGGGGTTCATTATTAACAGCTGGCTGAGGAAGCTATTGCATCAGGTCCTTTCCCACTTTGCACAAATCGATGCCCTCTCCTTCCTGTGCTGAATGGGTGATTAGTTTCACAGAAGAATCAACTCTGGACCCAGGGAATGATGTTTCTAAATCCATTCTCCTTTCTAATAAAGTTTGCGAAGTTATAGAACATGACATTTCACATATCCATGACGGGTCAGCCCATGATCCCCTATGTACCACTAACTGCACATTGTCCCTTCTCCCTGCAAAAAGAAACTTAATTAATATGGCTTGAGACCAGTCCACCAATCTACCCCACTGTGTGAAAGCTGCAACTAGGTTGATGGTTTGAATTTTATAAAGCACTGAAGAGTCTTAAATATTGGTAAGAATGAATGAATACTATGGCAATGAATGGAGGTTTATTCGGTAAAGCCCGAAATCCAGGAAACCCAAGTGTGAAGCCTGTCCTTCCACCATAGTTCATCTGAAGCATGTCTCCTTCCCTGCTTCTTGCTTCTGACTCTTCTCTTATCATTTCCATTTATGATTCAGTTTCCTGAGAACAACAGTAAGTTCCTAACTCATACATTAAAACATGCTCTCATAGAGAATGCCCTACATTCCTCCCTCATGATCTGAGGGGAAACACCTACTATAGGATATTGTCATTCTCTGGTACTCCGGTCAGTTCATTAAAAGGGGTGGTGGCGGTGGGGGTAGGGAAATACATGATGGCTGGCTTTTAAACACTAGGAAGGACTGGCACATCAGCACACTAGCTATTCTCTGGGGTCGCCTTTCAGAAGAACTTAGAAAAGAGCTCTCCATGGTAGCTAGAAGGAACAGCTTACCTACAGGGGTTCTTCACTAGTGTGTGTGTGTGTGTGTGTGTGTGTGTGTGTGTGTGTGTGTGCGTGCACGCATGCAGATTTGAAGGAGAAAAGAGCTAAAAGGAACAGGGATTCCTGTGTCCCATTCCAGAAAACATAGAGCTGACCAGGGCCGCACTCCATCACCTGTCTTGACAAGAAGAAGGTCCTCATGTATTTGTCATAGATAGTGTTCCCAGATAGATACATTCTAGATGGGTGTGCAGGACACAACATCAGTGGGCAAACAGAACAGAGTGATTTTTTTTGGAGAAATCATGGTATAGTACAGCTCCATTTACACTAAGCCATCTGCCTTGATGGTGTTCCACAGTGTTGACCCATATTTCTTTGAGAGGAAATGGCTTAATGTGACCAGGCATGGCTTGACCTCATGTATTGCTTATTCCTGTATTATTTTATTGGATGTCAAAATTAAAGACAATACTCTTTACTGTCACCATCAGGAAACAAATTAGCATTTTGGACAGGTACTTTAGAGCAATTGTCAAGACCAAAGGAGATAATAAAGAGTTTAGCACAAAGCCTGCCACACAGTATATGCTTATTAAATCTTGTTCTCTTTCCCCTTCTCCTTCTGAGAATTCAAGACCTTTTCTATATGAGAATTTGGCACATCACCTATGAACTGAGGACAGAAACAGTGTCTTCAATTCAGTGGAAAAGTTCCCACTGTGTTACTGAGCAGTTTGCAGAGTCTAAATTATGGCCACTCAAGCTTTTTGGCCTCAGGACTCCTTTACAGTCTTAAAAATTATAAAGAGGCTTTGTTTATGTGGGTTATACCTATCAATATTTAGCATATTAGAAACTTAAAACATCTTAATACTATTATGACAATAGTTTTGACCTCACAGACCCTTTGACTTTGAGAATGGCTGGTCTAAACGAACAGGGAAAATAACAAAAAAACAATGGGAAAGTAAATGAGGGTCATTTCAAAGAATTTATGTGCTGTAGTCAGCACTTCCATGGCTACTTTGGGTGTGTGAAGTGCTTTACAAATATGGTCTTGTGTTATCCTCCTGACAGCTCTGACAGGTGGGTGCTAGTGGGAGCTAATATCATTCTATAGATTAGGAAGCTGAGACTGAAAGAGGTTAAGTGACTTGCCCAGGGTCACACAGCTAACATGTATGTGGGACTGGATTGGAATTGAGGTCTTCCTGACTTCAGAACCAGCATTTTATCTGCTGAGGCAGCCACACGGCACAGGGGATATAGTGCTGGTAAGGAAGACCCGAGTTCAAGTGCTGCCCCCGATACATCCTGGTTGTGTGACAATTCACAACTTGCTCTGGCACGTTGCCCTAGGCCACCTTCTAAACATGTGTAATAAAGGGATTGATGATCTGTACCAGGGGAGGGAGTTCCCCATTCCAGTGACATCACCGATCTATAGCTCCCCACTCTCCCCAATTCAAGGGAAAGAAATGATTTCTGGAAAGGAGAGAAGATGGAAAAAATTCTAATTTGTAGCATTCAGAGACTTTCTTCCTTCCGGACTTTGTCTGGTGTTTGATGCTGTAGATAATAATAAACTTGAACCACTTTGAGGTCAAAATATGAGGACTGTGATGATACTGATCTTTTAAAAAAAGACTCCCTTGGGAAACCAGACTCATCAAGAATAAAGGGAGAAAGCCAAGACAGATTCCCTAGCACATCACTGCATCCTTGGCCTTCCTTGGCTGAGCCTGTGCTTGGGGAAGGGTGACTTCCCTTGTCACACACAAAGCAGATTAACCGAGCCAGAGAATCTCCTGAGAAGGCTCCCTGATGGCCTTACCTTCCTCCCCTGCATAGGCCAGAATGGAGCGGGCACGCATCTGCTTCCCATCAGTCGTTTTGCCAGAACAAGTATGTGAACAGGAGGACCACCCTGACCACGTGCTGAGCACACAGTCCTTGGGACATGGCACTTCACAGGCCACAGGGATTGGCAAGATGGCATCTCTGCACAGCTGTCTGTCAACCTCTTCTCCTGGGGAAGCAAGGGCCAGAAACAGTTCATTACAATTACATTAATTTCAAATGTTCAATTGAGACCAGATGGTCACAACAAATAAATTAGAAATTTTTCCCCTTTGTGATTGGACAAAACCAGCATTGACAGATGAGTTGTCAAAGTGGGGCCCCTCCTGCTAAACATGAAAAGAATGCCAACATTGCCACCAGGACCCAGAGGAGGCCTGCAGCCCAACTGCAGACAGGCTTCCAAGGGGCCCTGCTATGCTCCTTTGGAGAGATCTTCATGTCTCACACCCCAGTCTCATTTGGTGCTATCAAAAATAAATTGTGCACTAAGCTTCCATTGAAGGCTTACAGAAGGTCTGATATGAAAGCCACTCCTCTCCCTCTTGTGGAAATGAGCCACGATTTCCACATAAATAATGAATAGATCTAGAGCACCTGCCATATGCCCTTATGAGCCATCTCATAAGCATCTAGAATTCAGAAATCCTATGATAAGGGTCCTTGAGGACTCATGGTGTGTGTGTGTGTGTGTGTGTGTGTGTGTGCGCATGTATGTGTGTGTGTGTGTTTGACAATTGGAATGTTTCAGTCTGATTATTAAAATGGATTTTATCAGTTGAAGATGTGGTATGTAAATGAGAGAAGAAAAACAGTAAAAAAAATCCTAGGAAAATTCTGCTTAAGATTGTCTGGTTTTATCACCAGAATGGAAGAAGAGAGAACTTTCAATTTTATTCAGTTCAGTATTCATTAAATACCTACTGTTTACAAGGCACTGTACAAAACTAAGGGAACAGTCAAAGAGGAGATACAGCCAGTCTCTTCCCTCAGTGACTTTGCCATCTACTGATAGTCCTGCTCATACATTAAAACCATTTAATCCATGTGGATGTAGGGCATTGAACATACAGACAAGAGATGCACAGCGCAGGAATGGTGGCTGTGATTTATACCATGAAGATGTCACATCATAGGCTTTGGGATCTTACCGAGTTATTTCTAGAAGGGACCTTTGAGATGACCAAATCCACCGTCCTTATTTTAACAGAGGAAGCTGAGGCACAGAGAAATTACGTGATGTGTCCAGGGTCACAATCTAATAAGTATCTGAGGTAGGACTTTCATTCAAGTCATCCTGACTTCAAGTCTTGTACCCTAACCATGGAATCTGCTCCCTCTCAGTGTGAACGCTGATCCATGGAAGAGGGAGAATGAACACAACAGGAAAGAAAAGAGCAGGGAACACTCTAGCATTCATCAGCAGGAGATAGGGAGTGGAGGGAATGAAAAACTATAGAGAAAATGGAAAAAAGCCTACAATGCGAAGATGCCAATGTTTCCCTGAAAGAATCTTAAATAATCCCAAATGAATTGGAGGCACAGTTTGATCAAATTTGTTGAACTTATTAGTGCTGAGAGGAAAAGGCTGATGTGGCAGAAACTATCCTTCTTCCAGACATCATGCCCATAGCAATGGCGGGACAGATTTTTAGGATGGAGAACAGGCAAGAAAGCATGTTGCTTGGTACATACCAAACCCTGACAACATATCTCTTCATGAATTTTCTCACTCATTCATTCATCAATCCATTCATTCATTCATCAATCCATTCATTCATTCATTGAAGTTACCTCAAAGAGGAGAAGACTTCAAATGAATGGACCTGATTTTGGACATAATTATTTTTGGGATGCCCCTAGGGGCTTGCAAGTCTCAGACTGTCTCTGGGGGGGGGGAGCCTTTTGGATCTGCTATGGTAAATAGAAATCAAACAGATGAAGAGATCTTTGAGGCATCATGCCTAAGACTGCCCCGCTAATCATCAGGGATTCCCTATAGGAATCCAAACAGGAACTTGGATATTGAAAACTGGCAAGATATATTCCTGGACTAGAATAAGTGCCTCAGACCACTTCGTAGAGAGACAATGGGCTTTTGTGGTGGAGGAAATTAAGGAACATTCTATTCCAATGCAATTTTTGAAGCCAACAGCTCAGATGTGTCAACAGTCACCATGATTGTTCTAATGGCAGCAGCTGCCATTAGAAAGTGAGATCCTTAAGGACAGGGACCACAGTATTTGCCATTTTTTGTATTCCCAGCATTTAGCACAGTGCTTGGCACACAAATACCCAATAAATGTTTGTTGATTGACTGATTTATATTTATATAGCACTTTGAGGCTTGAGGGTTACCTGTATCTATATCTAATCTTCTTTGTCCTTACAACAGTCCCCCGAGGCAGGTGCTGTTATTATTTCCATTGTACAACTGCAGAAACTGAGGAGAGAGGGCTCAGATGGCTTGCTTAGGTTACATAGCTTGCAAATGTCAAAGCTGGATTCAAGCCCAGGGCTTCTTGACTGTAGTCAAGTCTAGAATTCTGGCCCTTATGCTGCCATGCAGAAGCTAGCAGTGGCAAAATGCACAGGGCATGCCGGGATTGGGCAAGATTGGATAAAGTCATGGGGAAGCAACCACCTTCAATTTCACATTCTGAAGGAACTCCAGGGTGAATGAGGAATGATTGGCTAAAATATATGAGTTTTCATTGCAAACAGTGACCTATCAGCAGTCTATTGGGTAAGATGGACATGCTTTGAGCCAGAGACACCACTTCTGGACAGTACCATATACTGTAGACAGCTATGGAACCTGTTGCTGTCTGTTGGGTCTTGATCAACACCACTCTTGAAGGAGGTAGAGGCTTGGAATGAATTTCCCTGTGGTTAGTCATAATTTGGAAGTCTTTCTGCCTTTCCAGAAGAGAGGCTGGAAAGAAAAAAAACCTTAGGATGAAAGCAGATAGAAATGCTGTCCTCCAAAGGGATAGAAAAGTGAGAGTGGGGCCAGTTTGAGATGGGAACAAGCAAGAGGTGAGAGGAGTTGTTTGTCTGAGATTTACTCAGCCTCAGATAGAGCAGTTATCTACAGCCCCTGGTGCATGGATTAGAGACTCAGCACCAACCTGGGCTGGGTCTCCTTCCATCTGTGGCCAACCAGACTGAAATAGAAACTAATAAGAGGCAGGCCAGCTACATCCAGACTTCATTTAGTGGGAAACAGATGGCCAAAGATGAAAAAGAATTTAATAAAGTGATCTTTGTCTGTGAAAGAGGTACATGCAGGCTATGCACTCTCAGCTCTCCTTGAAGGATGATGCAACATTGAGCCAGCAATATTCTTTCATGCAGTCAGCCTTCTGACCAAGGGCACCACTTTAGTGATTGACATTGATTGGCAATGTAGATCTTGGATCCTGAAATAAGGTAAAAGCCACTGACCCATAGGGAGGTAGCATCCATGCCTTCAACATCATTAGCTCTATGTTCTCACCCACTAACTTTACATGCCATGAGCTAGAACACTTAGGAAAATGTTCCTTGAGATTGGTGGATTTTTGTTTGTTTTTCTTTTTTGGGGGCAGTTAATCCCTTCACCCACTGCCCCCTAACCTTGACACCATGCATCAGCCTCAGCTATAAAATGAAGCAGCCAATCATATATTTTCAATCCACCTGAAATGAGTATGAATACTGTTTACTTCTGAAAGGGAGTGTGGTATAATGTACGGCAATGGGTAAGTCATTTGCTGCTCAGTATTTTAAGTAATTCTCTAAGATGAATGTTGTAGAGAAAGTGCCCATCTGACTTTTTTTTTTTAAAGCAGTCGGGGTTAAGTAACTTGCTCAAGGTTACATGGCCAGTTATTTCTGGGTGTGCTGCTAAGTAACTGAGCCTGGATTTGATACCCAGGTCATCCCGACACTGGAGACGGTGCTCTTACTCACTGATCCACCTGGCCATCCCACCCATCTGACTTTGTAGAGGGGGTTGCCTCACCCTCATATTCCCTGTACTAATGACACCACAGGCCTAGCATATCCAGTCATCTTGCTTAAACTTCAGTCCCA
This sequence comes from Petaurus breviceps papuanus, assembly GCF_028583685.1. Classification (NCBI taxonomy): domain Eukaryota; kingdom Metazoa; phylum Chordata; class Mammalia; order Diprotodontia; family Petauridae; genus Petaurus; species Petaurus breviceps. The sequence continues at coordinate 6,256,651 of NW_027185872.1, read as the reverse complement.
TATTATCAACTGCCTACTCGTTGTGCCATAGGCGAGTCAAGTTCAACATTGGGGTTATCTTTCCCCTAACCCATTCCCCTTTTGAACATGCTTATTTCTTCCAAAGTCCAGCCATATTTCCACTGATCCAAATTCACAACCTCAGAGTCCTTCCCAATTCTTTCCTTTTCCCCATTTGTCTCCCTATATTTCGTCAGTTGCCAAGTCTTATTGATTCTTCTTCCTCAATATTTCTTGTACCTGTTCCCATATTATCACCTGCACTGACAGTCCCTTGACACACATTCACATTTCCTTTCTCTGGCTGATTACAATAGTCTCCTAACTAGGTCTCTTGCCTTGAGGTTCTCCCCTGTCTCATCTTTCTTCCATATAACCACCATACTGATATTCTTAAAGCACAGCTCTGACCATTGCCCTTGATCAAGAAGATTCAGTAGTTCCCTATTGTCTCTTGGATGAAACCATAGTTATTTGGCTCTAACATTCCTTTTAGGGTGATTTTGTGTCATTTCTCCCTCAGACACACTTCTAGTCAACCTGGTCCACTTTCTCCATCTTGCACCACTGTACCTTTATGGGAAAGGCTGTCTCCCATACCCAGGATGGTCTTCCTCTGGGCTTCCCTTTTGGAATTTCTAGCTCTATTTGAGGCTTAGTCCAAACACCTCCTATAAGAGACATTTCCTCATCTTCCAGTTGTTGATGCTGTATTCCTCCTGAAAATCATTTTGTAATGACTGATATGGGCATGTGATATTTTCATACAATAAGATTTAAGATCTCTGAGGGCAAGGATTGTCTCACTTTTTAGTTTTCTGGCCACAATGTTGGGTGCATCATTGGCCTTTGGTGAATGAACTGAATACCAAATAGGGGTGTGCCAATGGACAAAGGACCTTATTTTTGCAAAGTGATACTACAAGGGCATTTACTTTTCTCAAAATCTTGATGGTCCTAGAAAACTGGGTAGTTACCATAACCAATTCAGATATCTTGAGCCTAGAGAAGCTGGTGAAACCTTGAAAATGTGGTTGATTGTTGTTGTCTACAAGATTAACTCACTGGGAGGAGCTGGGAGGGACAGCAACCCTGAAGTGGATGGAAAGCCTGGGTTTAGCTGAGTCTGGGGAAGGAGGGGAACTGAGGGTCTATGGCCAAGACAGCCAAGTTCTGAACAAAGTGGGAAATAGATGGAATGGCCTAGATAGTTCAGGAAGCTAAGCCAACCTTTAAGCCCTCATTAGTTATATTTCAGACTTATACTTTGTGATTCAACAAGTTTGAACACTGGTTGCCTGCTCTGTGTTGACTTACTTCACCAGAATATCAGAAAAGCCCTTTTGGAAAACCCCATTTCAGTCTTGAGGGTACTTAGGGGACCTCTCACATAAAGAACATATGTTCTGTGTTCTCTACCCAGTAGGGGCTCAGTAAATATTGTTGAATTAATGAATGAAAACTTCTTTGCTTAGGATAGGAGCTTCTGGGGAGATTCAGTAGTACCCTGGAAGCCTGGGTAGGGCCTGGTATCAACAGTCCTGAGGGACTAAGATGGGCAGCTGTCCAGCATTTGAGTAAAGGTCAAGAAAGGCTGAACAAAGAAAAAGAAGGAAACCTCAGGGAGTCCCACCAGCCTCTGGTTGTCCCCTTTCCTGCCTGCTTCTCTCAGGTTGTAAATGTACAGGCATGTATTATAGGGCACCAGAATGTTTCACACTCTTATTCAGTGAACTATGCTATTAAAATGGAAGGTTTGAACCATCAATAGACCAATGGAAAGGACATTGACCCTCTCCAGGGTAGCTACCCTGCCAATCTGATGGTGAGATGTGGGCCCATGCCAGAGCTCTGCTCTAGCTGCCCATGTTTGGAACACACATCCATCCCACTCCTTCTGAAACTGGTATAGTTCTTACCTTGTACGCAGACCAGTGCCACTGCCTTCTCTAGTTTCTCTCTCTGTCTCTGTCTCTGTCTCTGTCTCTCTCGCAATTTCTCAAGAGGATTTTCATCTTGACATCATAAACACATATGCTACCTCCCTGTCCCCACCCACCAATTCTGTTTTTTAACAGGAACTTTCCAGGGCCAATAGCACCAAACTGCTGCTTTGCAGCCACAGAATGCCTCATTTTGAGGAGCTCCAGAGATTTTCCTAAACTTGCAAAAGGTACATTTTACAGGAAACATATGGAGAAAAAATATATGTGCAAACCCCAGGGCTAAAATCGTATCTCATCTCCGCAGCCTGATTTTCTATTGGCATAATATTTGTGTGCTTCTCAGCTTTCCTTAGAAAAGAGAGAAAAAAGGAAAAAAAAACATTTGCTACAATGATGTGATCTATAACTCTGAAAAATATTCTCATTGATGCTTTTGGTTTTTATGTCACTGTCACTTTTTTAAACCCCTCCCCCCACCAAGCCCTTCTACACCAACCAAAGAAAATAATTTATACAAGACAAGCTGGCACACTGACTGTTCTTTTCAATGTATTACTCATGCTGCACCGGGAGTTACCCAGCTCTCTACCAAGAATAGAGAAGTAGGTTTCAGCATTTGGTGTCTGGGGCCATGATTGGTCACAACAATGACTTGAAGTTCTCTTTTTTTTAAGCATTCTTTTCCTTTCCATAGTTGTTATCATGCATTCTTTTGTCTCGATTCTGCCTGCTCCATCCCTTTATATGTCTCCCCATATTTTCAGGAGTTCTTCATATTCATCATTTCTTAAAGGATGCTAATACCCTTAAGTCACAATTGGTGTGGCCATCCCCTAATCAATGCATGTTCTTTTTTTCTGCTATGAACATTTTGATGTGTATTTAGCCTTTCTTCCTATCTTTGACCTACTTAGGGGAGAAACCCAGTAAAGGGAGAGTTGGGTCCAAGATGGTAGACAAGTTCAGTAACTTTTCAGCAAAATTATACATAAATTCAAATTGTTTTCCAGAATGACTGGACCAATTTGTAGCTTCATTCAAAGTATACTAATATGCCTGTTTTTCCTACAACCCCTCCAATATCAACTATTTACATGTTTTATTTTCTTTATCAATTCGCTAGGTCTGAAAGACAGCCTCAGAGATATGTTAATTGTGTTTATCTTAGTTTTAGTGATTTAGAACATTTTCTCCTATGGCTGTTGATAGCCTATACATCTTTCATAAAAACACTGTTTATATTCTTTTATCTGAAAGGCACCATGTTCTATTCCTCTTATAGCTATCGCCAAAGTAGGCAAAATCAAGTGGATGAGAAATTCTTGGAAAGGAGGCCACAAGAAAGTAAGACCAAACTTGCTTTGAGGACTAAATATATTTTTGGAATTCTCTCCTTCACCACATTACCTCTCGTTTTCTTTTTGGAATGCTTAAAGAATGTTGTTTCAGTGATCAGTGTTGTTGGTTAGTTAACCCAATCTTGTGAATAATTTTCAGAAATGTTTAGATCTATAAACATTATTTTTACTCTTTACTCATCCTCTATCCTTAGTGATACCCACTTCCCTTCTTCACCATAGGCACACCAGTTTAATAATCTTTATGACACTGGGCAATTAGTATGTGAGTATTTGCCAATTTTCCTGAAAGTTTCCTTGAGGATTTCCATAAGAACATCACAGAGAGTTAAAGGAGATTCAAGTGGATATCATGATTCTTTATTCAAGAAACAGTTATTTATTGAGAGTCAATTGTGATCTCAAGGCATGCTAAAAATAGGAACTCATCCATCTAGCAGCAGGAGAAATGGGGAAAAGAACATTAGAAATCATTTGATAAAACAGGAAAATAAAGCACAAACTGGATAATGTCCCCAGATTCATAAAGTCAGTGATGGAAAGGAATTACTCTGGCTCTGATTTGGAGATTAGTGCTGAAACAACATTTTGCTCTTTCACCTATTTCAGAATACGCACACACACACACACACACACACACAATTAACATGTCAATTTCTCCTATATCCCAAGGAATAGCCTGCAAACATCAAGAAGCCTTTTGATTGTGGCCAAAGTGCTTGCCCCATTTACAGTTAGTATTTAATTCAAAGGATCCCTTGGGGGGGGGCAAATCTATATCTTGAAAATTGGAGCTAAATTGGATCTGGGTTGGTACACATGGCCAGGATTGTGCATAAGGATTCCTTCTATAGCCTACACATGTACACATACATCCCTTAAGCATGACGGTAAACCCGCAGTTTTAGAACCTAAAAATCTTAAGTTTATATAACAAGCAAAAATGATAAAAATACAGTATATGTTTGCAGGAATGAATTTGTTCACTGAGATACGATAGACAAAAGTCAATCATATTACAACAAAAAGCCTATTTAACATGACACCTTTTAATAATCATTATAGAACTCGATTTCTGATTTTCGCAGCCCTCAGCCTTTCTCGTTATTTCCTTCTCTCTCGCTGTTTTCTCTGTTGTATATCATGGATCAGACGGGCCATTTCTCCAGGTCATCAAGTTACTTTCAGGGTTTTCTCCTTTTCATTATTCACTTTTTGTACCTGTTTAAGCATGATCTTTCCTTTTTTTCAAGCCCTTATTATCCTGTCTTTCCCACATCCTTCCTTCCTTCCTTTGTCTTCCCTCCAGTGACATCTCTGTTCTCCTTCCTCTGTGACCTCAGCAAGATTGAATCAGGTGACCTTGAGGTATAAGGCAGCATTACCAGTCCCCCTGAGCTATCGAGACCTGTCAGACTTTCCAATTTCAGACTGAAATGTGCTAAAATACGTGACCTCCAAATCCTGAGGTGCTGTGGGGCATATTTTAATAAAGTACTTAAAGGCACAAGATGCTGCAAATAAATGTTGAGAAATTATATTGGGTTTCAAGCATGACTTTGAATTTCTCTGCTTCACTGAAGTGAACTCCACCCTCGGGGGGGGGGGGGGAAGAGTGTCGGCTGACCTGGCAGGGGGCTCTGATATTGTAGTCCAGATTTCTCCATAAGTAAGTGTCTGGGGCTGGCGGGAGGGAAAGCCTCTTTCCTATCTGGAGGTTTTGTTATAGGGAAGTTCTGAAGGCAGAGTTCACACTTTGGCTTTTGCTGGTCATCCTTCACTATGACCCTGGAGTCTCTCAATCAAAGGATATTTATGGAGTGTCTCCGAGATACTCCTTTGTCCAAGGAACCACAGACACTTGGTGTTGTGAGAGATCCAAATGCAAATAGAATTGACTTCCTCCTGGGGTGGAGAATCTTGGAATCACAGCATTGGAAGGGACCTCAGCTGCCACCTAGCCCAATCCCTTCCTGAACCAGACACCCCTTTGGAGCAGCTCCAATAGGCGACCATCCAGCCCCTGCTTGGAGGCCTCCAGTGAGGAGGCACTGTAGGCCAGCATGGGAGAGCTCTCATTGCTTGGAGGATCTCCTTACACCGAACCAAAAAGTCTCTCTTGTCCCCAGACAATATCCAGCATGTAAAACCTGGCCAATTAAACATAAGGACGTGACTGGGGATTTCCCAGGTCACTCACGACACTTCCTGGCCAGATGTTGGCTGGCCACATGTGCTAGTTAAGTCGCTCTCTCTCTCTCTCTCTCTCTCTCTCTCTCTCTCTCTCTCTCTCTCTCTCTCTCTCTCTCTCTCTCTTTCTCTCTCTCTTTCTGCAGAGTGAGTGTCCTTTGAGTCTTTCAGTGAAGGAGTGAGGACAGAGAGGTTAAGCTCTGTGGTGACGAGGTCACAGTCAGCTAGAGCAAGGGCATTCATCGAGGCAAGCTTTAACATGGACCTCTGTTTACTTCTTTTGCTTTGTATTTCTTTTCCCATCTTAGAGACAACCTGGTAAGTTTGAGAGGCTGCAGGGGCGGCTAGGTGGTGCAGTGAGTAAGAGCGCCTACCCCAGCATCTGGAGACCTGGGATGGGTTCTGGCCTCAGATACTTGGCACCCACACAAAAATAACGGGCCATGTAACCTTGAGCAAGTTACTTAACCCCGATTGCTTTAAAAAAAAAAGAAAGAAAACACAACCATTAAAAAGAGGCTGGGCCTAAACCCTAGCCTAGTTTCTCACAATACATAAACCTGGAGTTGCTTGGATGGGCAGAACCGAGGTGAAATATAGCAATGTCTATTAAGCAGTCCTACTCTGATGCCTGGCACAGGTTACCAGATTTTGGTGCTGCTTGTTGAGCTCATGTCAGCATTCTCTGACTGTCTTTTTTAAATTGCCAATGGTCACCCCTATGAGACTGTCTCTCAGACTAATGTATCTAGCCACAGCCTCCACCCTGAGCTAACGTCCAGTGTCTTCTGCAAATTCAGTCTATTATAATGGAGCTCATTCCTCTCCCCTCCAAACCTGCCCTTCCCCCAAATTAGCTATTTTTGTGAATGGAGTCCTCTTACCAATTACTGAGACCCCCAAATTTCAGTGTTATTGATATTTTCCTCCAATATTCTCACTTTGTCAGTGGCTAAGCCTGGTTGTTTCTACCTAATTCTGTCTTTTGCACCTCATATGACCATGAACCTAGTACCTATTATCCTCACTTTGACTATTGTAATCACTCACTAATTGCTTTGCCTATTTTCAGTCCTTTCCCTTTTCTGATTTCTCCTGCACACAGTTGCCAAAATGTTCTTCCAAAAACACCAGTCTGATCAGGTCACTCAGTTTCTCAAGAACATTCAGTCAAGGCTCCCAGTGAGGGGAAAACACAGACTCCATCACCTGGCATTGAAGGCCCTCAATCAACTGTATCCAACATGCCTTTCCAGTCCTATTTCATATTATTCCCTTTCTCCCACTATTCTCTAAGCAGACTGGCCTGGAACCTTATGTTCCCCATCTCTATGTCTGTTTATAGGTTTCCTTCTGTATCTTCAATGTGCTCTTTCATCATATGTTTCTTAAAATCCTTCTTTTCCTTCAAAGCTCATCTCTCAGCTGCTGCTTCCTCTGTGAGCTATGAAGGCTTCCTAGATATCACCACTGCTGAAAGTGCTCTTTCACCTCTCAACTTCTCCCAGGGTGTTTCTCTGCAGCTTTCCTTCAGCCTCGTTCCTCAATACCCTGCTTATCTATGCACATGCTGCATCTATACCATTGGTACAGTCTGAAAGCTCCCTGAAGGCAGGGACTGTGTCCATCTTCACCTTTATATCTCCATGACCTAGCATAGCTGGAGTTTGAGTAATGCTCATTGAATGAAAACAATGCCAACAACATATGTTTCACTTACACCTTTGCAAAAGGGCCCATTTGGCCACTGATTTTTCTTTTCCCTGCACACAGTAGGTAAGTAAGACATGCTCACACAGTACGGAAGTAAGATATGCTCACACAATTGAATTGCATTCCTTCTATGGGGTAAACCTTTCCAAGAGCATATTGATTCCACTAAGCCTATCTGGAACTCATCAATAGTCTTCTTTGGGAAATGAACTGGAGCCCGGTGGAGAAGATACATTTTTATAGCATCTGCTTTATTTCTTTAGGGGTTTACTCTTCTAAGCAGCCTAATTGCTTTTGACATTTTTATAATGATTTTGTGAGCATCTTGACCTTTGACACCTTCCTTTTTTTGAAGCTCATAACATGATAAACTGCCAGAAACTGCATATTCTTAAGGAAATAACAGCAGCCGCTCCAAGTCCTCTCAGTGTGGAGAGAGCCTCATTTGAGGGACAATTCCACCTCCTGCCTTCCCTGGGATGTTGCTTGGAACACTCAACCTCAGTCATAACTTCACAACTTGTCTGCAAAGATTAACAGGGCGTGTCCTTTCCAATAGAACAGAATGGAACTGCCAAACCTGTCCTTATGTGTTTTTTTTATGCTTTTTGGAGGGCAATTGGGGTTAAGTGACTTGCCTAAGGTCACACGGCTAGTAAGTGTTAAGTGTCTGAGGCTGGATTTGAACTCAGGTCCTCCTGACTCCAGGGCTAGTGCTCTATTCACTGTACCACCTAGCTACCCCTTATGTGTGTTTAATAAAAGGGTGAATGCAGAGTCACTGAAGAAATCCAGTTAAAAATAAAACATGAGATTCTTGTTATTGTGGATGTACTTGCTAAAAACAAGATTTGGAGAAAGATGATCATGCCACATCACACTCACTGGTGATATTTTTCAATACAACATAAAATGATGACAGGCCCTTTGCACAGGAGTTTATAGCACTTGGTATATAACAGCAATATCAATGAAGTACAAACCTATTGAATACATTCTGCTCTGATTTGGTATCTTCTAGAGGTCTGTGTAGAGTCTCTTAGCTCCCGAGGGACAGCTTAAAGGAAAATCTAATCCTCTATTGAATTAGGAGAGTATGAAAATAAGCATAGTTCGTAACCACATTTAAAAGTGAAGAAATAGTTTCCTGTTTGATCCAGCAAGAAAAGGAGATGCAGGCACCCTGATATCTGTGGTAACTGCTCTGAGATTTTTAATGTAGCAACCCCGAGTGGAGGAATCTGGAGATCAGGGTGGCCCAACAGAGCCAGGATGGGGCTGGGGAGAAATGGGTGAGCAGAGATGCCTAGACAGAAGGTTTTTCATAGTCATGATTTTAGACAAAAGTTCTATTTGGGGGAATTCAAGGAACAGAATCACCAGCAAGAAGGATGTAAATATAAGAGAATCTTAGGAAAACACTTTTCAGGGTAGAAATCTAGAAAATTATGTATTAGGCAAAGATTAAGAAGATTTTAAAGAAAGTATTATGTTTTAAATTCCAGAGATTAGACATAGATACTGACTTGAAATTCATAGTCAGGCAATCAATAAGGATTCATTAAGTATCTTCTAGGTACCAGGCACTGTCCAAGGCATTGAAGATTAAAGGATGGACTAAATGCTTCCTGACTTAGGAAACTCATATTCTATTAGGAGAGATGGCAAGATCATCTCTTATGCATATGAAATGTGAGGATCAGGGAAAGCTCCATGGAGAAGGCAGCCCATGAGTCTGGAAGGAAACAAGATTCTCTGAGCTGTGGTGTGTGTGTGGGGGGTGTGTGCTTGTGAGAGGACATTTCAGGCATGGGGACAGCTGGTATAAAGGCACTGAGAAGGGGGAGGGAGAGCTCTGTGTGAGGCCCACTTGGAAGCAGCATATAATAAGGGTAGAAACTAGATTGGGGCCAGATCGTGAAGAGTTTTAGAGAGTTACATTTGTCATGAGGGAACAGAGGACAACACAATTTACTTCATAGAAAAGTGAAATGGTCAGGTCTGTGCTTTAGGAATACCACTTTGGAAGCTATGTGGGGGAATTGGGAATGGTTGAGAATTATGGGACAGGACCCATTAAGGAGGAAGCTATCCAGGTAAGGATTAATTAGAACCTTGCACCATTGTGGTTGTGGTTTTCAGAGTGGAAAAAAGGAAGCTGATGCAAAAAAATGTCATAGAGATAGAAAGGATAAGATTTGGCAATGGATTGGGTATCAGAGGAATAGTTAGGATTCAAGTGTCAACCAGTCAGTATCTTGCACATACTACGTGTCAGGCCCTGTTCTAGGCACTGGGAGTAGGATGGGGTGGTATAAGAATAAAATAAGTTTAGATTTCAATGGAGAAGACAAGAAACACAGAAAAATAGAGTGCAAACATTAACGTTAACAAGTACTACATACATACATACATACATATACACACATACACAAAGTAATTAAAACATGGTAAGTTTGGGAAGAAGAACACTAGCAGATGGATGAAGAAAGGTCCATGCAGAATGTGATGCCTGACCTGTACCTTAAAGAGAGAAGGACTGTGAAATAGAGAGAGGTAAGAGGAAACGCATTCTGGTCATGGAGGATATGGCCAGTAGAAATAAAAATCACAACATGGATATGGGAGATGGAGTATTTGGATAGAGGAATAGCGAGAAAGTCCGTTAGGTCAGATTGAAAAGTATGGGAGGAAGAGTAAGGTCCAATGAGGTTGGAGTCAGGTTGTGCAGGGCATTAGAAGATAAACAGAAAAAGTTTCAGTTTGTTCTACAGGCAACAGGAAGTCACTAGAATTGATTTAGAAGAGGAGTCACATGGCCATATCTGAACTTCACAAAGATGACTTTGGCAACAGAGTTAGGATGTACCCAAATTGGGAGGAGACCTGAGGCAAGGAGATTAAGAGATTGTTACTACCATGTAGACAAAAGGTATTGAGAGTCTGAACTAAAGGTGGTAGCTGAATGAGGGGAGAGAAAGGGTCAGATGTGAGACATGTTAAAGGTACAAAAATCAAGATTTGACAAATGATTGGATGTATGGAGTGATAAAGCATGAAGAGCCAGGATCATGCCAAGCTTCTGAACCTGGGCATGGGAAGGAGAATGTTATTTTCAACTGACATAGGGGGTTTGGAAGAGGGGAGGGTTCAGGGGGAAAGAAAATAAGGTCAGCTTCAGATGGGTTCAATTGAAAATATCTCTGAGAAAGCTAGTTTGACAAAGTCTAATAGGTAGCTGGTGATCTGGGAGCAGAATGTGAGGGAGGCTCAACAGGTGTCACTGTCCTCATTCCACAAAAGTGAACTTTGACTCAGAGAAGTTACCTGACTAGCCTTACAAAGGGAGGAAGAGTCAGAGCTGGCATCTGAACCTAGGTTTCCACTGACCCTAAATCTGCACTTTTGCCCCTTTGCCATGAAATCCCTCCAAAAGGAAGGAGAACCTTGTCCTCTATCTTTGTGAAATTTGTATATGGGGCTTGGGAGTGTCATTAACCAATTACACTAACATGCATTTGGAAAGAAAAGAACCTCTTTAAAAGGTGGATAGGTTGCTGATTGCAATTCTCTCTCTCCCCCTCCTCTTTTATCTCTCCCTCCCCTTCCCCCCCTCTCTCTGTCTCTCCCCTTCTCTCTCTCCCTGTCTCTCTTCCTCTCTCTCTCTGTCTCTCTCCCTCTCTATCTCTGTCTCTCCCCGCCCCCCTCTCTCTTTGTCTTTCTCCCCTTCTTGATAATTCAAGTTTCTAAAAGTAAGATTATGTGGTAATGAGAAACTTGATTTTTTACATGAAAGCTCTGAGATCCAGACTCAAGGGAGGGGGAGCCAAGCTCTTCCCACACTTGAATGAGGAATCCGAGCCTTATTAGGGCCAGACAGAACAGGGATCTCAAATGCATCCTTTCAGTATCTGAGGCAAAGAGAGACAGATACCAGTGGTTTTATACACTAAAAAGACATTGATGTGTTTGGGGAGGATGGTCTACACTTTTATAGAAAAGAACAGGAATCAGGATTAGATAAAGGCCTCTGGCATAGAAGTTAATAAAAAAACTGGCCAAGCCTGCCAGTGAGGTAAGGAGGCACACTAATGAAGAAATGGCACCTTCTAATTGGATTCCTCTGGAGCGGCTGCTGCATTATGAGACAAGCAATAAGTCTCAAAGTTAAAGATTCCATTGTTATCTATGAGGATCAGAATGGGTACAGCCTGGATCCAGTTCCTGCTACTGATACAGACTCAAGGCAGGGGGCCTTGCAAATATTCCCCAATCCTAAATTCTCCTCCAGTGAGAGGAAAGAAAAGAGAAAAATGATGAGCTGAGAGGTTATAGTGTTTGCCCTGAGCGGCCATAATAGCAGATATGGGACCAACTAAGGCTATCACTCTAGAAGGTTGTGTTTTTCCATTTTCCAGGTTCTTACTCTTATTATCTCTTTTGATCAATACTTGTTTTTAGTCGATATACAGCTAACAATGACCAACTGTGAGCTTCTAACTCGCCACTTTGATGTTTGTTATGAGGTTTTTAGGTATTTAGCAGAATATTTGGTGTCTAATTGATCTTTCCAAAAGGCAGAACTGACTATGTCATTCAGTAACTGAAAAATCTTTCTTACCATTGATATAAAATAAAAACTCCTCCTTAGCTTTATATTTCCTGCTCCCCTATCCAGCTCTTTCCTATCTTTCTAATTTCCTATTACCTTCCTCCATTCATTGTCTCTCCTAATCAAACTGGTCTGCTAGTGATTCCTTATAATACATTCCCTCTTACTCTGTCTGTGCCTTTGAATGGGAGAAGTGGAGGGGCATAACTGGAATGCCCTCCCTCTTCATCTCTAGCTCTTGCAATGATAAACTCCCTTCAAAGCTCCTTCGGGAGTCACCTCCTATACAGACTCTCCTCTCCCCTTCCTCACAGTGTCTTGCTCAAAGTAGATACTTATTAAATAGCTAATGTAATTGGGTTGTCTTTTAATCTTCCTTCTCATACAAAAAACAGAAAAAGCAGCACTTTACATTTCTTTCCCTGTAAATGGGCATTACCTGTAGCTATGAGGGCAGCTCAGTGCTGTAAGTTTGTTGCTACCTTGGTGCAGTAAAAGGGTCAGAACTACTCAGCAGCAAATTGGAATCACTCCGAGGTGAGTCTATTTCATGACTCAGTGGGAAGAAAAACCATCCTGAAGTATTTCCAGTACCCCCAAGTCAGTCTCTACTTCTGGTAGAAGTTGTGTCCTATGAAAAGAATATTGTCCTTCTAGGGGCTCTGGAGATGATTCAGAGGTACACATGGCATCGGTAACCGATGGGACAATAATAAAGCAAATTTTGTGAGCTGCGTATAAATCTTGCTCCTGCCTTCCCCAATGCATGGCTTCTCTTCCAACCATTGGTCTAAATGTTAGTTCTGTTTAATTATGTCTTAATTCAATGATAGTGGCTATTCGGTCATTGCCTTTGAAGAAGCCTGTATAAAACTCATTTTTTTTTTCCTGGAGACAGATGTCAAGAGGTTTCTTGAACTATAATGTTTTGTAGATTAGGGAAAAATCATGAAAGTAAAAAATAAGTAGTTTTATTTTCCCCTATTCATTTTGTAAAACAAAACAAAACACTCTGTTAGGGGCTCCATGTGTAGAAAATTCAATAGCCAGGCTATGATGCTGCTTTAATTTAAGTCACTGTTGATTTAACTGCTGCTTTAATTTAAGTCACTGGAAACTCCCCTTATTTTGGCAAAGGTGCCTGCCGTGGATCTTTATGGGTTTAGAAACACACTCCCTGACTTAGAAGGACAAAGTGATGCAAGAAATGTTCAAAACGCTAGTTATAGTGTAAAAGCATATTGATCCATCTGCTACTATCCATCCATCTACCCATCCAAGTATTAGGGAATCATCCCAGGTGACCAACCAGAAGCCACCAGAAATTCCTAAAACAAAAATGAAAATGCCGTCTGCCAGCCCTGCCTTCTCTGCTCTGACATAAGATTTGCTTCAAGTATTTTTTTAGTAACTGTGGTATTAGCTTCTAGGCATATTCAGGTGAGTACCAGGAAGTCACTTTTATCTTTGTTGTCTTCCTTGTTCAGGCAGAGTTGGCACTTAACAGGAATAGATAACGGATTGATTTGAGTTTCCTGGCTGTTACTGAATTGTGATACATTCCACCACCTCCTTCTCCATCACAGTACACTTCAGGCCTCTTCACTCTTCTTCAAACCAGACACTCCATCTCCTGGCTCTGGGAGTTTTCACTGGCTATCTCTCACACATAGACTGCTCTCCCTCCTCATCTCTGATTCCTGGCTTCCTGGCTCCCTTCAAGTCTCAGCTAAAATTCCACATTCTACAGGGAGTATTTCCCAAGCCCTCTTACTTCTAATGTCATCCCTCTTTTGAATATTTGATCTCATCTATAACTTGACTGGACAGAGAGTCAATTTCCAGCATTTGTGTGTTTTAAGTTTTGCACACGTTTGCAGCTATGCACAGTAGAGAAAAAAGGAGAGGTGCCTGCTCACTTTTGTGGAGTGGCTTGCATCCTATGAGGAGCTTCTCTGGTCTTGTTTACCTCCTGCTGATAAAAGCTCCTTTTGCTTTTATTGCCTTTGTCTTTAAAACTCAAGTTTTGAGTCGCAATGATGCCCCCAAAGATTAGTGCAAGTTCTTTGGGCTCTACACCCAAGCCTGTGAAGTCAGTGATGTGGCTTAGGGAGAAAATAAAGGTGTTAGAGAAACAGTGTGGAAATGTTAGCAGCCATTGGCAGCCATGACTTTGGTGTTAATGATCGATGATTCATTTTATCTGCAAAAAGGAGGAGAATATTTGCAAAAGTGTCTATGAATCCCCTCCAAAAAGTGCTAACAGGACCTCTCAAGTGTGTGATGAGACAATTGGAAAAATGGGAAAGTGACTGTTTGTGGGAGCCTTAATATGTCGTTAATGTGAATATATTGATGTTTTCTTATAAAAATTGCATGCAGAAAAGGGTATTTTTAGCAATCTTTAGTGAAAGATCACAGTTTTTGGTGGTCCTGAGAAACTAACCCCCTATTTCCCATAGGTTTAATGTGTCGACATTTGTTTTTTACTTTCGTGATATTTGGGAAGAATGTTATTCCCACAGAAGTTGAGGACTGACCATAGTTTGCTGTTGTTATTGTTACTTCCTCTGTTAGATTGTGAGCTCATTGAGAGCAGATGCCATCTTTTCCTTTCTTTATATTCTCATCACTGAGTAGGTTCTTCATAAATGTTTACTGACTGATTGACATGTTTTTTCTCACTGATTTAGGACAATTTTCAAGCCATGTAGGTAACAATATTGTAGAGGAAAATTATGCCACTTTGGTCTTGTCAGCTCATCAAAAAAAACTCTGGTTTTTTTTTGACTACATACATACATACATGAATGATTAATAAACACACATATAGTCAATAACATAGGACCCGAACACTTATTAACCGAGTATGAGCAACTAAACATATTTTGGCTTAAAAATTTATTTTCAGAAATAATTTCTTATGAGCACACACATATTATTCAGGGAAATCACTTTGTAAAGACTGTTGGAAAGACTTCCAGGGAAATTATCTAGGATAACTGAGTTACCATCCATCACTCAACTTGGGTCAAATAGCAAAATGATCTCACCAAGCTCTTCCAAATTATAGCAGCCATTAACCTGTCTCCCTCTAGAGAAACTGAGTGCAGTGAAAGTGAAAATCAGAGAACTTCAGAATCCAGAGCTGGAAGGGACCTGAGGACCTTCTTGTGGGCCTTTTACACCTGGCTGAGGGCTTCATCTCCAAGCTCTGAAACACAGTCATCCAGTCTTGGCTGGAAGGATGCTAGTAAAGGGGAGCCTCTTTCTTGTCCATTCCAGTTGGGGGCAGTTCCCAAAGTTTGGAAGCTTGTCATGTTATTAAGCTTAGCCCTGCCCCTTTGCTGTCACCCTTGCCCCATGTTCCTGGATCTACCCTCTAGGAGTAAGTAGAGTCCTATATTTCCCCTTTCTCATGTTAGCTCTCTAAATAATTAACTCCACCTATCATTCTCCATCAACTCTGCCCTCTATCACCCTGATTCCTCTTCCAGGTGAAATCTCCCCACTTCCTTCACCTGATTCTACTCTGTCATCATCCCCAGACCATTTGCTATCTGCATCACCCTCTGCTTGATCTTTATGGCTCATTGATCTCCTACCTAGAATATGGGATCCTGGACTGGCCAGAATACTCCAAATATGGTCTGAGCAGTGCAGGGGACTTATGGGACTGGTGTTTACCTGGTTCCAGACATTCTGTATCTCATAATGTAGCTTAAGGTCCCACCAGCTTTTTTTGGGGGGGGTATGCCCTATGGCAATATAAAAATAAGAACAAGAGATTAGAAGACCATAAAAGCAGCATATGCCAAAAAGTTCCCTTGACCATCTCCGAGTCATCTTTAAATAACTCTAGGTGTTATTATCTGTCTATGTTTTCCTCATGTCTTCCTCTCCCCAAAGATGTATAATAATTACTACATATAATTTTTGATACCTACTGATATCATGTTCAAACTTAAACTCCATGAAATATATACCTGATTTTTAAAAAAAAAGAAACAGACCTGCACATTTAGTAATGATTTTGAAATAAGAAAGAAATGCATCAGCAAAAGGGCATTTCTCAGTCCAGGATGCCACCCTAGAACCCACTGGCAGGAAGAATGGGAATGTGAGAGCACTGCTTCATCCCTCTGGGAAATCTGCCACTGACTCAGAAACCAGACTTTATGAACTTTACCCAGGGGACAGAGGAAATGGCACTTCCAGGAGTCAGCCTCACCTATCTTCACAGCAGAAGTCTGGCTTGTCCAGATCCAAGGTCAATGACTAGCCATTATACAGAACCCTATAGACACTTTCTTTGGTCTGAGACTTCTCAGTTTTAGCAAAACCATCTTTCCCTTTTAATTGACAAATGCACTAAATTTGTCTTTAAGATAACAATGCCAAGGAAACTCAAGAAAATAAAGATTGACATTTCCTTTGAAAAGTTATAGGAAAGCTAAATTTTAAATGTTCTCTCATGTCATAAAGAGAGAAAACCATACACAGAGTTTGGTTTCACCTTGATAATGAACCTCTGGATCCCCAAAATCTCAGGATATGAGAATTGCAAGAGGCCTTGGAGGCACCCAGGCCACCCAGCTCATTTGACAGATGAGTATTTCAATAATTCTAAAGACCAAATCATGTGTGGCTAGCCACAAAGCTGAGCTCTGGGATATGCCCCCCCCCACATACTTGGCAACCCCATTAGTGAACTTGGCAACAGGAAGACATGTATCTCCATTGATATTGCAGTCATAAATCAGGCTTTGAGTCATGGAGATACAGCTTTGACTTGGCATGGAGGAAAAATACAGAGACAGCCATAGTGTTTTCCCCATTCAGATAATTATTTTTAGATGTGAAATGCATTGCCATCTGTCATCTGTGCAGGGCAAACAGATTAAGCAGAAGTAGGTAGAGACACTTTTGTAACTGGATAAAATTCATTAGGTCATTTGAAAATATTTAATAATGCTGACCTACTGAGGAAAACTTTTGCTTCTGAAAAGGCAACTGACATTGAACTGTGTCTCATAGAAGGAAATATAGATGATTAAAATAAAATGTTGAGGCGGAGGCTGGGAAAAGCATGGAAAGGGGCATTTAGGGCTAGGCCTTTGGTGGATCCTGCCTGCTCTCCTGCTTATTATGGCCTCTTAGATCCCCTAGTTCTCTTTGAGACACATCTCAACAACCACACGAAAACTTTTTTGACCTCCCCCCCCCAACTGCTGTGCCTCCTCTCCCAAAATTACCTTGTATTTTTGTACATATATTCTCTGTACTTAGTTATGGCATGTGACACTTGAATGTGAACCCCTTGAGGGCAAGGGCTCTTTTCTATCTTCTATGTGGATCTCCAGCTCTTTGCACAGGGTTTAACTTAACACAGTAGGGGTTCGAAAAATTCTTGTTGAATTGGATCTGTTTGGATGAACTCGTCTCTCACAATCCTCATCACCATCTTCCAGTCAGCTGTCATCTCATTAGGCTTTGATAGCTCAAAGTAAGTGTAAACAATTGTTTTTATTCTGGCCAGAAACTCTGAGGCTCTTTTTCTCCCAGACTGATTCTTTTGTGAAGGCAAGCTAGGCCATCTTTTCCCTCAATGCTTACCTAGTCTTTAACCACTGAATGGGTGGTTTGCCTCAGGGAAACAGGCCTGGGAAAGGCCATAGCTTAAAAAGGCCAAGGTTTCTCACTGCATCAGGGCCATTGCCAATCACCTTGACCTATGTCTTGCCACTAAGACCCTGTGGAGCTGAGTTAGGCTGGTGACTTTGTATAGCTCTGTCTGGTTAAATCCAATTAACTTGCAAGTCAAGACCCTCTTCTGATGTCATTTGTCCTAACTGAGAATGAAGGACAAACAATAACAGCTTCCTCCCAAAAATGCCACACTCAGGCCTGAAGATAAGACTCCAGGCCTAGGCAGACCACAGCCTGGTGGCCACTTCACTGATGCTAGCTAGACTAGCTGTCTCTCTTAACGGAGTTCACTATGGCATAAAGCTTCTTAGCTGCCATGCCTCACCGGTGATTCATTTGGAGATTGTCACTCAGTAAAATTCTAATATCACAGCATCTCTGAATTGTAAGGGGCCTCTGAGGTCGTCTAGTCCAACATGCCTGACAAGAGGCCATCCAGCCTTCATTTGAGGACCTCTAGTGAGGGTTCTGATGATCCTCAGGGTCCATTTGAAGCATCCTCACATAGTGTGGCTTCTTCTTTTCAACCACTCTGATGATTTTCCTCTGAACACTGTCTAGCTTGTCTCAGTATCAAGATCGCTTTTACCTGAATTTCTCAGTGGAGCAGTAGCACTAAATTCCACAATGCTACTATTTGTCCTTACCTGAGGGCTATTTTCTCTCCAAGGATGATGGCATAGACAAAATCAAGGCTCTCTTTAGAGTTGAAGACTGGTCATGCCACTCCATTCTTAGAATTTCATAGTCTCTTTTTTCAAAGTCAAGTAGATTTAAGCCCATGAAATACCTAGCACAATTGGATATTTTTGGTTGGAATTCCTGAGGGTTACTTCATGAGCCTACTTTGGATAGACCTCCTATGGTGAACTTCTGGGAAGACATGGCCAAGTGTGAGGGTCAAGGATGGTCTACTGGGATCTGCATTGCTGAAGGGAAGAGCCATATCGAGGAGAGCGCAAAGCCACTAGAGTACTAAAGCATTCTCAAGATTTTGCAGTACCAATTATGTAACTTGAAAGACATTCCCAGGCATGTCCTACATATAATTGCCAACTTAACAGAGACATCTCTGGCCAGATCTACACCATCTGGAGGAGGTGTGAGAGAGTTTCTTTTCCTAAGAGCCAGAAGGATAGCTTCTCATGCTGCCTCCAGTTTCTAGCCCAGATTCAGGCTGTTATTGAGGACAGTGGCTGGATAGCAGAGTGGAGTGGCTCCTAGGTCCGTCACTCAGAGTGCTAGAATAGCAGAGTTAGAAGGGTCTTTAGAGGCCACCTTGAATAATCCCTCTTGTTACAGTTGAAGAGTATGAGGCAAATGGCTTATCCTAGTTTACACAGCAAATTAGCGGCAGAATGTGAGCTTGGGTGAGGCAATTTACCACTATGGACTTCTATTTTCACTATTGTAAATGAAGGGAATATTCAACATGGCTCCAAAGGGTTTTCAAATAGATTATCTCCATGTATCCTTATGGCAACTCCATGATCCAGGCATGGGATTAACTGGGAAAGTGTATACAATTCCACTGAACATATGAACATGTGCCCTGGAGACAAGGGCATCCACCCAGGTAACAGGTAGGGTGAGCCAACTGTAGCATGATAGGGATGACAAGAAAGAAACAAGAGTCCTGGATGTGGAAGCCTGTCAGTGAGTTGTTAATGCAACACTTTTGGTTTGCCACACTTGGGGGCAGAGAAGAAGTGCTATGTTTGGTCAGTCATGATGATCGCAATGACAATTCATTATGCTTCATGCTCATACTAAGCTTTTGAGATTTCCAAAACAGTTTCTTACAACAGTATTCAGGACAGTAGTACAAGTTTTATCATCCTAATTTCAGGCAGCAAACAACCAAAGCTTTAGAGGTGAGGTGTGAGGGATGTGGATCACCCAGGTTTGAAGTCGGTGAGACCTCATTCAGTGCTCAGTCAATCACCCAAAATATATCTTGAGCCTGGCAGTGGGCTTGTTCCTAGAGATACAAATCCCCAGGGGAAACAGCACCTAACTTCAAGGAGCTTACATTCTACTTGGGGGAGACAAGATGCTCAAAGATAAGTGAAGATAAGAGTTCTAAAAATAAAGACTAAGAGGTTGGGGGTAGAGCCCTGGGAAGTGCAGAAGGAAGGGGAGATCAGGAAAGGCACCTGGAAGGAGCTGGTGGAGCTACGGGCTTGGAAAGGAGCTAGGGTTTCCAAGAGCCCAGAGGCAAGGGGAATGTCCTGTGCAGAAGTACAAAGGGGGAAGGTGGAGTTTGATTAGGGAATAGAAAACAGACTGATCTGTTTAAGGTCCAGTCACATGACCAGTTCATAGGGACCCTGTCCATACTATTGTTTAACCAATGTTTTAAATTTTGTTCACATGATAGCAAGAGAAAATTTGTCAAATGCTTTGTTAAAATCTAGCTAAGTTATATCCACAACACTCAGTGAAAGGAGGCTTAGAATATTCTGGCATGACCTGATTTTAAGGAAGTTGTATCAGCTCCTTGGGATCTCTGCTTCCTTTTTCAGATGGCCACTAAACATGCTATAAAATTTGTTTTAGAATTTTTCCAGGAATCAAACTGATAAGTCAAAGCCCCCAATATGAAAATTCTATTTTCTTTTCTTTCTTGAAAATCAGTTCCCCTTTCCTTGTCTTGTGATAGCTCTCCCATGATTCTCCTGAATGTTCATGAATATGAGGCAGATGGGTGGCACAGGATAGAGCACTGAGCCTGAAATTGGGAAGACCTGAATTCAAATCCAGCTTTAGACACTTACTGATCCATGAGACCCTGGGAAAGCCACTACCTTCAGTCTGCTTCAATCCTCTTATCTGGAGAAAAAGGACAGTTGCACATATCTCCCAGGGCTTTTATGAGGATCGAATGAGATAATATCTGTAAAGTGCTAAGGTCCAATGCTTGACACACAGTAGGTGCTTAATCAACGCTTGTTTCCTTCCTTTAGAGATCTGGTTTACTCTCAAGACAGTGATCACGGCTCATCATGTAACTAAAAGTCTCCGTCTCTATCCTTAACTTTTTTCTGCACTTTCAGATCTATATCTCTAGACTTTTCAATTCAACATGTTTCAAACTCATCTCATCCATGAGTTAGCTCCTCTTGTGAATTTCCTTTTTTCTATTAAGGGAAACATCATCCTTCTAATCACCTAGTTTCCAAACCCTCATATAACATTGACCTTTGCCTCCCCTTCCCCATACTCCAAATTCAATTAGTCAACCAAGTCATCAGAAAATTTCCTTTATAATATCTCACACATCCTTTGATTCTTTCCCTTCTATTTCTACTGCTAATATCCCTTTCCAGGTGCCCAGAATTTTATACCTGACCTACTGTAATGGCCTCTTGACTAATCTCCCTATTTCCATTTTTTCCTGTCTTTAATTCTCTTTTCCTTTCCTTATCAGCTTAATTTTAATGAACCACTTTATTTTGACAGCCCATGCCTGACAGAATAATGCCCAAACTCCTTAGTCTAGAGTCAAGGTATTCTTTAATTTGGTCTTAGCTCTTAACTTCTTAGCCTTGTCTCTCTGACCCAGCCAAAGGATTCTCCTCCTTGACCTTGAATGTAGTGTATGAATTCTTGTCTTGGCCCCCTTCATTTTCTGAATGCTCTCTCCTCCCCTCCCCTCTCCTGTTCAATTCACACCCATTCTGCCAAGTCCAGTTCAAGTCTTACACCCTTCATGGAGTCCTTGCTGACTATCCCAGTGACCTTTCTGTCTCCCCAAATCTCCTAGGCCTTATTTCCAAGGTGCTTATTTGTCACTTCTCACACACTGCCTCATATTAGTGTAATAAGTATTTATCTTATCTCTCTATAAATTACAATGTCCTTGGGAACTATGGCCATTTGGATGGTTTTTGTCATTGTCTAAGATGCCACATTTTGACACACAAGAGAATCATAGTCTCACAGAATATGGTGTCACAGAACTAGACAAGCATGTAGTTCAAAGCCTTCATTTAACAGAGGAGGGAAGTGAGGTTCAAGGATATTAAAATGTCTTGTGTCCTTGCCTAAAGTTACACAGATAGTAAGTGAAAGAGGTAAGATTTAAACTCAGGTTTCTGACTGACAGCACTGCTCGTTCTGCTGTACTATGTGCTCAGTAGACGCCTATTGATCATTTCAAATGGCTACTACTTGTTTAACATAAGAAAGTTTTGGTTTTAGTGGCAGAGTGACTGAGTGTTCAGTTTTCAGAGACCAAGGAAAAACAACCAGTGTGGCCTGACACCAAAGGGTTACTCCAATAGGTTTGGACTGCAATCATAAATGGAGTCTTTGGCAGATCCGGAACATTCTGATCAGCAGGGCATGGATCTCCCTCAACCACAAGCCATCTCCTATTGACTAATTCCATCAGACAACATCTTGCTATGAGACAAAAATCAGTTTGATGAGCAGCAAAGATCTCACGGGAGTCAAATCAATTTCAGTCATGGAAACAAGTGGGATCAATATCCAGACCAATAGAGAACAAAAAGAAAATGGGGCAAGGGTACAGAGAAGAACCTGAAATGCTAATGAAGCTAGAAAGTTAAGTACACAATTGTAGCTTTAAAAAATGCAATCATTTGGGAAGGTGGTTGTTTAGCCAAGGATTATTGTCCCATCCCTGGCTTCCGAGGTTTGAGGAACACTGTGAAGGCACTCATCCATTCATCCTTACATGAGAGGAAACCAAATGCTGCAATAATCCTTCAACCTGAGTTTTCCCCATGGGTTATATCCCTCCCTGATTATGGAAATGTTTCCTAGGTCACCTCTAACATTCCTTTCCAAGGAAACTGAGCCTAGATAGCTAGATCCTGTAGCTAACATTCCCACAGTCTTTTCAATCCTCAATCTGCTCTACATACAATTAGTGATATCTCAGTCTTTCCCAATAGCCCAATCAGCTCTTGAGCAAGAACTCTGGGGCTCCTGAGGTAATGCACTATAGTCTAACACCAAGTTAGGAAAGTTGTGGTCAAGGATCTGGGGACTGAGCCATCTTCTTCAAAGACATCTGTTTCAGGAGGGACAACAAAGACATTTATTTTGAGAGGGACAACAAGTCAGTTCAATGTGTGCTTTGTCCAAAGGCAGTGTGGGAAGGTGGCCTTTCACAGAGCAGTTATTTCATAGAGTGGCTATGGGCAGGATCCAGCCTCTACCCAAAATTTACTTCTAAGTCAACTAATCATCCAAGCCATATGATGCGGGTTGATATCTTTTCTTCTTTTTACTATTTCATAATTCTCATTTTCTGCCAAGGAGAATCATCTTTGGACTAGAACAAACAGGAAGGGGATGGAAAGAGGAATGTAACAAGCATTTCTATATACCTAATATTTATATAGTGCCAAGCACTTTTAAAATTGTTATCTCATCTGATTCTAAATAAGGGTTTGGCTAAAGAGTTGGGAGATCTAATGAGTGTGAACCCAGTGTCTTCAGAGGTGGCCATTCTGCTCTTGGTGACTTCTAATTATTAGGAAGTTACTTGCTTACACCAAGTCCAGATTTGCCTCTGCATCTTCTATCCATTGTTCCTAGTTTGGCTCTCACTTCAAAGAGCAGAGCTGAGAGAAGACCATGATTCACATTCCATCTAGGCATTCATCTAAGATACCTTGGCATCAGGCTTGCTGCTGCCCCAATTCTCCCCACCCAGAACTACACCATCTGGACCTGATTTCCAGAAAATATGTCTCCAGGCTCTGGGAGAATTAATCTGCTCAGTTTTGGAACTTCTACCCTGGAACTGAGCTGTTATGATTGGTGAGTAAATGAGAACACCTCCCCCGCAGCCCACTATATCTAGCTGGACCCAGTCTACACCATATTTTACAGTCCAACCAGCATTCACCTGGAGCACCTCGCCATGTCGCCTGATGGCACAAGCGTATCTCTTTTCAGAGGCTGTTATTTACCTCTTACTTTAGGAATAAAAATGTAATTTAGACAAATAATACTCTGGAAAGGGTATACTGATTGAGTTGTATGGGCGCCTGTTGTTGGAACAAAAGCTCTTTAAGGGCAGAGACAAGGTCTTTTTTCTTTGTTTCCCAGTGCCTACCAAGGTGCCCGGTGTGCACTAAGCTCTTAATAAATGCTCGTTTAGCGCTCATAGCCAAGGGAAATAGGTCCAATCCCTCCTCCAAGGAGCTTCAAATTCTTCATGTTATGCTGAATCATCTCCAGGACAAGCTTCCCATTTCTTGGGTTATAAAAGCCAACAGATATGATTGCTGACTCACTCCATAATCTTTGAGATCAGTCTGTATAGGTGAATGAACCCTAAGGCCACAAGGTTGCAGTTCATATACCGTGTTTCCCCGATAATAAGACACTGTCTCATTATTTTTTTTTGGACAGAAAAACACCAGAGGGTTTATTTTCAGGGGAGGGCTTATTTTAATGAACATTGACAGCAATTTTAATAAACAGGTAAATGTGAACAAAAAAATGTACCTTTATTCAATAAGCAAATCACTGGGGAAGAACAGGATGACGCGCTCACTGCTGCAGCTCTGATTGGATGCAGCTCAGAGCGCGGCGTGCGTTTCACCCGGGGGGGGGACAGTGCATACAGAGGGTACCGTAATGTAGCGTGTAGCGCAGGGTATCACCTTCACTACAGTAGCAATCTCAATAGGGCTTATTTTTGGGGGAGGGCTTATTTTAGAGGAATCTTACACAGTAAGGGGAGGGCTTATTTTCGGGATAGGTCTTATTATTGGGGAAACATGGTAGTCACTTAATAGAGAAGGAAATGGAGCTCAGAGAGCTTGCAGCAATTGCCTGAAGTCATG
This sequence comes from Petaurus breviceps papuanus, assembly GCF_028583685.1. Classification (NCBI taxonomy): domain Eukaryota; kingdom Metazoa; phylum Chordata; class Mammalia; order Diprotodontia; family Petauridae; genus Petaurus; species Petaurus breviceps. The sequence goes on along the minus strand of NW_027185872.1, from coordinate 6,232,293 downwards.
CAGCAGGACCAAAATCTGAACTCCACTGGCTTCAGATGCAGGTGTTGTTACCACTACACAATGCTCAGTACTCATATCAGTATATGAGGCAGTTGGTGGTACAGTAGATGGAGTGTTAAGTTCTGGAGTCGAGAAGCCCTGACCTCAAATCTGGCCTCAGACACTTACTAGCTGTGTGACCTTGGGCAAGTCACTTAACTTCTGTTTGCCCCAGTTTCCCCAATTGTAAAATAGGGACAATAGTAGTAGTTACACTCCAGGGTTTTGATGAGGCTCAAATGAGATTAATATACATAAAAGTACTTAACACAGTTCCTGGAACTATATAAATGCTTATTCCTTTCCCCCAGTGAAACCACAAATATTTTCAAATGTTGAACTTTAACTTCAGTGCCACCTCCTACAGGAAAGATTCCCTCATCCTTCACAACACCTCTTCCCATGCTAGGGCTAATGCAGCTCTTTATCCTGTCCTTACCTAATGTCATATTGGTCATGTAATAGGAGGGAACTATCCCCCATTTAGGCTGTGAGCTCTTATTTAACCTTTGTTTCTCCTTCCCTTCTCAGCACAGGAGCTTCTTAATAAAGATTTGGGGGGGGATGCATTTTTCCCCACTTACAATTAAAAACAATTTTCAACATTTGTTTCTAAAACTTTGCATTCCACATTCTCTCCCTTCCTCCCTCCCTATCCCCCATCCCCATTGAGAAGGCAAGCAATTAGATAAAGGTTATAGATGTGTTGTCATGCAAAACATTTCCATAATTGTCATGTTGTGAAAGAAAACATAGACCAAAGATCTCCTCAAGAATAATAAAGAAAGGAAAAAGAAGTATGCATCAATCCATATTCAGACACCATCGGTTCTTTCTCTGGGAACAGATAGCGTTTTCTGTCATAAGTCCTTCATCGTTGTATTGGATCATTTTATTACGGAGAATAACCAAGTCATTCATGAGTGATCATCTTACAATATTGCTGGTATTTTGTACACAGTCCATTTCACTTTGCATTAGTTCATGTACGTCTTTCAAGTTTTTTCTAAGAGTATCTTGTTCATAATTTCTTATAGTACATGATAATCACATTGTTCAGTTATCCCCCAATTGATAGGCATCCCCTCAACTTCCAATTCTTTGCCCCCAAAAAAGAGTTGCTATAAATATTTTTGCACATATAAGTCCTTTTCCTTTTTTAAAATCTCTTTTGGGATACAGAGTTAATAGTGGTATTGCTAGGTCAAGTGAATATACATGGCTTTATAGTCCTTTGGGCATAGTTCCAAATTGCTCTGCAGAATGGTTAAATCAGTTTACAACTCCACCAACTGTGCATTAATATCTCATTTTTCCCACATCCCCTCCAACATTTGTCATTTACCTTTTCTTTCCTATTGGTCAATCTAATAGGTATGAGGCAGTACCTCCGAATTATTTTCATTTGTATTTCTCCAATCAGTAGTGAGTTAGAGTATTTTTTTTTTCATTTGGCTATAGATAGCTTTGATCACTTCATCTGAAAACTAATGATATCTTTTGATAATTTATCAATTGGGGAAGGCTCTTATTTTTATAAATTTGACTTAATTCTCTATGTCTTTGAGAAACGAGGCCTTTATTAGAGAAATTTGCTTCAAAAAGTTTTTCACAATTACTATTAACTGTATTTCCTTCCATCCCATCCTTGCTCATGTTTATTCTCTCCCTCCTTTCACCCTGTCCCTCCTCTAAAGTGTTTTCCTTCTGACTACCCCTTCTCCTAATCTTCCCTCCCATCTATCACCACCCTCTCCTTCCCCATGCCTTATCCCCTTCCCCTCCTACTTTCCTGTAGGGAAAAATAAATTTCTGTACCCAACTGAGTGTGTATGTTATTCCTTTTTTGAGTCAATTCTGATGAGAGTAAGGTTCACTCACTCCCCTTCATCTCCCCCCTTCCCCTCCAATATGAAAGCCTTTTTTTGAGGAGGAAAGGCAGAGCAATTGGGGTTAAGTGACTTGCCTAAGGTCACACAGCTAGTAAGCATGTCAAGGGTCTGAGGCCGAATTTGAATTCAGGTTCTCCTGACTCTAGGGGTGGTGCTCTGTTCACTCCGCCACCTAGCTGCCCCCATAAAAGTTTTTTCTTGCCTCTTTTATGTGAGATAATTTACCCCATTCTACTTCTCATTTTCTCTTTCTCCCAGTACATTCCTCTCTCACCTCTTAATTTCATTTTTTAGATATGATCCCATTATATTCAACCACATCTGTGCCCTGTGTCTGTATGTACTCCTTCGAACTACCTTAATAATTAGAAAGGTCTTATGATTTACAAATATCACCTTCTCTGGGAGATATATTCTCAACCAAACAAGAGACAGATGAAATTATCAAAGAATAGTTAACTTTGATTACTTGAAACTGAAAAACTTCTGCACAAACAATAGTGATGAACCTAGGATAAGAAGGAAAGTGGTTAAATGGGAAAAATCTTTTTATCAATTTTTTGGATAAGGTTTTGGCACCCAAGATATATAAATAATCTAGATTTATAGCAATACATATAAAACTCATAGCCATTCCCCAATTAAAAAATGGTCAAAAGACATGAACAAACAGTTCCCCAAAGAACTGCAATATATAGCCACATGAAAAAAAATGCCCTAAATCCCTAATAATAAGAGAAATGCAAATGAAAGCAACTTTGGGGTTTCATCTCATACCCTGAAAATTGGCAAAAATAACAAAAATAGTAACATGGTAACAGTCAATATTAAAGGGGTTTTCCAGGAGCAGCCAGGTAGCACAGCGAGTAAGAGCACTGGCTCCAGTGTCGGGATGACATGTGGATCGAATCCGGGCTCAGACACTTATTACCCACCCAGAAACACCTGGCCGTTTAACCTTGAGCAAGTTACTTAACCCCAATTGCTTAGGGGCGGCCAGGTGGCTCAGCAAGTAAAGAGCACCAGCTCCAGTGTTGGGATGACCTGGGGATCAAATCCAGGCTCTGATACTTAGCACCACACCCAAAAATAACTGGCCGTGTAACCTTGAGCAAGTTACTTAACCCCGATTGCTTAAAAAAAGGGGGGTTTTTCCAATGATAGGCACATTAATATGTTATTGGTAGAGATGTGAAATGGTACAACTATTTTGGAAAGCAATTTGGAATTATGTAATGAAAATGACTAATGTGTCCATACCTGTTGAGCCAGATACTCCATGACTGGGCTTATACTCCAAGAAAGCCACCAATAAGAAAAAAGTCCCTACGTACTCCAAAATATTTATAGCAGTGCTTTTTGTGATAGCTGAGAATTGGAAACAAAATAGATGCTCATCAACTGAAGAATGGCTCAACAAATTGAGGTATATGAATGTAATAGAATATTACTATGTGTGAGAAAGGATGTGTGATAAATATGGAGAGGCACTGAGAGATCTATATGATCTATGTACAGAATGATCTAATGCAGAATGAAGGAACCAGTGCCAAGAAAATGATATACACAGTAACTATAATGTAAATGGAAGGAACAATGACTCACCAATAAAATAAAAGTAAATATAACAAAATCATAAAAATCAAGCTGGGCTTGAAATGAAGAGAGAGGAGAAGATACCCTCAACCCAGCCCTTTGTGGAGGTAGGAGATCCACAAGTATGAGACGTGGCACATGTTTTCGGACTTTTTTGATGTATCCATTACTTGTGTTGACTTTTTTCTCTCAAAAATACTATTTGCCATATGGGATGACTCTCTGGGGGTAATTATAGTAATGTTAGAAACAGAAAATATCAATAAAACTTTAAAAAATAAGTGAGTGAAGAAAGAAAATATGTTCCAGGCTAGAGGTGGAAGGAGACAAAGATCAATAAAATAGGCCCCTCTCTCATGGAGTTTAAAATCCAGTAGGCTATATTTGTGGCAACTCTTTTTGTGCTGGCAAAGGAGTAGAAATTGAGGCAATATCCATCAAATGGGGAATTGGTTGAACAAGTTGTGGTATGTGAATATAATGGAATACTATTGTGACATAAGCAATGATGAACAAGCAGATTTCAGATAAAGAAACAAACTGGAAAGACTTATATGATCTGATGCTGGGTGAAGTGAGCAGAACCAGGAGAATGTTGTACATAGTAATAGCAACATTGTGAGATGAACAATTATGACAGACTTAGCTCTTCTCAGCAATGCAATGATCCAAGACAATTCCAGAAGACTCATGATGGAAAATGTTATCCACATTCAGAGAGAGAACTATGGAGTCTGAATGCAGATAGAAGCATAAAATTTTCTCTTTTTCATGGCTTTCTCTTTTTGTTCTGTTTCTTCTTTCACAAAATGACTAATGTGAAAATATGTTTACACTATTGCACTGCATGACCTATGTCAGATTGCTTGCTGTCTTGGGGAGGGGGGTAGGAAAAATTTGGAACTCAAAATCTTGTAAAAATGAATGTTGAAAAATGTCCTTACACGTAATTAGAAAAATAAAATACTACTTTAAAAATCTAGTAGGCTTGATCATAATGGCAGCCCAGGGTGAGGGAGAGGTGTTACTTGTGAGTGGCATGTGTACCATCTCCCCATGATGCTAGACTACTAACGAAAGCTTTGGGTTGCAGTAAAGCATTTACTCTGACACCTGCTAGAAGTGTTGACCACCCCAGAGATTCCTGGGAAAAGGCATTTCTCTGGATAGTTTGGTGCTGCCAAAGAGGAAACCACAAAACTCAATAACATGTTGGCTTGCCTTTGTCTTTCCCTGGGACCATCCTGGCTGTTCACACATGTGACCCCACTGCATTCCAAAACCCCAGTGAGCACGCTCATAATTCTTCATTTGTTGTTTCTGTGCCCATTCAGGGACATGGGGGATATTTCTCATCATTCTGAGGGTGCAGTTATACTTACAGGATAGAGCAAGCAAGCCGCATGCAATGAGCAGCATGCAATTAAGACAATGAAAATGGCGTCACCAATGACTGTGTCAGAGATGTGCCGAAGAGTGGCCAATGGGAGCATTTGTAGGATCTCCAGCTTATTATTCTCACCATTTCATGGCTTAATAATATTTATGGAGGCAATTTATCACTGGTCTGGACTGTAATAAGCACAAGCTCTTTGGCAAATGAACTGTGTCGACGCGCAGCCCGCGGTCTGTCCAATTTTGCAGCCCGGCCACAATGGAGTTCTGCACCGATGCTTGGACACTACTCAAGCCTGACGGTGCAGAATAGAGATGAGCTCATCCCACCATTTCTATGTCATTCTGTTGTTAAATGCAACAGCACAAAGTAAAAGTGTATGTGGGGCTGACAAATTGGGATCAAGAGATTTGTATTTTCATAGTGAGAACATTTTTCATAAATAAATTGAGGGCTCAGTGTCATGCACAATAAGAAGATCGATACGGCTGATAAATTGGGATGGATGAAGCTCCCTCAGAGCCTGATCCCAACTGATCAGAAGGTCTTAGAGAAGGGCACTTTGTGAGTGAATCTTCTGATAATAGAATCTTAGATTCAGAGCTGAAAAAGGACCTCTTAGGTCATCAGGTCTAGACCTTCATCTTATAGATGAGGGAACCAAGGCCTAGAGAGGGTAATGTTTTCCTCCAAGGTCACACTACTAGAAAGTGGAAGAGCAGGGTATGTGAATCCAGGTCTCCTGACTGCCAAGCTACTACTATTCCCAGTATGCTCCCCTAGGAGCACCAGCTTCAGGTGATTATCCCATGTCTGGCATAAGTAGGTGCTGTTTTGTGTGTTCATGAAAAGCTGCCCAACCAAGTCCCATGGACTCAAGGAGAAGCAATCCAGAGGGTGGAATGATGCCTTGGAGGCTCTTTGTCTGACTCTTGGTCTATTCAGCAATATAAAACCCTTTTGCTTAACTTTTATTTAGAAAAGGGAACTAAATAGAGATTTAGCATGAGGTGGGGAGATTAGAGAAGCAATCCAATCAGCCCAGCATGGACCGTTTATCAAAGGGTTGATTGCCCCAGGACATCCTGCCCTGCCCATCCCTCCAAAGATTCACTTTTCCAACAAATGTTACTAAGGTTAGCTTTCATCTTTTTGGCATTTATCTGGAGTGTTCTGATATATACATACATATATGTATATATACATGTGTGTGTATATATACACATACATATGCATATACATACATGCCTATACACACACATATAGACTCTCCCATTAGACTGTAAGCTCCTTGAGGGAAGGGACTGTTTTTGCCTATATATAGCTAGTCCTTAGTATAGTGTCCAGCACATAGTAGGTGTTAATAAATTCATAGCCAGCATTGATGGGCCAGTGGAAGAGAGGTCCTCATCCCTGGCCATTCACCCCTGGGTCACAGCCTTCACTCAGTTTTCCACTTAAAAGGGCAGCTCTAGAAGCCTTGAGCGGGTGGGGATAGAAGCCCCCTGGATAGTGCTGTGTGAGCCTCTCTTCTGCAGTTGTGCTTATTGGCTGTTTGGGCATTGCGAAGTGAGCTGCTTTTTGTGGATGCCAGCAGCACCCAGCTGGGCACATCTGAAGGGAAATACACATTTTGTTTTCTCTCTGACTGAATCAAGCTTCAGTCACATTGGTGGGCCTTCCAGGGCACCTTGCCGAACACCATCAGCTTTCTTCCAAGGATGTCAGGTTTCCTCTGGTAGGGCACCATATTAGCATAGCCAGGAGGGCCAGGGATCAGGTGGAGCTGCTGCTATCACATTCTCATAAGAATTCACATGGCAGCCAAGCCCAAGCTGGGTTTGCATAGGCTGGACTTCAGAATTTTTTGGATGGAGAGGTACTGCATGTGAACAAGGACAGAAGCAGACAGGAGCTTTGCTCCCATGAGCCACAGTAGCTATGGAGAGCCAGGGTCTCTGGAGATTGTCCCTTCTGTGTGCCCATAGGTCCTACTGGTGAGGAGTCTCCTTTTAAGAAGGTGATCGATGCATGGATTCTGATTGTGTCCTGTGGGGAATCTAGGGCACCTAGCTGCCCTCACTCACCCCCAAGCCGACAACAGATTGTTGTCAAACATTGTCATTTACCTTCACAGCATCTCTCGAGTATGCCCCCTTCTTTCCTCTGGCACTGCCCTACCCTGGTGCAGGTCCTCATCTCCTCACACCTGGACTATGGCAACAGCAGTGGGGGCCAGGGAAGGTTCCTGCCTGCTTCAGATCTCTCCCCACTCCAATCCACCCTCATCTGCTCTTCTGCCAAGGTCGTTTCCCAAAACTCAGGTCTGACCACATCACCCACCCTTCCTGCTTCCAAACCACAAACTCCAGTGACTTTATATTATTTTAAGAATCAAATATAGGGGCGGCTAGGTGGCACAGTGAATAGAGCACCAGCCCTGGAGTCAGGAGGACCTGAGTTCAAATCCAGCCTCAGACACTTAACACACACACACAAACTAGCCGTGTGACCTTGGGCAAGTCACTTAACCCCAACTGCCCTACCTTCCCCTCTCCAAAAAATAAAAAATAAAATAAAAGAATCAAATATAAACTCCTGCGTGTGATTGTTGAATATCTTTACAAGATGGCCCCTTTCTACCTGTTCAGTCTATGTGATGCATCAACAATAACCTCACTGTGTCTCACACACAATGACCCCTCTCTCCAACCTTTGTACTGGCTTCATCCTTGCCTTGAATGCTCTCCTTTCCTTCACCTCTTAGCTCGCTGGCTCTGCTCCATTAACTGGAGCTGCCTTTGATCATGGATTGATGACCAAACAAGGGGGGCCCAAGACCATGGTAGTCAGGTAGGGCTCCTTCCTAAGCTCATGAATGTGGGAATGTGTAACAGGCACCTGGAGGTAGCTGGCAAACAAATACCCTTCACACCCCCCTCTGTCCCACAGAAACTGTCTCTGCCTAGCTAAATAAAAAAAGGGAACTGAGACAGGTTGGGGTGGGATGAGTGTATTGTGGAAGGGCTTGTTTCTTTTTTCTGCATTTGAAATAGTGTTCATTCCAGATTCCATCATGAATATCAAATGAGCTAATATTTCTAAAGTGCTTAGCATGGGGCCTTGTCCATAGAAGGCACTTACTCAATGCTTTTTTGTCCTCCCCACCCCTCACCAGTGACTTCTGGAGAGCACAGAGCACACTGGCGTCTTTACTCTGGCTTCTGCAAATACTTTCTAGGGTCAATGTGCTGTTAGTTCAGCTGTAGGTGAGGCCAGTGCAGTTCGCTCTGTGGACATAACATGGTGCACCAAGAGGGCTGGCGGCATTTCTTCTGCTTTAAAGAAAATCCATCTTTTGTGTTGGATGTTTTGTGTTTGAGCCCTTTGCAAATAGAATCCTCAGCCCCACCCACAGCACTGAGCCCCCCTTGTAGCAAAGGAAACGTTTGACAAAATATTCAATGGTTAGTTTAGGGGGCACCCAAAGGGTACAATGACAAGGGTACAATTGAGTGGAGCCATGGGAGCTGTTTGGAAAAGCCATGTGAACTTTGTGGCAATCTGAGGGGCAGTCTAAGTCTCTATGCCAAAGCTGAGGTGGTCTTTATGGGGCAAAGGCCAGATGTGTAGCTGCCTTCTTTCAGATGCAAATCTGGGTGGGAGGGACCTTGGCAGGCTCCAACTGTATATGAGATGCTAGGGCCAGGACTTGGGTCTGTTGGTGACAGATTCTGCCACCTATATGGATATGAATCACCTCCCCCCCCAACTTGATCTTATGCCAGGGGTTTCAATTCAAATACAATTTCTGGCTCTAACTGGATTTTTATTTATTTTTGTCTCATCTCTTTGTAAAGAAACAAAGAGTTACCCCAATCAAACTACCAAGGGGATCCTTTTTATAGAAGGCCAAATAATAACGAAATTCATTTCTCAGAATACAAGGCCCAGCATCTCATGGGAAATAATGGGGGGAGTATGCAGAGAGGGAGCAGTAGTGCAGGGCACCAGGCTATATTACAAAGCTGCAATCGTCAGGATGATTCAGTACTGATTAAAATAAGAGAGAGGGAGAGAAGGAGAGAGGGAGAGAGAGGAGAGAAGGAGAGAGGGAGAGAGAGGAGAGAGGGAGAGAGAGGAGAGAGGGAGAGAGAGGAGAGGAGAGAGAGGAGAAAAGCACAGGTGACTCAAGGGCAGCAAGCTACTGCCCTGGGGCCACATCCTTCCTGCCATCCATTTCTGTGCAACCTAAGAGCCAAGAAGGTTTTCTATGCACAATAAAACTTTATTTTAAAAATGTAAAAACTTAGCTTAGAAGCTGCATTTTGACCTCAGCTGGGGGGCAGTTTGCCAACCCCTGGACTTAATAAGCAAAATACAGAAAAATTGAACTTTAAAAAAAATTGCCACCTCTCAATGACCATATGAAAAAAATGTTCCAAAGAATTAATAAAAAACAATGTGAACTAAAATAACTGAAGTATCTCCTGCCACCCGGAAAATTGGCAAAGATGATAAAAAAGGGGGGCAGTAAATATTGGAGGGGCTATAGCACGATAGACATGTGAGTACATTGTTGGTGGAACTGGTCCAACTGTCTTGGGAAAGAATTTGAGATTTTGTGAGAAAATGAACTAAACTATCTGTGTCTATGACCCAGTGGTCCCGCTGTTAGGCTGACATGCTCACCCCTTTTATTTTTCCCTTCTGCCCTCAAAGGCACAAAGGAAGCAAAATATTAACAGTCGCACTTTAAGGTAGTGAAGGAACAAAACAAAAACCAAAAATCTAGAAGGGAAGGGGTGCTTTGTGAGGGAAGCAGAATGACAGCAGCTGAAACAAGAAGAGGGGAGCAGAGATTTGGAGCTATCTCCACGCCCAGGGTTTAGCGGGACTCTTTGTCCCCAACCTCCGGCAGGACCTTCCAAGCCTGTATTGGTTTGACCGTCCAGAGCTGGACCCACTGGACACTGACCCTGACATAGTGATGCCATTTGGTCCTCTTCAACTGAAGGACAGCAGCTTTTATATCATAAATACATCAAAACGTTATGCTACATTTTTGATCTAAATAAAAATGGAAATTGCTGTGAATCACTGGGGAAAGAAAGTCCTCTGTAATCCCCTGTGATGGGGAAAAAGATTCTCTTGTCCTAGACTGTCTGGGAAGCTCTAATGACTTCTGTCTTTACAGCAGATGGAATAAAAACTTGAAACCTAATTAGCTGAAACCCTCCCTCAAACCCTGGCACTTGAGCCTGATGGTAAAATGCAAGACTGTGGAGTTAAATAGAATACCCAGATAATTACATTCCAAACACATTTAATGACACACCAACTTACAGGAAAAGGAAATTCACTGTTGATTTATAGGCTGCATTATGGAGAAAACAATCTAGTTACAGCCTTTCTCTGTGCTTAAAGCCTTAGCATTTCTCATGTAATGGTGGGTTAATCTTTGTTCTGAAGCTGCTCCCACTTCTGCATTTCACGATGGCAGCAGCCTTACTCTGCTCTTGCTTGGCTATTCTGAGCACCTGCTCTGAGCTCTAAGCTGTCCCCTCCCCTACTTGTGCCCTGCCTGCCTTGACCTTCATAGAAACCCCATCATCTTTAGGGTTGGTGTCCCTTCTCAGTACTGATCAAAACAGACCCCAAACGGCTGTTTTCTTCTGGGTGGGTGGTACTTGGGCCCTTGCTTCTCTACTGGGGGAGGAGGGTGATGAGATTTTCAGGCTTCAGTGAAGGTTGATATTAAAAAGCTTGGACACAGAGACAAATACCAGTCCAAAAGAGGAGCAGTAGATTCTAAGGCCTCAACAGTTTTTGTAACCTCACATTCTAGGCCATAGTTAAGTATTGACTGTGTCAAAATCATGAGCGTATAGGAATTTGGGGAGGAAGAATGATATGCTCAGGCCCTGTGACCCTCCGCTGCACCTCTGCAACCAGCTTCTCAGCATCCTAGAAGATAGAGGGAAGACTGCTACACACAGAGTGAGTAACTGAGTGATCGCCAGTGCCCAGGGTGATCCTTAATTCACCTAGTTCTATTCTGAGGGCCAGCTGCTGGCAGATAGCACTGGACATAAGGGTGTCCCCAGCTCCATGAGGAAGGGAGAGCACTGGAAGGAGACAGGGAGGTATGCCACATTCTCACTTCCCATTCCCACCAGACAACATCTCAACCCAATCCTGATCCAATCTGGGCCAAATCTAATGTGTTTGCTGCTGGGTTTGGGGTAGGGCTGAGACCTCTGGGAATTACGCTCTATGAAAACCATGATTCCTATGACCTGCTGCATTCCCACATGCAACAGTCTTTGAGTCTGCCCATTCTTGCACTTCTGAAGCCGCCTGTCTCTACTCTGGATTCACCCACCTCTCTCCATCTTATTCCTATGGAGACTTGCCCAGGATCACACAGCTAGTAAATGACTGAGGGGGGACTTGAAGTCAAGTCTTTCTTACTCTATGCCACAACCTGCTGTGCCACCAAGCTGCCTCAGAATAAATGGTCGTGATCAGCGAAGTTAAAGTCAACAGTGAAATGCCTTCCATGCATCTGGCACCATCAGAGATGCTTGGGAGACAAAGGCAAAAGCAAAATGGGCCTTGATTTCAGGAAGGAGAAAGGGTGATATAAAGAGAAATGGATTTTCTGTCCTTACAATTCCTCCTTTATTCCCCTTGTCCACTAATAGCAGGTTCTTTTTGATAACCTCCTTATCACTGCTGACTGGCCCTGCTTCTTTCCATTTATCCCCAATGACTTTGGGAAAACAATATAATCAGTGGCAGCATAGGCTCAGCCCTGCTCAGGCACAGAGAGCCTTCTTTCCCCTGCCCTCCTTCTCCTCTATCTTCTCTTTCCTCTCCTTCCTCTCCCTTCCTCTCTCCTCCCCTATCTTCCTCTTCCTCTTCTCTTGCTCCTTTATTGTGTGTAGGAGTTCTGGGAGAAGCTGGTGTCACAAGGACAAGAAGCAGATAAGTGAGTAGGGAGGAAAAGCCCACTGTCCACCTGCCTGTCTGCCTTGAATGCCGGCTTTTTAGCGAAGGGATGGTTACTTGTGTTCAGAAGCCTTGTTTTTCTAACGGGACCTGGATACATGCAGGGCTGAGATCAAGGGCTGGGGGAGTAGTTGGGGCCCAGGAGGGTGTCTGTTTGGGCTTGGTATGGGATTGTATATCCTTGGCAACTTGACTTTGCAGTCCTGGGAGGTCAAGAATATCTTGCTCTGGAGATGAATTCTCAACTAAGATGAATTCTCCTATGAATGTCTAAGACGTTTGTATTATTTGACTGAGCGGTGTGACTCTGGGTCTCTATCTTGCTTTTAGGACTCTGGAAAGTCCATCTTCACCCCTGCTGCATCTGCTGGGGGCAGCTAAAGAAATGGGTCCCTTCAACAGTCACAGGATTGGAAACTCTGGAAGATCTTTGGCATTATTCTCATCTCACCTGACTCTCATAAGGGTGGAAAAGGTGAGAAAAATGCAACCTGCCAAATAGTCTGGGGGGTTTGGGTTTAGCCTGTTGTTTTCTGTGGGCCTCAGTAAATCCTCACTTCATGCTCTCAGTCTTTGGTTGAGAGTGTCTGAAAGCATTAATACTAAAATTGTGGACAATCACTTCAGGAAAATGAAACAAATGCATTTAATTAGAATGTTTCCTGAGTTTAATTGGATTAATTAACACCCAGATTTGGAAGATCTGGCAAGGATTTGGTGGAAGTGAACATCTTCCCATCCTATTTACTCCATAAACCCAAATCAGGCAGATGCCCTAATTTCTTAGTTCCACAGTTGAGTCTCAAGTCAATTACAAAATGAAATCTATAGCCCCAGCTCAAGCCTTTGTATTGGGAAGAGTCTGAAGAAATAATCAACTCCAATTCCCTCTGCCTGATTTAATTACAGCGCAACATTTGGTGCAGCTGCTGATCTCTTATTAGGTGACCCCTCCCTACTCCCCCCTGGCTCAGCCTGGAAGAGGAAGGTTACTTATGGTTTTCCTGAACTATCTACCCATATTTGAGCTGTGGTAAAATGTCCACTCTAAGAAGAACCACAGATTTCTCTTAAGTCACAAATATTTTCCTTTTCTTGAAATGAATTATTCATGAATCGATCCAAGTATTAGAGTAAATTGCACATTATACAAAAGGTAAAGGTGTGTGTGTGAGAATGTGTGTGTGTGTGTGTGAGAGAGAGAGAGAGAGAGAGAGAGAGAGA
>NW_027185872.1:6164176-6214132 GCF_028583685.1 Petaurus breviceps papuanus | reverse complement strand
GGAGCATGATGGGTACAAGGCGACCCCCTCTCTGACTTTCCACATCAGAGCCTGGCCCTGGGACCCATGCATCAGAGCACTTGGCCTTAGCTCTCCAGTGAGGGCAGAAAAACCACTATGCATTGCCAAACCACAGGAGCCACCTTCTCCTTCCCTCCCTACGGCACTGAAGTGTGGGACAGCCTGCATCTTGTTTAAGGTTTAACACACGTGTGGTTTGGGCCTAGGCTAAGAAATAGAAGAATCGTCATGCCTTAAGGTAAAGAATTCTCCATAACAACATTGAGTTTCCTACCCCAGAGGACAGCTTTCTGTTTAGAACACTTATTGGGAGCCACAGGAGGAAACAATTGTGTTCACTGAAGGCAAATAGGAAGGGAGAAATGATGACAGCTGCCAGATGTTCCAGTGCCCCTGAGGGAGCCCTGAATGCTTCTGCCTTGCCTCCAACAGACCTCATCATCATGGTCCCAGGCCCCAGGGCCCACTTTTATGGGCATGCAGCTCTAATAGCCATGGAATCCAAACATTTGAGAGCAAGAAAGGACTTTAGAGACAGCTGAGCTGAAATATGGAGAAACTGAGACCCAGAGATGGGGAATGATTCACTCAAGTTCACAGCACTAGTTCATCAGAAAACAGAAATTATTGTCAACCCCTTGGTCCAGTTATTTTGCAGTGGAGTAAAGGAGACCTGAGTCTTCCTTAGAGGACCCAAGTCCTGCCTTAGAGACTCTCTAGCTGTCTGACCCTGGGCAGTCACTTAACCTCTATGTGTCTCAATTTCCTTATCTGTAAAATGTGTACAATAATACCATCTACCTCACAGTTTGTGAGGATCAAATGAGTCAATGTATTTAAAGTGCTTTGCAAATTATAAAGTATTACACAGTTTGTTGTTGTATGTATCACCCCCCCCTGTGGTGTTCTTGGATATCTGGAGGACACATGGTTGGTGCCCAGGCCACATTCAGGGTTCCCTTTTGTGGTTAAAGGTCTGGAATCATCTGCCAAAGGTTGAGTTTAGAGCCCTGGAGCACAGAATTCAGATTCTAAGAGACTCTGAGAGACCACAGTAGCTATGAAGTGCTCATTAGGCCAGTCTGGATCCTGGGAGAAGGAAAAAAAAGAGCTTTATACTAGGGGAAGAAGCAGCATTCATTGCCTCCTAGGGGCCAATCACTGTGCCAAATGTGGTGCCATCAAACACAAGTCTAGAGTGAGGAAATGAGGCTCTTTTGTGTTCTTCTTACAAGGTGCCTGTCATGTAAATTGTACCCAAACAGAAATAAGCAATTTTTAGGGGCCATAAAAGAAAGATCTCCACCCCAGCCCCTGTTTTGATCAACGCTTATGTCAAGACCACCTTTAGACTCTGGATGCTTCAGCAGGGCTGAAAGGCAAATTATTACTGGCACCAAAGCTGACATAATTGCATTACTGTATCAGAAGGGAGAAGACAAAATGGTTTGTAGAATGAAGCTAGGGAGACAGCATGGTTTTGAGAATAGAGAGCTAGCCTTGGAGTTAAGCAGGTGTGAGTTCAAGTCATGATTGACACAGACTGGCTGTGTGACACTGAGGAAGTCACTCATAGCTCCTGCATTGGTAAAGGCAGTTCCTTCCCAAGGAGTTCTTAGTACCAATAAAGACAGGTCAGATTTAAAACATGAAGCAAGATCAAAACAAGCACATTTTACTCTATTCCAATTTAATTCCTTCTAGTAAGCATGGTCACCATCCTGTCACCAATGGTCACTTCTCATATTTTAATTTTTTTTTTTTTTTTTTTTTTTTGAGTGTGTCACTGTTAGGTCTGGTATTTCACACCATGGCATTTCAAATGAAATGATCCATCTGAACATCCAAAACGCTGACAATGATATATCTGGTTCTGCAAATGGAAGGCTGCTCACTCAGTCCTCCCCACCATGCTCCATGGCTATCATTCTAATCATGCAAGTTGGTCTTACCATCACTGTTGATGCAGATCACTTCCTGTATTTGTGTCCCAGGACCACACTGCTTTCCGTTGTCTGGCTCACAGTCCCCAAGCTTCACTGCTTTCCAGTCATAGCAGGAGGGCTCTTCACAGGGGATGGCTTCCAGCAAGTGAGGGCAGTTACTAGTCCCTCCAGATCCTCCAGTAGGCTCATTGGTAATCCTCCGCTTCCTCAGTTTAAAGCCTGAAGCATTTAGGAAAAAAAGATTTGGTCAGTGGATGGTCTAGTACAACGGACAGCTCCAGGAGGCACAGTCATCTAAGGAGTTAGAGGAAAATGGAATTCTGCTGCTCAGAGTGAAGTATTTCACATAAAATTCTAATCAAGGCTTAGCAATAATCCTAGAGAGAGGTAAATCAGGAGATAGAGACTGAACCTCTGATTTTACTGACACCACAAACTCCCTAGTGAGTTAACACCCTTTCAATATAAGTTGGCAACTACTCTGCATTTTATAGTCTTGGAGAGTTTTCCAGAGCACTGAAAGGTGACTCAGAGCGGGCAATATGTCAGAGATATGACTTGAACCCAGGTCCTTCTTCCTGGCTCATAAACCAGCTCTCTATCAACTAAGCAAACATTCCCTCTTTGGCAGGGAGAATGCTATTTCCATCTATCTTACCTATAGGAGAAAGGGCAACTCAGAGATATGTTGACTTGATCATACCCCTTTAGTAAATGTCAGAAGTGAGATTTGAACTGAGGTCCTTCTGGGTCTGGCTCCAAAATCTAACCACTGGAAGTACTGCCCTCTAGCATGCATTCCAGTCCTGGAGGTGACTCATACCCGCTGGTTGCTGAACCACTTACCAGACCCTTAGGAAAAAGTTGGTGTTCCCATGGGATAATGTGTTTACCTGACACCCACTGATCTTGGAGCCTGGTGGACAGATGCCTCACATCTTTTTAGCTATGGTAGTATCACACTGGGCTCTGAATTTTCTGGATAACTACTGGATTTTCCAACTTTGAGTGCCAAAGCTACTTTACATTTTAACTATTTGAAAGGAAATCTTTTGAAAATGTAACATGGTTCCCTGCCTCAGAGGGGACTGTAATCCATTAATCACCTCTTAATGAATCATGCCAAACATACCACTGTGTATGATACAGTGATGCCATCAGGAGCTATAGGACCACACAGAAATGTTTGCCTTCTCCCCAGTAGCTGGGGACTATAGAGCTTTTTTTTTTCTCTTGAATACCTTGAATATTTTATCCAGATCATCTTTTATTGTCTGACTGTCAATTCTTACTGTGCCAGACTACGTCATCCTTTTTCTCTCCTTCTAAATTAAATTAAGTTAGACTAAATTACTTTTAGTTTTCTGTGGGCTCAGGAACTGGCTCATCAAGGTTATGAAAATTCACAGAACTTCAATGTTGGAAGGGACATCACTGGCCATCTGGTTCAAACCATACATGGAAGGAATCCTCACCATAATATGCTGCAGACAGGTGGCTGTCCAACTTTTGTTTGAATATGTGTGAAGCAAAAGTAGGTTCTGAGAAAATATCTAAGACACCACACTCTGAATAAACTGGGGGGCCTTGTTTTAACTGCTCTGAAACCTCTTTTGGTGGGGAGTGGTTTGCAGCTGTTCCCTGAATAGGAGAGGTGGATGGGTAACTGAATTCCAGACATGTAATGTGTTCTCAAATGCTCCTCTTTTGCATAGTAAGCACCACCTTTAGTAGTACTCATGGGTTCCACAATTCCTGTCATATCTACTGACACATCTTCCAACATAAAGGAAGAAACATTCTGAGTCAATGACTCTTCATTTCTCCCCATGATGCAGCAAGGCACTCCATCATCATATGTTCAACCTCTTCTTCTTCAATTCTACAGACAATGCTTAAGCAACTGTTATGTTCAAGGTCCTGTGCTTCGGTCTGGGGGTGCCAACATTAAAGAAAGATATCCCAGTTCTTGGGGGCTTATGTTGTAATGGGGAATGAGTGGCCATGGTTCATACATAGTCAAAGGTGAGCATACTATGAGACATCATCGTCATCTGTTGTTCAAGTTCACCTTATAACATAAGCCTTCTCCATTCACGATGATTTCTCCCTCTTAACTCATGGTCCTGTATGTTAAGTCAATTCAATTCAGCAAGCCATTTACCATGTGTTTACTATGTGTCCAGCACTGTGTTATACCCAGGGTACAAAAACCCTGAGGGCTAAGCCAGCACATCACATTGCAGAAGGCCTGATGAAGGCTAGGAAGCCACTTACATACCTTTTTTGCCCTGCTGGTCATCACAGTTTTCAAAGGTGCAAGGTCCCCAGGCTGACCATGCTGACACTGCACATTCAACAGGGCAGGGAATGTGGCACAGTTGAGTGGTGTTTGGGATGGGCCCTGTGCAGAGTTTCCAGTCTACTGGCTTGGAAGCTGTAGGGGAAAATGAAAAAAAAATGAAATTCTCCAAAAAAGGACTGTGAGCCTCAGCATCGTCCCACATCGGTATTTCCAACATGGAAGGAGGACGACATTGTTTAAATAAGGATCATGGAACTCTTTTCATTTCACAGATCTCAATGGTATAATTCCAAAGGGTCTTGAGAGGTTTGGGCATGGGGCTGAATCTAATCAGATCAAATTTAATAAGAGAAGATGCAAAGTGTTACTTGTGGGTCCCAAAAATCAACTTCTCAAGCATAAGAATGTGGTTAGATAAAAATGTGTCTGAAAATTAAGTCTTTATTGAAGAGAAAGCTCAATGTGAGTCACTAATATGCCATGGAAGCTACACAATTGGTCTGATTTGGGGTGGCATTATAAGAGGCATAGGTCCTAGGGCTAAGAAGGTCATAGACCCATTGGTCAGACTAGGAAGATTGTGTTCAATTCTAGGAGACATATCTATCTAGGGGAATGCCACTGGGAGTAATTGGGTGGTTTCTAACTGACGTCTTTACTCCCAGAAGACACCAAACTCCATTTCTATAACCACAAGAACTTCATTCCAATTGAAGCATATATAGCTTGGCCTGAGGCCTTGGCAGGAAGGATGGTGCAAATAAGGAAAACAACAGAGATGTCTGAATGGTTCCTGCCAACAGTTCTCCTAGCTCTAATTTCCACACGATGTCTTCATTTTCCTCTTCTTTTTCTACCATTTCTTCCTCTCCAAGTACAACCCTCCTGTCCAGGCCACAGAACCATTGTGGACAAGATTTCCTGTCCAGTCCCTATCAGGATGTCTTGGCTTGTCCTCAGGGAGGAAACTTCAGGAAGACAGAGAACATGAAACTCCTCCTAGGACTGCAGAGTTGGAGGGAAAGGGCTGCTTTGATGAATGATTGCCCCTTGCCCTTCACCCACAAGAATTTCCAGAGCAGCCTTCCTCCTTGCTGGTTCTGCAGATGGGAAGCAGGCAGTGTGTCTGCATATCTGTGTCTCTTTGCATGTGTAGGGGATGTGTCTGCCAGAATCTATGCATCAATGAGTGTCAAAACATTTGTCCATGGCTTTAATGCACATTACCATTGATATAATGTAATCCAAGAAGCAATTATTAAGCACCTTATTTGGCACTAGATGTTGAGGATACAGAGATAAAAAAGTAATAGTTCCTGCCCCTCAGGGGGATCAGATTCTACTGGAGATAAGTAAATATGCGAGAACTTGAGGAAGAAGACAATGCTAACATAGGAGGGGATAATGAAAATAAAACATCATGTAGCAATTAAGCAGTAGTTGAAGGTTTACAAAATGCTGCATGTCTGTTACCTCCTTTGATAAGGGAAGGTTCCCAATAGTGCCTGGCTCCTGAGTGAAGCTTCCATGGAAACTAGGGATTCTAGAAGGCAGAGTAAGGAACACAGTTGTCTGTGGTGGGTGTTTTGATGACAGTAAACCATGTGGAGTCTGAGCTTGCACTTTTAATACTTTTGGGAAAACATGGGGCTCAGCACTCCAAGGCGTGACCTCCAATTCAGCCCCCACTGGTGTGATGCCAAACAACCTGGGTAAAGGCCTGAGGTTAGAGATGGAATTCCATGGTTGGCAACGCCAAACAAAAACATTTGGCAATATGTCAGGGGAATGATAGGAAATGTCAAGAGAAGTCAGGTGGAATAAAACTAGAGTCAATAAGAGCTAATCGATATATGAAGCCCTGACCATGCACCAAGAAAACAGCTAAGGACTGATGAAATGCAAAAGACAGTCCCTGTCTTCAAGGAGATCACAGTAGAATGGGGGAAGAGAATGTGCAAATAAGTAGGTATAAATAAGCAGTATATATGATCTATCTATGATTTATATGCATATATGTAATCTATTTCTAATACACACAAGTACATATGGTCTAAATATTATATATATCATATACATACATATGAGGGTGGATATGTATATACAGATGTGTAATAATTTACAATACTCATTATATATACATATATTTACAATGGTGTGGGTGTGTGTATGTCTGTGTGTAACTAAGAACATTCACATAATAGTGTAGGAGAGAGGTGAGGAAGAACTTTGTGACAATGCTAGCTGAGTATCTTATTTCTTCAGAAGGTCAAAAGCATCTGTACTCTCTGAGAGGAAGGTGATTAGAAACCACCAGAGTCCAAAACCATTCATTCCCATTGATGCCAATGAGAAGTTCAATGAACACAAAACTACATACAGTAGTCACCTCCTAAAGTTTTCCTTAATGGAATCAGAGAGTGTTCAGTGCTTGTCACTGGAATTGTTTGATTATTATTATGGGATTTTGTTTCTTTTTGTTCATACAGATTTCACTCTAGTAATGATTGCAGGTATGGAAAATCCCATGTGTATGATCTGTGCAGGCACCAGTTTCCTGAGCTAGCCAGTAGTTACCCATCCAACACTGCCCTCCCAATGCCTGCATCCAGACCATGCCCATTTTCCTTAATGACACCTCTTTGTCTCATGACTAGGAACACGTATGTTTGAGGTGCTGAATCCTTCTTCTTCACTGATGTTATAAATGCTCACATTAGTTATTTCGGAGGATTCCCAGATTTGTTTTCCCTCTCTCCTCCCAGAAATATTTTAATTATCTCTCTCTACTGCAGTGAAAACAAACACGATCGTACTTTTATTACTTGCGCTGTACAAACCACAGAGAACTTCCCTGCTATGTTAAGCAGGATTGTTTTCCAATGTACATTTCCACATTAGTCAAAGCTAAGAATGATTGATTTTATTAGCTTCCCAACACTGAAAACATGATGTATTGTAGAGCAAAACAAGGAAAGAGAAATTTTAACTTTTCTTTTTAGCAGACTTAGAATCTTTGCCACACTGAGCAGTTCCTTTGTGACAGTATATATTTATAACTCAAGGAAGCCGGAAATCTCTGAGACCGAATGGTCACTATAATTACACAATATTATGGGGGTTTGTTGCTTATTCTATTATTTCCATTTACTATGTTATAGCTATATATTTTGTTTTACAGCTACTTTTTACTACACTTTGCATCAGTTACCTTAACTTTTCTCATGCTTTTCTGAATTCCTCACATTCATTGTTTCCTTTAAGTCCTCAATCTTACATTACATTCATATGCCACAATTTATTTGGTCATTCTCCAAATGACGGACATCTACTTTACTTAGAATTCTTTGTTAACACAAAAGTGCTGTTGTGAATTTTTTATACGTACTGCATGTTTATTCTGTCTTGGACCTCATTGGAATATGGGCTTCATAGTGGGACCTCCAGAGCAAGGAGTCTGGGCAAACTGGTCACTTTCTTTGCATAATTGTCAGTTGGTTCCCTCAACAGTGTAACTTCTTCACAGCTCCACCAACAGTGCACCAGCCTTCCTGCCTTTCCACAGCCCCTCCAACACTGTCTATCTTTTAGAATCTTGGCCAGTCTCCTGGGGGTGAGGGGACATCTCTGGGTTGTTCTGAGTTTGCCTTTATCTTACTCTCAGTGGTTTTCCTCCACTCTGCTTAATAACACACTTCTTCTGGATCACTCTGTCTAGATGTTCTTCCGTAATTCTCCCTCACACAGACGCACTTCTAGACCAACCAGTTTCTACTTTTTACTGCTGCTTCCTTGCTTCAAGTTTTGCACATTTAAAACAGGGCCCCCAGCCCCGTCAGCTGACCCAAACTGCTTTGCTCAGAGGTCACCAACACTTTTGTCCTCCCTCCCTCTCCCACCATCCCCATAGTCAGTTGTAAAATCTTCTTATTTTGCCTCTTCAACATCTACTGTATCAATGCCCTCCCCTATTGCAATACCCTTCTAAAATGTTTGCATTTGTTTGCAAAATATATCTGCAGTATATCCTCTACAATGATGTCAAGTTGAAATTCCCAAAACACAGATCTGACTTCACTCCCCTGCTCAAAAAAATTTAATGGATCATTTAGTATTTAGGAAAACACTAATTCTTTAGCAGAGAATTAAAAGATTTTCCCAGTCTGACTCTATCCTAACTTTTCAGACATTTCACAATGTATGGATTCCCCTTTGTGTACTCTACGTTCCAACCACAGACTAACCATGTGTTCCTTAACCTTTACATTCTATAGGCTAATCTGAAAGTTGGGAATGGCTTCTCTTTCTCCTCCTCTCTCTTTTTGCCACTCCGTGGATTCCTTCCCCTTCAGGGATCAGCTCTGATTCCACTTCCAAAAAGGAAGCCTGTCTAGACCCTCTGCATTAGGGCCTTTTTTCCCTCTGGATAGATTTGTGCAGACAACACATCCTCTAGGAGAATGGATGTTACTGGATGGTAGAATTGGAGCCTTTATCATTTTGTGCCAGAGTCTAGCAATGTTTTTTCATGCAGGAGATGCATTATTTAATTAAACTGGACCTACTGAATAGAAACTTTATGTCACAAGATCTGTAACAATTGTTTTCCTGGTATCACCTTTGGAATTTTCCCTCTTTACCCAGGTGTACCTCAATCAAGGGCTGGGATCCTGCAAGTTAGAGGCAATGGATCCCTGACAGTAACTTTTCAAAAAATGTTAATTGAATAGGAATAGCCAGATTGAATAGGAAATGGCTTAAAATTCACATGTGCTTAAAATGAAAAAAAAAATCGTTTGGGCAATTCTTAATGCAGGTTGTCAACAGACTGGAGAGCCATCTCTGAAAATAAAAACATTGTGGAAAATTCTCTTCTCTTTAGGCAATTCTTTATGAAGCTTGGAATGATATACCATTCTAATACATAGGTGCATTTATCCCATCCTCAAGAATATTAATTTCTTTCATATAGTGTAAAAACACAAATTGTTAGTCTTTTGATATTATTCTAGAAAGCATGAAAAATATGAAGTGAGTCTGGTGAGATCCAATATGCCTTGGATTCAAAGACTTTGGCTTTTTAAATGTGGGTGTGATTGGCCAAACATGTTCTTTAATTTTCATGGTCTGGTCTTGTTCTTGATCAGGCCAGATTTGGCCACTGGAGCATTTTAAATGGACACGATTCTCCATCCAAACCAAACAGGAAGGTGGCACAGTGCATAGGGTGCTGGACCTGAAGTCAGGAAGACTCATCTTCCTAAGTTCAAATATGACCTCAGACACTTATTAGCTATGTAACCTAGTGTGAACTTGGGCAAGTCATGTCACCCTGTTTGCCTCAGTTTCCTCATCTGTAAAATGAGCTGGAGTAGGAAACGACAAACCACTCCAGGATCTCTGCCAAGAAAACCCCTGGGGGGTCATGAAGAGTTGGACATGTTTGAAAACAACTCGACAACACCCACCCAAACCAAAAGAAATACTTAGCAAATTAAAGCACAAGAAATGAGTTAAAGGCAAATATTCTTGAAAGCTGTCTCACTGTTCATCCAAGTGAACTCTAGAAAAATGAACTGTTTTATATTTTTCCTCTGAAAGTACATAAATCTTTCTCATCAATCAAGCAAACCAAGGCAGACAGCTGGAGTATTTATTTCTCTCTTATTATTCCCCTTTCAGGTTTTGTTTTATGGGTTTTATTCTAAACAGGACACATATTGATTCGATCAATTCCCAGGCAGATAAGAGGCATTCTCCACCTTACAGAAGACAATCATAGGCTTGTGCCTTCATAACAGTACTTTGAGCTCTAACTCTGTGAAACTCGGTTTTTCAAAGTTGGCCAGGGACCCAGCTATGGCCTCCTAACTCTATTGTTTTGTGATATATGGAATCAAATTCATTGGTTTGGACTTTCTAAAGAACCATTACCACTGACAAAGGAGGCTCCTTGTGCTAAAATTTCTGAGGTCCCCACAGGGACAGATTCTATCCAGGGGTAATGGGTTCAGGACAGTAACTTTTCAAAAAAAATTTCATCAATTAAGGTCAAAATTAAATAGGCAATTGAGTAGGAACTGGCATAAGATTCACCACCCATATTTAAAATGAAAAAAAAAATCTGTGAATGGTTCTTAATGGAGGGTGTCACCAGACTGGGAGACAATCTGAAATGAACCCATTTAAGGGATTCTAATATTTTAAAAAATTGTCATCTTCAAATGGGGTAGAAAGTAAGTTTTCTTGTCAGAAACTAAGGATTCAGTTCCAGCATCAAGAATGTAACAAGTAGGACAGCTCCTCTCAGAATTGTTTTGAAAGAAGTAAACACATTTTCCATGCAGTGGGATACATTATTAAAAGGATGCTGTGAATCCTCAGAAAGAGAAGCAGTAGTTACCAAGGCATCATGAGCTCATCACAAGCAAACTCTTCCTGTGTTTGAAAGGGTTCCTGGAGCAGCAGATCAACAGAATGTGGTAGATGGAGCAGATGTGTGGCCTTGGTTATTCTACCACATCGACCACAGTCTGGTTACATGTATATATACATACATATATATGTATACATACATACATATATATGTGTATATATACATATATATACACAAACCATATTCCAGACTTAGTTTTTAGATTGCATAAAGCTGAGTTTTTCAGTCATTTTTCAGTCATGTCTGACTCTTCATGACCCTATTTAGGGCTTTGTTGGCAAAGACACTGCAATGGTTTGCCGTTTCCTTCTCCAGCTCACATTATAGATGAGGAAATGGAAGCAAACAGTGACTTGCCCAGGGTCACACAGCTAGTAGGTGTCTGAGGCCAGATTTGAGCTTGGGAAGCTGAGGCTCCCTGACTCCGGGCCTGGTGCTCTATCCCCTGCATCACCTGGTTGCGCCTATAAAGCTGAGAGAACTATCTGAGGGCAGCATAATTGGGAAATAGGACAGTAGAAGGAAGGATACTGGGTCAGATTGACCAAGATGGAGTTTCGTGATGATAATCTGGCCTAAACTACACAACTTCATATACAAGCGTATGGAGCCTGCAGCATGTCTAGACGCTAACTACGGTCTCCATGACTGTTACGCTCAGTGTGTGTGCCAGGACACCTGGTGAAGTGACTGTAATGACAGGGGGCAGGGGCAGGCCAAAGGGAGGACACAGCCCTGCTGTGCCCGCTCCTAGTCAGACTGTGGGAAGCCAGAAGGCTATTCTCAGTTCTGGCCACTCCATCAGAGAAAAGAAGCTGATAAATGGAAGAATGATTTGGAGGAAACTGCAGACTGGATCGGATGAGGCCGGGGTGAAGAAACAAATGATACTGAGGCTGAAGAAGAGAAAATGTAGGGAGGTCATGCTGGCGGTCTTCAGGTCACTGAAGGGCCATCAAGGGGAAGAATTATTTTACTTAGCCTTAGAAAGCAGAATTGAGAGCAGCTGGAGGAAGCCGAGTTCAGCTTAATATAAGGAAAAAAACAGAAACAACTTGCAGACAGTTGGAATTCTCCCAAAGAAAGTGGGCTGCCTCAGGAGGCAGGAAGCTCCCTGGCCCTGAAGGTCTGCAATGGAGGCATCACGGCTCTACTGCCCACCCTGTAGAGGGTTTCCTCATTCTGCTTTGCTTCAGGTTTGATGGCTTTGAAAGTCTCCTCCACCTGGGATATTTGATAGTGATTTGATTCATAACTTTTTGTATAACGGGGCTCTTTTATTCATCCAACCAGGTAACTATCAAGTGACAAAGGTTAATTACAGTTTTGTAACTTGAATTATGCTGTCATCTCTTAAAACAAACAAAACAAGGGGAGTTTTAAGAACCAAATGCCTCTTCAAAGACACCCTGCTGTGCTCTCCACCTGGGGCACTCCTGCTCCCCACAGCCTAGGGGCTTCATCCAAGTTTCAGTTAAAACCCCACTTTGTGCAAGAAGACTTTCCACATCCCCACTGATGCCAGTGCCTTTCGTAGGCGATTATCTTCTGTCTCTCCTTCCTATTTCTTGTTTATATAGAGTGGTTTGCATGTTGCTTCCCACCCCACCTTCCTCCATCCCCTCAAACCGAGCTCCTTAAGAATGGGGACTTTGTATTTCCAGTGCTTAGAGCCTGGCACATAGAAGGTGCTAAATAAATGCTCACTTTACTCCTGATGTGCTCTTTGTCTTTTAGAATCAACGCTTAAAATCTTGCTTTTTAAAAATAGTAATTCTTCTCAATAATCTTGGAATTGTACAGTAGATTTTTATTCAAGTGTAAGTGGATCAAATTGCCAGAAAGGTCCCTTTCAACCCCCGTGTTCTGCTGATCTTGCATTGGACTAATCATTTTGACTTATGACAGGAGGAGAAAACCACATACTCCAGGTAAACGAGCAAACAGGAACTTCCTTGAGCTTGCTAATTGACTTTCCTTGCTGCATCTGTGAGTTGGGGTCTGGTCTCTAGCAGGTGCAATGGCTCCCTCGCAAAGCATGACTCACCAAGGGAATTTGAGATAAAACTTGCTGGTCCTGAAGTGCACCCAAGAACATCTACTCTTCCACATTGCCCCACCAGCTTCCTACAGCATGATGCTCTGGTGTTATACCCAAACACCCTGTCTGTGGCACTAGCTCCAATGTGCTGTGGGTTTTTTAAAAAAATTTGCTTCTGACTAGGAAGGAGTGAAGTTTGCACACTATTGCTGGCCACTGAGGCTGGAAATGGAAGCTGGAAAATGAGAATTTTCTCTGGGGAGGATGGTGCAGAGTCAAACACAGAAGGACCAGTTCTGATAGGGCCCTGGGGGAGCCAGAACTCATATCCACATAAGCCTCAAAATCCTTGAGTGCAGAACTCCCAAAACCATATAGTTTGCAGGAGAGATGTTCTTTCCAAAGGAAGCAATTGGTACAACATTAGTTAATTAAATTAGTGTCAACAAATAAGTATTAATTGGATGCTTGCCATGTGTCCAAACACTACTTGCAAATGCTGTGCCCCACCTTGGGCCATGGGGATATGGAAGGAGTAGAGGCATGCTTCTGCTGATTCTGCCTTCACAACACCTATCACATTCATCCTGGTCTCGCCCCCCACAGAGCTGTCACCCCCATTTAGGGCTTCACTTCCTCCCACTTGGGCTCTGGCAAGAGCTTCTTTACTGGTCTCTCTGTCTCTGGGCAATCCCTTTGCTAATCCACTGTTCTTTTGCCCAATTCATCTTCCCAAGGCATAGATCTCATCCATCCAGTTCTCTACTTAAAATATTTAGTGGCTCTCATTTGCCTCCAAGATAAAATACAACTTTCCTGGTCAAACATTTATGCACACTCCCCCCTCCCCTTCCCATGGCTTGGTTTTAACTGAAGCTTGTCTGTGTACCCACTCTGGTTCTAGCTCATATTGGACAGAGAACTGGCTCTGGAATGGATGATCCTAGGTTCAAACCCCAGCTCTGGTATTTTCTGCCTTTGTCTTTCCTGTGTTCTAATTTCCTCTGGCATAAAAAGAGGGGATCTAGATGATTCTGCCCCTAGTTCTGTTCCTATGATCCTCCAAGCTCTTGTATCCTGCTGCCATGAAGCTCATTCCCCAAACCTGCCACTCAGTTCTTCCTTATCTTTGCCCATTAAAATCCTTTCCTTCCTTCAAGGGTTAGAGTCTAGTGCTGCCTCCTCCCTGAAGCCTTTCTGGATTCCTCCCACAAAAGTGTCCTCTTCCTCCTCCTCCTCATTTCCACCAGGAGCTATTGTTTGCTTTTCTCTTCTGCTCCCATCAACCGCCATCTTGTGTCAGAATTCTCCATGAGTACATTCTTTCATTTCAATAGAATGTATGCTCCTTGAGAAACCATGGTATTGTTTTACCTTCCTGTCCTCCATACCACACTAAGCACAGGGCCTTGATCCCTATACTATTCAGCATCCAAGTTTCTGTAGTTGGTTCTGTCCCCAGTGTAGGTCACACCCCCCCCTTTTCCACATGAATAAGCACCTGACCTTCCAGAGGAGCTATGGCCAAGCAATCACCCTCTTCCCAAGCTAGGATGGAACCTCTTTGAGTAAGTATGCCACTCCTTGGACAAGTCCCATTAGATATCATTGGGCTCATCAATGAAATACTATTAGGACAATAGGACCAGCTGGAACTTGGGCTTCAAGAGCTAGAGTTACCTGTAAGTCATGATGAGACCCAGAAGAAGATACCAGTGGAGGCTAGCATAGAGTAGATTTTGTATGAATACTGTTGCTCTTGCCCTCACAAAGCTCCTAAACGTTCCATCATCTCTAAAATGGGCATAAGAGCACCTGTGGAACCTATCTAGATGACTTCTTTCGAGACCCAAATGACATAATGGACTAAAATGCTTTAAAAACTTTAAAGTACTCTAGACATATTAGTTAGTAATATTATCAATGTTTGGAAACAACCTTAATATGCATAATTTGGCTGTTGAACATGCAGATGAAATGATTTATAATCCAGGGTTTAATGGAACAATTCAGAGTCAATGGGCAGTGGGAAGCCAAGGTAGGGGAGAGCATTCTGAGGAGGTTGAGCAGTGAGATCAGGCTTCATGGAGCAGGAGGAAGAACACTAAGGACTTGTAGCAACCCTCTCCCTTGCCTCCCCTTTCTAAGCAGCTGCCATTGCAGGTTTCTTCCATGTCCACATTCTTCTATCTATCCACTGCTTTGCATGTATACAGTCACTCCCCTAGTCCAGCCCTCATTTCTGCTCACATGGACTATTTTGCAGGAGCCTCTGTCTCCCTGTCTCCAATAGCTTCCATCTTGAATTCATCCTTCACATAGGTGTGTTATGGGAATGGGAATTTAAAATCTTCCCTGCCCCTAGGCCCCTTGATAGGCTTAAGTGATTCTGAGAACCTTCCTTGATTTGAAAATACACTCTGCCCCCTAATAGGCTGAATGTGGTCACCTGGAACCTGTGGTGGGAGGCTTATTTTTCAGAAATGCCCACACCTTGTTGCTTTTTGATTGGGCAGTGGGTCAAGAGGGCTGTGACATTCTCTGAGCCAGGAGAAGGCTATATAATCCCTGATGTGAGATTTTGTTTTGGAGCTCACTTTGAGAAGTGTTGTGTGATTTCACTAGACAAGACTCTGGGCAGCTGTTGAACCCCCTGGCTTTGAAAATCCAGATGTTGGTGCTTCCCTGTCTGGTAACTGACTAGGTAAGGATGTAATGGTCAGACAGTTGGAAGCCTGTCTGCTGATGTTTCTCTGTATTTGTTGTCTGCTTGTAACTTGTTTGTATTCTCTGAAGTTCAGGGTGCTGACCTTTTTCTCCTGAGCTAGGTAGATGACATATGTTTGATTAAAGCAAGATTGTTAACCCACTTTGAGTTGCTTGCCTTTAGAAAGGCAGATCTAAGAACCTGTGTTGGCAGCCACCCTGGGGATGCTAGAGTGCTTGCTGCTACAATGTGACAAACGTGAATCTGAACAGATCACTCCCTTGCTTGCTACAGTAAACTCTAGAAGCTCTCAATGACCTCCAAGATCAAATATACCCCCCCCCATTTTCCATTTAATGCCTCTCACAACTTGGTTGCAATCTACCCTTCCAAGCCCAATTTAACATTCCTTTCATTCACTTTTGTCCAGAAAAGAGGATTTTTTGCTATCCTTCATATACAGCCATCCATCTCTCACTGTTGTGCCCTTGCACAGGTGATCTCTTCTACCTGGGAAGTGCTCCCCCCTCGTCTCCACATCCTGGAATACTGACTGTCCTTTGAGATTCAGCTCATTCATGAGGCCATGAGTGGCTTTTCTTGACCTTTCAGTTGCTAGTGCAGCCTTACCCTCGAATGATTAGCTTGTATATATTCTGTATATAATTTTATATATTCCACCTCACTTCATGGCCATCTTCATTCCATCCATGCCTTTTCACTCAGGCCATCATCTCCACTCCGCCCCCCCCCCCTAGAACCTTTGACATCATCCCTGTAACCTTGTCACTCCCCTGCCTTCTTTCTGCTTGCTTCTGTGTGTTGTCTACCCCCATTAGAAGGTAAACTCCTTGAGGGCAGGGAATATCTTGTTGTTATTTGTATCTTTAGGGATTAGTACAATGCTTGAGATATAGTAAGTGCTTATTAAATAATTCTTGCTCACTAAATCTGCCTGTCTGCTATCCATCCTTCTACTTACCTATCTGTATACCTGTTCATCCATCCATCCATCCATCCATCCATCCATCTATTATCTATCTATCTATCTATCTATCTATCTATCTATCTATCTATCTATCTATCTATCTAATCTATTTGCCCGTCTCAGTGCTTGACACATAGTAAGCACTTAATAATTGCTTGATGGTTGAATCAGGGAAGTGGGGAAGGCATCCCCAGGTTTTGTGGGCAAAGGCTCTTTGATATTGCTTGACCAATTTTGCTGATAAAAAACTCCAAATCTAGAGTCCCAGGTCATGGCTAGATACAGATCTAAATCTCCAGAATCAGAATAGTCTCTCCTTGAGTACTCAGGATATCCAGCTTTGCCCAATTCAAACAACACAAACCTTTAAGACAAGTCATCCCGATGTTGAACGCAGAACGAAGTGCCTACTTAATGTCTTGAATGGCATTTCATGAAGAGTATGACTTCAAATGACTACACCCAATAGAAGTGGCATTTGTTATGATCCCCACAGTCACTGTCTAATGGCCTAGAGCCCCTTGCTCAGATGACAGAGCTCAGGCCAGAAGAATTTGCTGCCATCCTGTCCTTCTCCCCCTGCTGCTCTTTCCTCTTTATTTCACTTTGCTTTTAGCAGGAATCAATATTAATGAGCTTCACAATGGAGTTGGTGCTCTCCTGTTAACACTGGAGAGAAGACCTGTTCCCCATTGGGCCATCAGCAGCAAGCAGGAAGCTGCCAGCCACAGGCTGTTTCTGTTCTGTCTTTTGCTGGAGACAATCTGGCTTCTGCAAAACTGCTCAATTCACTCAGCAGACAACAGCCTGAGTACACATTTCATGGCTCCTCCTGGTGCCATCAGTCATTGACCCAGCACTGACAGAATCAGCACTTGAGTAAAAGAGAGCCCCAGGACTGTGATATCCTGATGAGGCCAGATTAGCTAATATCCTCACCACCATCTTTCTTTTGTTAATGGAGGTCATTGTGTTAATGAATGGCAGCAAGATTTTACCTCTCTCAGGTTACAGGCATGAAGTAAGATATCCTTTCCTTAGTAAGGACCACTGGGAATCAGAAGGCCATAAGTGCCTCTGGTAGTAACTTGCTAACCACAAGTCTGAATGATATCAGAATCCTAGATCCTCAGAACTGGATGGGGGCACTGCAGCCATCTTGTCCAGTGAATTGTTGTCTTCACATCTCCAGTGCCTATGTACAGAACCTAGCCCCATGAACTATTATGATTTTCTGAAGAATCACAACTGTGGGTGATCCAGAAATCAATGGAAAGATGTAAGGTGAATTCAAGGCAGTGGTATGTTACCTTGGAATAGGGGATGACACAAATGACTTGTGTGACTAGAAGAGAAGATGGGCTCGCGGTTCAGGAGTCTGGCGGCTGAGGGATGAACAGTTCCACTGTTACACTGGGAACACAGAAAAGTAAGAGCAAGTTCTCCAAGGGCCTGAATAGAGCCTTTGCAAGCAAGAGAATGTCCAAGAAAACGTGGCCAAGGACTAGACGGCAAAGGACGCGGAGGGGAGGAGATCTTTCTTAAGGAGTGTCCAGAGCCAAGATTTTAATGACAAAAGGAAGGAAAATGTGGGTAGGCATGGAAATGATTAACCTCTGGATCCAGATCTGCCCAGAATTGGCTCATCGCTGTACAATTTGCTTCCTAAAACAGAGATTTTTGAAGAAAAGCACTAACTATGGCTAAAATGAAGAACAGCAAAAACTGTGCCATCCCAATCAGCGCAGGCACTCCCAGCAGCTCGCGACATAACAGGATGCTGAACGAATGTCTTTAAACAAATACATGGAAACACTAGAAATAATGACCCTGTGTAACCTGTTTTGGGTAAGAGGATTTTTAGTGGTGGTGGGGGGGAGGCTAAGGAATAGAAAGTGGGTAGTACTATTGGGCCATTCAAAATATCGGCTTTAGGGCAGAATTCATATGAATTCAAGCTTTTCCGTCTCCTCCATCAGGCTATGAGCCTAACCTGTGTTTTCCTCTTACTCAGGATCTTGACTCACAAACAGCAGTGAGCCCCTAGGTTCTGTCACTATCCTTAATGTTACACACAGATACAAGCAAATCTTGATTTGTTTTTATCCCCAAATATTATGAGTAGTAATTGTGGTAGCTTAGATGACACTATCGGTCATCTTTATTTCAGTGCTGGAGAACCTCATACTGATGAAATTATTTTGACTGAAACTTACAAACCTTTAAATTATTGGAATTTTCTTTCTGTAGTCATGACCATTAATAACAACCTAGGGATCCAGGCTCAAGTACTGAATGAGCTTGGCTATATTTCTGGAAAATCCTCTTCCCCCTGTATATGCCAAGTTACTTCTCCCCCTCCTGCCTTTGCTCACTTCATTCTATATACCTGGAAGGTATTTTCCTTCTTTGCCTGTTGAATTCCTTTGCATACTTCAAAGACTAACTCATGTGCCTCCTATATGACGTTGAGTCTAATCTTCCCTTTCTTCTCCAATCTCACAGACCACTAAGTAGGAGCTTTTTATGTAGCCTCAGGTATACTTTAGTAGTTCTCAGCATTGGTGCCTTATCACAAAAGCCTACAAACCCCAGCCAGGCCAGGATTGTGGCTTAGCCAAGCAACACATCTTTTTCACATGGAAACACAGATCTCTACATGTAGTAGGCATATCACCAATTTTTCTTGAACTAAATTGGATTTAGGAGGCTTTTCTTCCTTTAGCATTCAGGTATAGCAGGGAGTTCCTCACATATCCTTGCACCCATTTTTATATGCCTGGGGTAAGCCCTTACTATTTCAACAGATGCAAAAGGGGAGGGGGAAATAAGAAAGAAATTAAGACAGAAGATGGAATGGGTGGATCTGGGATGCTCATTCCAGTTCCTAAAGGGGCTCTTGTTCTTCTCAAACACTTTCAAGATTAGGTTCCATTTTAGGTTTTTGTGGAGAGGATCAGTTTGGGCATGGGACATTCTGTGGGCTGTAAGCCTTTGGTTAGCATTACTGACCCCAGAAATAACAGGAAAGACTCAGGATATGGACAGTCATCTGATCTTTTTCTACTAGAGCCCAATTTTATTGACAGAGCTCTATTAACTGTTGCAAATGATTCCAGACACTATAAATGGAACATTTTGCTATCTTTCAGAGCCTTTTCTTAAATGAATAGTAATTATTTGCCATGTTTTATAGAAAATGATGATACTGACTGAGTCAATTTTGGGTTGTTTTTCAGGAATGCAAGACAATATTTGTCAGACTATGGGTGCTGCCATTGAGTAAGTCATAGCCCTTTGAAATACTGAAGTGTGTAGAGTGCCTAGAAAGAAGGAGCTGAAGGACCAGCTTCTTGCTGCCTTCTGCTCACTACACTACCCCCTTCAGGCCCCCACTAGCTTGCTGAGCTCAGCTCTGGGCAACTTCTTTCATAAAGGTCTTTGATAAGCCTTTGTTGCCAAGAATGTGATGAGGGTGACCGATGGACTTGAATCTAGGGCATATGAGGATCCCTTCAAAGAAATGACTATTCTAATCCCGAAACGCACTTGTCCAGAAGCACATGACTGCCACATTTTCGTATGTGCTAGCCTATCAGGGGATGAGGTACAGCTCCAGGTGGCGGAACGTGGACACTTCAAGGAGAGGCAAAGAGAAGTAGATTTCAGTGCAAAGGCAAGAAGAAAGCACTTTCTAAAAACCAAAATTGTACAGGAATGGGATATGCATCATAAGGTAGTGAGTTCTCTGTCACCAGCGGTGTTTAAATAAAGCCTATGAGATTATACGTCAAAGATTTTACAAAGATGATTTATGCACATATTGGCCAAGGGGGTCAGGTTGTGTGACCCCTCATGGCCTACCCACTGGCCTGGTTCTCCTTTAGACAAAACCCATATTTGAAAGGTAGTTGGCCAGGTTAGGAACATATACTATGATTCACAGTTAAAGAGGATTTTTCACCTCTGTAGGGACTTGCTGCCTCCCCCTTAAAAATATCATAGACTCGCTGTCTCAGCTAAGCAACCCACAGCACAAGGAGTTTGACTCAGTCTCCTCGAGTTTGCTCATGGATCAGTTAATTTTTTTTCTCAAAGTATGCCTGAGGGACAAGGAGGGACATATTACAAATAAAGGTACAGGGGTACAGAGAGCTTAACTGGTTTGTAAAAAAAAAATAATATGGGGAAGATAAAGGAAGAGAAACCAATTCTTGTGACTGTGGGGAAGAATCTGCCTCTCATGTGATCATTGTATTGGGTTTTGGCATGGGGAAAATGCCTGCCTTCTGAAGAGAGAGGGAGAGATGGTCAGAGAACACCAGGGACTTTCTGGAACCAGAAAACATCCCTGCTTGTGGTTTTCTGGTCAAGTATATTGCAAGCTCAGTCATCATTTCATATTCCAATTTGGGGATTATACATATTTGGTTGTTCAGATAGAAAGGACAAAGGTCACACAGGCTAGGCTTTTCATCTAACTTAGGTGTGCGACCCTGGGCAGGTCATTACATTCTTCTTGCCTTATTTGTGAAGAGAATTTAATACCTAAGAGGTCATCTAGAGGTAAAAAGTGATGCCCAAGGTCACACAGCTGGTAAGTAGAAGAGGCAAGATTTGAATCTTGGTCCTTAAATGTTGACCTGAAAACCCAGTGTTCTCCCCATCATCCATTGCTGTT
The DNA here is from genome assembly GCF_028583685.1 of Petaurus breviceps papuanus. Taxonomy (NCBI): domain Eukaryota; kingdom Metazoa; phylum Chordata; class Mammalia; order Diprotodontia; family Petauridae; genus Petaurus; species Petaurus breviceps. The sequence goes on along the minus strand of NW_027185872.1, from coordinate 6,193,007 downwards.
TCACAGAGTGAACATGGGTTTGTTCACCAAAACTGAGGTTCCTAAAATAAGGTGAGGGGCTAAACTACAAAGGACAAAAAGTCATTCTTAAGATCAATACAGGAAGCTTTCTTCCACTCTGCCCTAAGGGTAGTGAGCAAAGCCAATGTCTGTGGCGCACTTGCTCCTAGGAGGACATCAGTTTGGGGGCTATTTGCTGGTGTTTATTTGCTTTAATGTGCATGTTTCAGCTCTAAGTCTGCAGGCATAATCACTGATTATATCTGCTTTCCTGTGCACTGACAATGACTAATGAGTCCTCAACCTGCTCAGGAACTCCTTTCCAGTAGGATTCCCATAGACAGCTACCCATACTCATAGTCCAGGACAGACTTGGACAGCTACTGTCCTAGAGGCTACTGGGTCCTGACTTTGTTTTAGGATTCAGACAACCTTCAGGATCCACGGTCCTCTAATATAAACTAGAGATCCCAGAGGGTCACTACCATATTTTCTTATGAAGTTCTCTGTGAAAATCAGAAACAACTTAAGCCCATATGGTGCTATATAGAACCTCCCCATTTCTGGGTATTAATCCTTTGTTCTGACCCAGAGCCATCAAAATTCCAGTGGAAATTTCTGCCACACAGGGACTGAAATGTCTTAAATTGTTCCATATTTATTAGGCAGCAATGTGGCACAGAGAAAGAAAGCTAGAAAAGAAGTCAGAAGATCTGGGTTCCAATTCTGATTTTGCATCTTACTACTGGTAGCATCTTGGGCAGGTCACTGCATGCCCTGGAGCCCCAGTTTTCTCACATATAAAATCAGGTGTGTGTATGAACTACAGAATCTCCCTCAAAGGATCCTTCCAGCTGTAATGTTTTTTTTTCTAACTCTTGATCACTTGCACACCTTTAAGGTCAGAGCCAGATTCTTGGGATCTGGGCAAACCAGATACCTAGTTTTCATGATTCATCTTCTTTTCTTGCCACTCCCTACAAACACAAGTAACTAGGAAAGCCTATCTGTGCCAGCTGTACAAGATTCTGGACTATTTTTACTAGTCTGACTTTGCATGACTTCCTTTCATGCTTACCTACATTCCAGCCAAACTGGGTTATTCAGTTCTCCCTTATCTTACCATGTCCTCTCTTGCTTCCCTAATTTTGCCTATGCTACTTCATTCCCCTTTCCATCCCCCACAATCACAAACTTCTGTGCATCCCAATCCTTCCCTTCCTTCAAGAACCACATCAGACAGCACATTTTCCAGGAAGTTTTTCTTAATGGCAACTTCTCAAATTTCAGAACACTTAAGTTGTCATACTCTAACTTGCATTATAGTTATTTTTGCATTGGTTTCATTGGCTCTCCCCATTCCACACGCTAGACTATAAGCCCCTTGAAGGCAAACAATAGGCTTTCTTCATTTATGAATCCCCAGTCTAGCATCTAGCATGGCTGCCTTTCAAAGAGCAGGAGCTTAATAAATGTTTGTTGAATAGAGACACTTAAAATTCCTCAAGTAAGGCAACACTATACACACAGTACCTTCTTTATAATATCTGTTCTGCTCACAAGTTTTTAATTTGTCAGTTATGTTAACATCTCTTTAAACATCTTATTTCTTTTGATGTCAATAACTATAAAACCACCAAGACTTTGTGCCATTTAATGGGATAGATATCAATGTCTTTCTAGAATGGTTTAAGCCTTGAGGCAGGGAAATGAGCTCTGGGTCTCTGCAGGTCTCTCCCTGCCCTTCCCCACCTTCCCATCCTCTGATTGAAATGTCAAGCAGAATAGCCCCACCTACCTGTAATTTCAAAAGTGATGGATAGAAGGGGTGCAGCACTAGCCTTCGACGGGCTCTGAGACTGACTTTCTGAAATAACAGGGAAATAGCAGCATAAGCAAAAATGTGTGTGCAAAGCAGTTTGAGGAAAAGGCATTGCAAGTGACATCTAGAGAGCAAAGGCTGTGATGCGGACAGTGACCAGTTGAGGCCCTTCATTAATGGAGATGCCCTTGTTCCCACATAGCCTTTGCCTTCCTACGCATCAGAGAAAGTAGCAGCAGCAGTCCCTTGCTTTCTGCAGACAGACAGATAGACCCTCCACCTCTCTTGTCCTAGACTGCACATCCTTGTTTTGAGTGGAATGCGGGAAATGCCTCCTCCTGAGGGCCTCTTCCTCAGGTTGCACAGAAGCATGAAGGATCTTCTGCTCAGCCTCTGCCTTTGGGGCCTTCTTTAAATACACAGAGCCCTTTTCTGTCTGTATCATAGGGACATCTATCTAGACTTTCTTTTCCCATCATTCAGAGCTCTCAGAAGAGCCTTCTCCTACTAATGCAAACTGAGACAAGTTATATTTTCGTCAGCCGTGGGGACCCTGCTCAGAGTGCCACCTCTCCCTGAGACATTCTGCTAAGCTTCACGCTAGCCCAGGCCCATGGGTGGCTGGCTCATGTGCTGCCTGCCCGACCCCTATGTATGCATCAGGCAAAGCCGGGAGCTGTCCAGGGTTCTGGCTAGCTCCTCTCCAGAGACGAGAGGCCTGTCTTAAACTCTATAGCAGAAGGGTCTCCCATTTGCTCACCTGAAGCTGGGCTGGAAAGGCTGCCAGGGCAGGAGCATTACAAGGATTTGGCAGCAGGAGAAGGAGATGCGACACCAGCTGTAGTGGGAGCCATCTTCCTGCTGCTATTGCTGCTGCTGCCTGCATCCGCCGCATCAGTACGCTTCTGCTGAGGCTTAGTGACTCAGGGAGAATAGCAAACATCCGGGACAGTGCCCCTGCGGACCCAGCTGGGGCGCCAAAAGCGCAGTATCCCTGGCTGGCTGGCTGCTTTAGGCATGCACCAAGAGGGGCGTTGCCCATGTCTGTGCTAGGAAAGTCTGAGAGGGTGGGGGGATAGTGCAACCCCCTGGATGCACAAGGCATTCGTTCCCATTTCCTAAGTGTTCTGGGCTGGAGTGGACTTGGCTGTGTGTTGCACTATAGTGCAGATGGTCAAAGAGACCCCACTTGTGACCATAAGGGCAGCCTGCACACCTCTGCCTGAATGAACAATTGGTGACCTAAGGGCTTGGTTTTGGGAAACTGCTGAGTCACAGGCAAAAGCCAGACATGACAGCATCCCTACTGTAGTCTGACTCCTCAGAAGTAGACATCTTCTGTCGTTGTTCAGTCATATTAGTTGTGTCCAGCTCTTTGTGACCCCTACTGGGATTTTCTTGGTAAAGATACCAGAGCAGTTTGCCATTTCCTTCTCCAGCTCAGTTTACAGATGAGGAAACTGAGGCAAGCAAGGTGAAGTGACTTGCCCAGGGTCACCCAGATAGTAAGTGTTTGAGGTGAGATTTGAACTCAGGAAAATGAATATTCCTGACTTAAGGTTTGGTTCTCTATCCACTGCATCACCCAGCTGCCTAGTAAATACCTTTAGGCAGTGTTAATCTCTTAAAAATAGTAACTAAAAGCTAAGGTTACTTAAAAGTGCCCATTAAGGGAGGTAGGTTATCTTTGGGGCCCTCCTCTAAGTCTTTTCCTCCAGACCAGGATTCTCTCACTTTAAAATCTCCACTGGAATTGGTTAATGGACTTCACTTACTACATGCTGGGCACTTTGCTAAGTGCAGAGAATTAAATACAGCAGAATAAGACAGTTCCTGCCATGAAGGAGTTTCAGTTCTAATGGATAAAGCTTTCAGTTTTGCAGTTGATGACTTTCAAAGTGCCTGGCTTTATTTTCGCTTGGGGGATTCATGTTCTGCTATCTTCAATGTTTTCTGTCTACTTCTGCTAACCTGGAGGTGCAGATTCCCAAGGGGATTTGGAGATCAGAGATATATCATGTACATGTACATGACAATATTTCCTGCCAGGAAATTCTAAATGGAACTTGTACAGTAAAAATTGTTAAATTTGTTTCTAAATCACCAAAAACTTTCAAAAAGCAGTGCATGTTCCTGTGAAGTACGTATCAGGGTGAGTATCTGGGCAGTTGGTTGTTGGAGCATTGGAAATGAGATGCTAATTAGCTAAATGACTTGGGGCAAGTTGCTTGACACATCTTGGTTTCAGTTTTCTTATATGTGAAATGGTGATAATAATAGCATCTATCCTGCAGGGTGGTTGTAAGGCTCAAATGAGATAATGCACATAAAGGACTTTGCAAAGCTTATAGCACTATACATGCTAGCTATTGTTACCTAGAGACAGTCTTGATGTTTTCATTGAAAGGACACACGTTTCCACAATTAAGTCCCATCACATATTAACAGCACAGATATTCATTTTATATAGATTTTGTAACACATATGGACATTTACACTGACATTTATTTTAAGCCAACATGTATATTTTAATAGCAGTATGCACACGATTTTTCTCTCTTGCACCCTATCTGGGGGAAGATATTTATTTTAATGTGATTTTAGGTGAAAATTTTCAAAGCCTTCAGGAACTTTGTTATGAAAGTCATTTAGCAGAAATGCCCAATATTGGGCTGACCATAAAAATCTGCAAGAGAAGCTGGGTTGACCAGTACTACCCTTGAGATGGAGTTAACCCTACCTTGAAAACTTGAACATGAAGCTAGCCCCAACTACATTTGCAATAATCACATGGCACCAATGTGTATACTTAGGAATTTTTCAACTCATAAAGTCATGTCTTAAATACATCATTTTCTAAGTTTGTCTCCAGGTGATCTTAGGAAGTGAGTAAATGGAAAAGAGAATGAAAGGTCCTATTCATGACAGGACTTCTTGAAGACTTTGTCACAGAATGTGAAGACATAATTGACATATTATGTCATATAGATTGGATGCCACCAAAAGTAACCTTATGAGATACTGAAGAGATAGATTTACCAAAGGGACAAAGGAGGGGATGCATATAGAAAGTTCCAGTCTTTGTAATTGTAGACAATCCCAATGCCAAAGGGAGAGGTATGAGTCTTTCTCACACATTTAGAAAACCTGCATGGTAGAGTTTTGTGGTAAGAAATTAAAATACATAGATAGGAAATGAATATACATTAATATGGGAGATGGCAGGGCCATGTGGCTAGACAGCCATTTTTGGTGTGAAGAATATCTGGGTTCCAGTCCGGCCCATGACACATATGGGATGTGTGTCCCTGGGCAAGGCACTTAGCTGCTCAGTGCATCAACTAACTCTAAGTTAATTTTCATGCTAGAATTTTCCTTAAACAAAAATAAAGCAATAAAATCTGCACTTGATTTTGTGAGAGGAAAGAAGTATTTTGTCAGCTACAAAATGTTGCTATTATTTAGTAAAGGGCCTGGGATTTCCCTGTGTTCTATGAGGTAGGCAGGGTCTCTCCAACATAATAAGGCTGCATCCAGATGCTTGATTCTGGCTACCTGCAAAAGTATTGCTGGAATGTGGACAAACTGGTTGAGGCAGAGGAAATAATAGGCTGGGGACTTCTCATCTTTCCCTGTGGGGAAAAGTGACTATAGCAACTTTTCCAAAGACATTAATCTCTGTTAATCTTTTTTTTCTACAAGAGCAACTGTTCTCAGCATGAAGAAGAAAGCAAAGGTCAGGAACTTATCTGGCAAAATGGTGACCTGCATGGAACATCAATGCTGTAGCTGGTCCATTTTGATGATTTCATATAGTGATTTTCATTCACCCTCAGCTTAGGTTATGGGCTTCCTGTGGGGTTCTGTGGCTATTTTTGACAACTGCTTTACACCCCATTCTCTAAAGTGACCATGCCTTTAAATCCGAGACAGAAATGGGGAGACAATGGATGCTTTCATTCCAGTAATCTTCATAACTAATTCATTGTTTTCTCCATGTCCTTTGGGAAGAGTAGTCCAGTGTCTCTGGACTCAAATATGAAGCTCTGAATCCCCAGGTCCTCCAATATAGAGCCTACCAAAAGGCTTTTGTGATTGAGTTCAAGACCTCCTCTGAGAATTGTTCAGGAGCAAGAGGAGCCTGGCTTCTGGGAAGGGCAGGAAGCATAAGCACTTTAGCATATGGGAGACCTAGACAGATTTATAATCTCATCTGCTGTTCCTATGATCTGGGAGTTGACTCAGACCACAGATGTTCTTAATGACACCTGCTCACATGCTCCTAGAGGGAGTAACTTCCATCCATGCTTTCTATATTGCTCATTGTCTGGCTTTCTTGGCACTGTGAGGCAGTTAAGAAGGAAGTCAAGGTTTCTATCTACTCCTCTGGGATGTGAGCTTCTCAGAGTCACAAGGAGATTTTTTTCAAGCAGGACTACTGCCTCTGGAATGTCCATTTGGGCAATGTGATCATAAAAATGGGATCGAGATTTGTCCTTTGTGTCTTTGAGCTCTCAGTATTGAACACAATGCTTTGTGAACAGTAGGCACTGGATAAGAGCTTCTTTCATCGCATTAGGCTGCCAAATTTAGAACTTGAGTTTTATTGATTATGGGAAAGAGATAGTTGGTCATGGCCCTCAAGATTAATGATCATGAATTTTATTTTTTAATAATTATATTTGAGAGCTTATATTTGACTTTAAAGTTATATGTATAATTTCACTTGAGACTTTTCCCTTCATATAACTAAACCTCCAGCCAAGTAGCTCTCTGATTCTACAGCATGGCTTGGAGGTGAGCCTGGCTAGCTTAGTGTGCAAGATGTGGCAGACCCTACCATCTGGAAAACCTTTGGGGTCCAGGCCAAGGGAAGACTATGAAGCCTCAATCTGTGGACCAGCTGGGCAAAGCTCAGGGAGAGATTACTCACGAGAAGTTTGGCTACAAAGGGATGGTGGTCATCTTTGGCAAAGGAACTTTATGAAGCCTAGATACTAAGTAGAGGATCTTAACCTGGGATCCATAAGCTTGGAGTTTTAAAATTATTTTGAGAAGTATATTTCAACATAATTGGTCTTTGCTATAATCCTACATGTCTTATGTTAAGCATTTAAAGTCACAGTTCTCAGCAAGGGAATCACTGTCTTCACCAGATTAACAGAGGAGTCCAGGGTAGGGCTTCTTCTAAAATTCAGAACTCTTGGTATAAAGGGCATTGTTGATCTCAGCAGAGGGGCTTGCCAGCTCAGTCAACCCTCTAGAATTTATTAAGCTCCTACTTTGTGTCAGGCAGAGTGCTAAGTGCTAGGGAGAAAAAAAGAGACAAATAACTCCTGATATCAAGAGGCGTGCATTCCAATAGAGGAGATAACATGGATGCAAGTGGATGAATACAAGATACAGACAGAGGAAAAGGACAACAAGGACATGCCTCTGCTGGAGGTCTGGGAAAGGAAAAATATAACTGATGCAGACTCTTCTTCAGTCACATGAGAAACTACAGGCTCAAAGATCATCTAAGGGCATCACATGGAAGGCAAAAGAAAAGGTCACATTTAGAACATATCTTACATCTTTACCTATTTCAACATGTTAAGGATTTAAGTTACTCCAACCTATGTTTCCGGTTTTGTTACACAGTCTCTAGTTTAGTCAAACTGACCTTTCTGCTGTTCCTCATGCAGGACATTCCATTTTCTATCTCTGTGCCTTTGTATTGGAAATCCTCTATGCCTGAAGTTTGCTCCTTCCTCACCTCTTTCTCTTGGGACCCCTAAGCTTCTCCAAAGCTTAGCTCAAGCACAGTCTCCTACAGAAAACCCCATCTGTTTCTCCCAGCTACTCCCATATGCTTTCTTTCCCCAAGAATTACTTGAATTTGTTTTGTACAGATTAGGGATTCTCTCTCTCTCTCTCTCTCTCTCTCTCTCTCTCTCCTCTCTCTCTCCCCCTCCCTCTCTCTGTCTCTCTCTGTCTCTGTCTCTCTCTCTGTCTGTCTCTCTCTCTGTCTCTCTCTCTCTGTCTCTCTCTCTCTCTCTGTCTCTCTCTCTCTCTCTGACTCTGTCTCTCTCTCCCTCCCTCCATCCCTGTCTATACACACACATATACACATATATTGTCTCTCCAGACTAGACTTAAGGGGCAAGGTTCACCTGACTTCTTTCTTCGCATATCCAACACTTAGCATAGCATATAGCATGCAGTAGATGCTTTAGAAATGCTTAATTAACTAATTCTCTTTCATCAGTGTCAGTTATCCCTTCAACAACCTAGACCACTGCCCATCCACAATATATATGATAAGTTTTGTGAGTTGCTGTTGCTGGAAAATTCCTCCCTTGCCTTGCACTTGGTGCTGGGCCCACCCACCATTAGAGCAGCTGGTCCCCAAGGGTTAGGCATGTAGCAAGTTGGCAGCTTGCACTCGGGCTACTTTGAGGGCGCTAGGACATGGTAGTGCACTGGTTCTGCTGGCGCAGCCTGTGAAAGCACCAGGTCACCTTGGGGGGACCCAAAGATCTCTTCCAGCTGTATGTGTCAATGCTTTGCATTCAGTGCACGTAAGGGAATTTGACTTAAATTTAAACCAAAAGTTAGCTTGTAATAAAGACATGAAGTTATTTCCATTAGAAGATGTTATGAATGACTTCTCAGTGTGTTTTGATTGATGGAATGCCTAGGTCTGAGGGACCTCCCTCTTTCTCAGAAACATGAACAGCATTCACTGTATTGTGGTGAGAATGGTCAGATGGGAAAGGCCAAGAACACTCCCGCCACCCCAGGCAGTGTGGGCTCGGCAGCGCAGGAAGGGTGGAAAGGTCCAGAGGAAAGAGGGTTGGGGGCATGGGACTCGCCTTCTTTTTCCTTGAGCGTGTTCAGATAGGACAGGAGGTTCTCATTGGCTTGCACACAGTAGGCCTCTCGCGTTTGGATTCCTCCTCCACACAGGGCAGTCTGGTTCCCTCGTCTTCTGTCTTGTTGGCTGAGTAACGGATCAACGCGACACTCAGTCCACTCTGTAGCTCTCCAGCCATACCTAAGTCAGAGCCAAGAGTCAGCAGGCATCCCTGGCATCACTTCCTTGTTTGCTAGGAAGACTTAGCCAAAGGTTTTCCAATCCCAACTGAACCTTACTTAGATAAAACACACAGTGCATTTGAATGTCAAATAATTTCTTCCTCTTCCTCTCCTTTCCATCCTCAGGTCTATAATAGCAAGGGTCAAACTGAGTAAAATCCCGTGTTAATGCCAATCAGCAAAGCTCATATGTCAGTACTTGGTGACAAGAAAAAATGGCATTGTTGCATGAGGAAATTTGAAATATGACATTTCATGAAGCGAACCCCAGGCTTACCCCTTCTTAACACTGATTTTCAAGCAAGCATGCAGAAGAAATGGTCAAAGTGAAAAGATCATATTCATCAAAATGGTAACCATTGAAAGTAGAAGAGCAGGCCTTTGTTATACATTTAATCACAGTCCTAGAAATGGCTCCCCCGTATCTGAGAAAAATTATAATGGGGGGGGGGTGCGGAATTGTGACAACTTACAAAAAGGAAATCTTGCCGAGAGCAAGCTGACTTTTTTTTTTAACAGCACTTAGGCATCACTGCTGAGGGATAGGAAAGGAGGAGGAGCTGGCATGGTTTGAATTAGGAGGTGATAAGCAAGGGGCCCTGAGACCCTGAACTTGTGAAGGGAAAGCCATGTCACTAGCCCTGCCTAAACATAAGCTTTCATGAGCTCCCCAGGGAGCCATCACTGATACTGCTGGATATGGGAAATTGTGATATTTCTCCTCCTCCAGGAAAAATGATATTTCAGTGTCCAAAAAATGACTTATGTAGCATGATGGGCTTTTTATATCAGATTCACATTTGGAATGAAAATGTCTTAAGTGCTGTGTTTATGGTTCTGTGAGGTCAGAAGGTTGCAGGCATTCCTAGGTGTGCTGTCTACCTCCCTCTCTCCCTCTGTGCTCAGGAAAGTCTAACAGTCCAGCCTGACTTCACTCCATACCAGATGAAGCTTTGTTTTTTATACCACAGGTCTGAGTTCACCCCAAACATGGTGTCCAGGAGTCTCCCACCTTAGCTCTAGGAAGTTAGCAACATAATCTCTGGGGAAGTTGCATCGGGGTGGTTTGGGAAGGTGCTGGTAAAATAGCAAGGCAAAAAATAAAAGCAATTCTCAATTTTCTGAACGAGCCTAACTCCAGTTCCTCCTGTTCAAAACAAAAATGAATAAGAATGAAATCTGACCGATGGGGAGGATAGCAATCACTGCCTGGTACCAGAGCACCAGGCAAGCATCCTTGATTATGGACTCCAGGGATGAGATCTTGTACCTTAAGGACCTCCCACTCCCCCTTCCCCTAGCCTTCATGTCCTGGGCTACAAGACAGAAGAAAATTCCCAATCAGGCCAAGAGGACATATTGTTATCAACAATTTCCATCTAAACATCCTGGGGGTGGGGGCTGAAGCTTTCAGTACCTGAGTGGGATGGGTCATTTGGTATGTGAGAACTATGTCCCAGGATCAGTCCCAGTTTATTCTGTCATCTATGACCCAACATCATAACAACAGCAGGAATCTAGGATGTTCATGACAATGCTAACAGAACAGCTGAGCAGATTTTCTCATTCTGGCTCTGAGAAAACTGCCTCTGGGAGCCCAGATTCCCCTGCTGAAATCACCCCACCCTGCTTCTAACCATGAGTGATCTGGTTGGATCCCCTTCAGAGAGTGCCCAACCTCACCAGTGTCTGTATTACTGCTCTGAAGTCCAAGTCAGCAATTAGGATGCCCTCAGTCCTGGTGTCTGACAGGAAGCTGCACCACAGTAGCAGAAATCCTCAGCCACAATTGTCCCCCCACCACAGCCAGCCCCTGACCCAACTGTCTTATGTCTACACATGTCCCTCGTCTCTCTTCTTAAAATACAAACTCCTCGAGGCCTGGCGTTTTCCCACTCTTGTCTTTGAATTTCCAGTGCCTGGCACAGAGTTGGTGCTTAATAAATGCTAGTGGACAGACTGAACAGGATCATTCATGTTAAAATTACTTCCATAGATCAGAGAAAGGGAAAGCTCAGAGAGACTAGAGAGCCCCTTCAGGATCCCTGATGATTTTGTCCATGAGGAAGGTCACCCAAGAAGCAAAGTGATGGCAATTGCAGGATGGAAAGTGGCAGACTGGGAAGCAGGAAGACCTTGGTTACATCCTGACTCTAATACTGACTGATTGTGATGATGGAGAAGTCACCTGACCTCCCCAAGCCCTGCTTCTTATATCTGCAAAGTTGTATGCCTACGGTGTGTCCCTTACAGCCTCATTGGGAAGACCAAAGGAGATGATGGGGGGAAAGTTCTTTGTGTAGCTAGAGCCCAGTAGGCATGCCGACTGCTGCTGCTGTTCATTTCAGGGCTGAGACTACAATCTTCTGGATCCCTAGAAACCACCGAGAAAGAGCTGCTGCCCACACCTAGTTACAGCCAGATCTGAAAACAGAAGGGTGTCCTGGGTACTTCCATCCTGAGAGTTCGTGCAGTGGAAAGAGACCTAGAATTATGAGTTAGGAGAGACCTGGGGCAGAGAGGTCTGGCTGTGCTCCTCTGTGTGATGATACCGGGCCAGCTGCTTCCTCTCTCTGAACCTTAGTTTCTCCTCCTGTGCCATAGGGCTTACAATATCCATACTACTTCCCTCAGGGGCAGTTGTGGGCAAGTGTCAAACACCAGGACCACTGTCATTAGTGCCCGTGTTCTTCAGAGCAGCATTTGCAGGATGTGGAGACATTTCGGTCATTAAGAACAAATATCCACCCATCTTTCCCTCCAGGAGGTTAACTGGTAAAATAAGAAGTATGTAGACAGTCCCAGATTTTTGGAAGTAATCATTCCTCCCCTGCTCGATGGTCATTTACTTACATAGCACAGGGTGCCACTCCATCTCCTTGGGTCAGGCAAGGCTCAATCTCCTCCAAGGCAGGGCAATCTTGGTCACTGCCAATGGGAAACTGCTGGATGGTCCGTGTGCGGACACGGTTCCCTTTAGGAGATGATGTATCATAGCAGGTCTTGGAGCATGGACTCCATTCAGTCCACTCAGACACCTGGCACTCCTTGGTGAGCACGCAGGACTGGAAGGTGACAGGCAGCTTGTCTTGTTGGCAAAGGCTGTAAGAGAGCATGAAGAGTGATCAAAACCCAGAAATCAGTGTGAATGGTCACATTCATTATCAAGGAGCTGGCCTTCCCTGTGTCTCCCAAGATGTACAACTCAGAAAACTGGTGGCAATTCAAAGATGGGGCAAGTGCTTAACATTCATGGCATGACAGGGAGGGGGAACTACACTGACTTCCACAGTTTCCTGGGACTTTATTTACTCTAGATATGACTCACTAACAGGAAATAGGAAACAAAACACTGCCCCCCCCCCTTTGGGGGTGTAAGTAAATAAGATGTGCTGGAACTAGGGAGGGAACGGCATTGTATATAGCGTTTTTCTAAACTTGGCGCCATGGAAGGAGCTGGCAGTGTAATAGGTAGAGAGCTAGGCTGAGTCAGGAGGACCGGGGTTCACATCTAGCCTCAGACACTTATCAGTGTGATTCTGGGCAAGTAGCTTAACTTTTTTGCCTTAGTTTCCTCAAATGCAAATTGGGAAAAGTAATAGTACCTATGACGTAGGGTTGCTATAAGGATCAGATGAGATAATATTTGAAGAAACATTTAGCAGCATGCCTAGAACATAATAGGCACCAGCTAAATGCTCACCCTTCCTCCTCCCCATCACCTCCCATACTCCCCACCTTTACTCCAGTCTCTTTTGAAGAGACAGCCTTTCTCACAAAGTCCAGCCCATCTACTTGGACCCTTGTCACAGAACCTTGGGGGAATTTCCCCCTCAGTATCCTATGCTATTTCTTATCTTTAGCTTCTACATGCACGCATGCATGCACGCACACACACACACCATCACTTGACTCCACCATCCTCTCAAATCACTTTCCCTTCTCTCTCCTTTCTATAGCCACACTCATAGAAAAAGCTGTCTTTATTCTTTGTCTCCACTTTCTCTCCTCTTTAAACTCTTTGAAGTCTGCCTTCTAACCCCACCACTCAAGTGAAATTGTTCTGTCCAAAGTACCCAGTCTTTCAGCTGTCAGGTCCCATGACCCCTTCTCAGTGCTTATACTTCCAGACCTGTTCTGGGCTTTCATACCTCTGACCACTTTCCCTTCCTGGACACTTGTCTCTCTCTGAGTTTCGGTGATACTGCTCTCTCTTGCCTCTCTTCCTATGGATTTAGTCTTTCCTTAGTCTTCTTTGCAATATCATCATGTCCCACTCCCTAACAATAGGTGTGCCCTATGTCTCTGTTTGGGGACATTTTGTTCTCTATATACTCCATCAGTTGTCTGGCCAGCAATTACAGACTCAGTTCTCTGTGTGAAGATGACTCCCAGATCTATATATCCTGACCTAATCTGTCTCCTGAGATCCAGTACCATTTTACTAACTTCCTCTTGGCCATTTCCAACTGGTATCTTAGATTCAAAATGCCTCAAACAGAAATCATGATCTTTCTCCCCAAAACCAATTTCTCTGTTTCTGTTGTGAGCACCACTGTTTTTGAATCATCCAGTCCTTCAGAGACATCAGAGCCATCTCATGACTCCTTACTCTTCTTTGCCCCCTCCCCCATCCCACCAGGTGCCAAGTCTTGTTGTTTCTACCTCCACCACATTTCTGACATTTATTCTATTCTCTCCACTCACAACTGAAGTCTGGTACAAGATGTCATCTCCTCTTTCCAGAATAATTTCAGTAGCCTCCTGTCTGGCCTCTACAGCCCATCCTCCACAGAGTTGACTGTGATTGTCCTAAAACATATCACTCCCTGCTCAGAAAGCTACAGAGGCAGGTGGGGCTCTTCACTATGTGATTGCATCCCATATCCCAAGATCTCTTACACATCACTACTGCCTTTCGAACGCAGCCAGACTAGTTCCGATGTTAGTCCTCACTCACACCACATCCGCCATCATGGGACTTGGGAATACTAAGTCCCTGTGGCTTGTAATGCTCTTCATCTTCACCTTTACTTTGAATCCATGGCTTCAGAGTTCAGAGTTCAATTTAAGAGACGTCCCTGATCTGAGGCTTTTCTTGGTGCCCCGAATACCAATACTACAAACATTATCACGCATTTACTTTCCATGTATTTTGTATTATTTATATCTCCACATTGTTCTCCCAATAAAATATAACTACTGAAGAAAGGGCATCTTTTGCCTTTGCTTCAACAGATCCTAGTAAAGTACCTAACACACAGGAGGGGTTTTCCCTGATTCTCTATCTTGTGTTATAATTTTTTATTACAGATCATATCCCCCATCCCACACCCAGCAAAAGGCAAGCTCCTTCAGACCAGGGACCATCTAATTTCTGTCTTTGCATCCTCAGTATTTAGCAGACTTTTGCCTTGAACACATTTTAGCACTTACTAAATGGTGATTGAATTGAACTGCCCTCCTCTATTCTCAGGGATTAGATTCCCAATTTAAATGAATCCAGGATTCAAGGCTCATATCCAATCCCATCATCATCATGAAGCCTTTTCTGATCCCCTCCCCTGCTTCCAGACCACCAAACTACCTTATTGCACTTTGTCAACAATCCCTCTCCTTGTAGAATGCAAGCTGTGTCAGGGCAAGGAGGGTTTCATTTTCATCAATGTAACTTCCATACCTGGTTCAGTGCCTGGCAGTAGTGGGGATTTAATGATTGTCCATTGACTAGTAGACTTCCTCAGACATCATTGATTGAAGTATCAAAAGGTGAAGCTGCTTCCTCTTTGAAGCAGCCTCAGCAGAGTCCTGGACTCTCTCCATATTTCTTACTGATCTCACTGGAGACACAGTTCCTGAGCTCAAACACTTATCCCACTGGTATGGATCAATATCATCCCCGACCTCACTCTGAGAGTAATCCCAGTCTCTGTGATCAGTCATGGTTTATGAGGGTAATAACCATGATGATGCTAAGCTGTCCCCTGGCAAAGATAGTGGTGCTGAGGGTCCATGATTTACATGTTCTCTCCTGCCCTCTGGGACCAATGGTGTTCATGGGCAAGGCTTGGCTAATCTGGGCAGCTGGAGCCCACGGCAATGGTCTTCCACTGGACTAAGCTCACCACACACCGAAGAGAGATCACTCAGTTTTGGGCTATTACTTCTGTCTGATCCCAGGGCCTTCCTGTTTTAGGCACGTGGGTGTTGGCCATTCGAATCATTTCCTTGAGCCTACAGAGTTAGGAAGAGGGATCTGTAAAATCAAAGGTCTATAAGCTTACCAAATAGATCAAAGAGGAAAAGGATTCATTTACAAGATTTAGAGTGGCTCTTTTTGTAGAGGCAAAGAACTGAAAACTAAGGCAGTGCCCACTGACTGGAGAATGACTAAACAAAATATGGTACATGAATGCAATGAAATGAGATCATGACATAAGAAGTGATACAAGAGATCATTTCAGAGAAATGTGGAGAGACTTGTGTAAACTGGTGAAGAGTGAAATGAGAAGAGCCAGGAAGTGAGATGATCCAGAGTGCTGGACCCAGCGTCAGCAAGACCTGTGTTCAAATTCAGCCTTACTAGTTGTGTGACCCTGGGCAAATGACTCATGGGGTCTGCTCTAGTACTTGGTAAAACATAGAGTGCTCTAGAAATGCTTGGTACTAACTATGGTCAGAGAATACCAAAGATGCTACACATCTTCTGACAGAGAAGGGATGGATGACATGTAGGATTCTGGACATGGTCAATGGGAATGCATTTTGCTCGACAATGTATATTTGTTATAAGATTTCTTTTTCTCTAGTGGGGAAGGTGTAGGAGGAAAAAAATAAATATTTTTAATTGAAAAAATAAAATGTAATTTAAAAAATTTCTGCCTCCACAGGTCTTAAACTCTATTTCAACTAAGCTATCATTGATTATTAATAGTGCGAGAGGCACAAAACTAGCTATAAAGATAAGTTATGATTGCTGATCTTCAGGTTTATGATATTAAGAAATATGGAGTGATTCCAAGAGTCTAGACAAATTAGAGGAGGAATGATTGATTCTCCAATTCCTATTTGTGCCTGGTTTGCCATCAGCAGGATACATGCCCTAAGTTGCATTGCTTCTACCTGTAATGGGAATATAAATTTTAAAGATCTTCCCTGCCCCTAGGCTAAAGTGCACCTGGAGCCTGGGGTGGGAGGCTTGTTTTTCAGTAGATACTTCTTGATTGGCCAGTGGGTCAAAAAGGTTGTTACATTCTCTGAGCCAGGAGAAGGCTATATAAGCCCTGATGTGGAGCTTTGTTTTGGGGCTCACTTTGAGAAGTGTTCTGTGATTTGATATGGATTCTGGGAAGCCATTGTCCTGAGTCCCCCGGCTTTGAAAAACCCAGATGTTGAAACCCAGATGTTGATTGGGTATGGATGTAATGGCTGGACAGTTTGGACAGCTGTCTACTTGATCTGTTTCTGTCTTGATAATTCTGTCTGTGTACTTTGAAGTTCGGGGTACTGACCTTTTCCCCTGAACAAGGTAAACGATATATGTCTGACTGATTAAAGTAAGCTTGTTAACCCATTTTGAGTTGCTTTCCTTTAACAAAGCAGATCTAAGAACCTGTATTGGCAGCCACCCTCGGGACGCTGGGGTGCTTGCTGCCACAAAATGGCGTCACGGAAAGGATCTGCAGAGTAAAAGGAAAGTATGGGGACTGGGATAATTGTTTGTTTCCCAGTTGTGGTAGCTGTGATTCTGTGGAGCCATGGAGCAGGAGAGAAGAATGGCCTGCATGGTGACTTCACTGAGCTGAGCGCAGGAATGGTGAGCTGCCTGCATTGGGACCTGGGCAGAAACCAGTAGCAGCTGCCGCTTGCGGGAGGAGAAGGAACCCAGGAGTTCGGAATTCAGCCACAGGAAAAGATAAGAACTGAGCAGCAAAGCAGGGCCACTGAATGTGTTTCCTTGCT
This sequence comes from Petaurus breviceps papuanus, assembly GCF_028583685.1. Lineage (NCBI taxonomy): Eukaryota > Metazoa > Chordata > Mammalia > Diprotodontia > Petauridae > Petaurus > Petaurus breviceps. The sequence continues at coordinate 6,176,143 of NW_027185872.1, read as the reverse complement.
GCATCCCACAGTTTGGGAGCCAGGGGGAGGATGGACTTGTGACTATGGTGGGTGGGATGAAGTGCCTTGGATCCCCGGGGACCCCACCTTGTTGGTTTTGTTGCCCAGCCCCCTCTCTGTACTTGGAAGCAGGGGCTGGAGCTGTGTGAAAGGAAGGACACCACTCCCCCCATCCCCCCCCCTTGAGAACTTTATTTGAACTCTTGTTTTGAACTGAAGTGATAATGCTATGTACTTTGTGTTTGTTTAAGGCCCAGTGGCCACTTTGGTAACTTTAGTTCTGTACCTTGAAAATGTGACCTAAGAGATGTTTAGTGCTAATTCAAAAGTAAATTGTCTATGCTATGGGCATGAAAGATCTTGGGGCCGAATGTAATGGAAATGCAAATTTAAAGATCTTCCCTGCCCCTAGGCTAAAGTGCACCTGGAGCCTGGGGTGGGAGGCTTGTTTTTAGTAGATACTTCTTGATTGGCCAGTGGGTCAATAAGGTTGTTACATTCTCTGAGCCAGGAGAAGGCTATATAAGCCCTGATGTGAGGCTTTGTTTGGGGGCTCACTTTGAGAAGTGTTCTGTAATTTGATCTGGATTCTGGGAAGCCATTGTCCAGAGGGCCCCCCCCCCCCGGCTTTGAAAAACCCAGATGTTGAAACCCAGATGTTGACTGGGTATGGATGTAATGGTTGGACAGTTTGGAAATCTGTCTACTTGATCTGTTTCTGTCTTGATAATTCTGTCTGTGTACTTTGAAGTTCGGGGTGCTGACCTTTTTCCCCTGAACAAGGTAAACGATATATGTCTGACTGATTAAAGTCTGTCTTGATAATTCTGTCTGTGTACTTTGAAGTTCGGAGTGCTGACCTTTTTCCCCTGAACAAGGTAAACGATATATGTCTGACTGATTAAAGTAAGCTTGTTAACCCATTTTGAGTTGCTTTCCTTTAACAAAGCAGATCTAAGAACCTGTGTGAGCAGCCACCCTGGGGATGCTGGGGTGCTTGCTGCCACACTACCCTGTAAAACTTTTCCTCTCTGAACAGGTTTGTAAAACCATTACTCATTTTCCCCTTTATACGTCTTATTTCCCTACAATTTTGGAACTTAATTAGTTCAGAATTTATTATATGCTTTACAACCTTTGGCTAGACCATTTGACTAGAGACAAACCTCAGACCCTGCTGAAATCAAGGCATGGCCATGACTATGGGAGAGGTAGGCAGTGTTCTGGAATGAGTGCTGAACTTGAAATCGAGATCTCGGCTTGACTCCTGCCTCAAATACTTACTAGTTGGCCATCACCAACAAATCACTTATCTACTCCCTGAGCTTAAGCTTCTGTCAAGCATATGTGAAACAAGTGCTATCACCCCAGTAGTACCTGCCTTAAAGGCTTCTAGAAAGTCTGTAAGTGCTATAGAAAGTTGTCAGTTATTTGTGGGCTAGGTCATTGTATTCTTTCTTTGCTACTGACTTCCTTCCAGCTGGGCACATAACAAATGCATGGGCTTGGGTAAGGAAAAATAGCTGCCTCCCTCCTTGTATGTCACCCATCATTGAAAACACAGCTAGAAATTGAACTTGGAGCGCTGTTCCTCCTGCTCAGCAGAGCACATCAATTTCAGATGGAAGGGACCTCGGATGTATCTGATGTAACACAGTGACAATGAAGTCTGTTTGCATATGTGTGTATAACATACATATGTGTGTATACACATGCACATGTTTTAGAAGTTAATATTTATCTCAATCTATCCAGACTCTTTAAAATGTCTGTCTCCTGTATACTGTTTAAGTTGTGAAGTCCCTGCCAGAGACGCTACCTGAATGTCCCATGGGCATCTTGCACTCTCCACGCCCCAATCAGAACTCATTGTGCTTCCTTACAAACCCATCCTTTTCCGAAACTTCTCCATTGCTGTTGCTGACACCCAAGTTCAAACTTTTAGTTCTTGATTCTATGCTCTCTCTCAAATCCCAGATCCAATGACTTGTAAAATCTTGCTGATCCTAGTTTCCAAACATCACTCACGCTCATCACCCAGCCATTGAGCTGGTTTGGGCTTTCATCATCTCTTGCCTGGATTATTTCAATAGTCTTCCAAATGAACTCCCTTCTCCCCATATTTCCCTTTTTTCCTTTACAGCATTTTACAATCAACTGCTGAATTGACATATTTCTCACATACAGATCTGCCTCCATGGCAAAAATCTACTCAAAAGTTTTTGGAGGATCACTCTTTCCTCTGGGATAAAGAGTACTCTACTCATGGTCACAGGTGTCATGGCCAGTGGGGCTGGTGGTTCTGCTCTGTTCCATGGACAAAGAGCCCACTCGGCAGATCCTGCTCATCCCCAGGGAAGCAGGTGGCTAGAGAGGGTGGAGGCTGGATCCCTGCAGCTCTGTCCCAGATACAAGGAGAACCACTCAGTCACATGATGAGGACAGGCCCTGGGATTGATGATCTCAATTGTCCTTTTAAGCGCCAATATTTTGTGATAGTGAAATCGCAGACAATGTAAGAGGTGGCATGGGAGGCATCTTTATCATAGCTCTCCCTGTGGAAACTTCTGGGTTCTAGCTGATCTTTCAGGTAAAGATGAAAGGGTTCAAGGTATTTGGAGGCTAATGTTTTGTTTGATAGAACCATGATCTCATTGAAATGGGTGTGTGTGACAGTGGGAGGGAGTCCAAGTTATTCTTTACTCAGTAATGGTGTGTTGGAAGGTAGGCTGGGGGAGTGGAAGAAGGGTTAACTTCAGAGTTAGGAAGGACCACCTCACTCTACTTGGGCCCTGACACACCCCAGCTGGGCATCATGAGTCAAGCTCATAACCTCTTGATGACCTGGGGGAACCTCAGAGACTTTAAGCTGCAGATCAATTGCTGATTGATATTTGTGGAAGGAGCTTCCACACCAGAGTTCCCTTCTTCAAAAATGTTACAAGTTTGGACAACCCTATGTGAAAATAAAGGGTAAATTAGAAAAAAAAAACCTTTTCAGCTCAAAATAAGATATATGTACATGAAGATTTCAGAGCATCTATAGCCTATAGGATCCTAGATATAGAGCTGGAAGGGACCTTAGCAATCATTGAATTCAACTCACTTATTTTCCTTAGGAAGAACCTGAAGCCTAGAGAAGGGAAGAAACTTGCCTAAGGTCACAAAGGTAGCATGTGACAGAGGTGGGATTTGAACTCAGGTATTGTGGTTCTACAGCCTTAGAAATTGCACTATGGATGATTACTTTGCAATGGGCCTCTAAGGAGGCCCACATTAGCCCCAGTGGGGGATAGTTGAGATGCTGAGTGGGGAGTCAGGCCACCTGGGCTTTATTCCTGATTGTACCACCACTTCCCAGGGTGACCTTGGTAACATGGCTTTCTTTCTCTAGGCTCCACTTTCCTTATTTGTAAAAATGAAGATGATGGATCAGATGTTCTCCCATAGTTCCTCTAGCTCCAAAACTGAATAATGCAAAGGCTCGTGCAGCCCTAAGTAGATGTGGCTCCACCTTCCACTTCACCCTTGACTGGAGGCCTTCTTCCTGGTAACAGACTGAAATTCGCCTTCCTTCAGACTTCAAGGGACTCATTTCTTGGGTGACTCTCACTCGGTAGTTCAATCTTGGAGAACCAACAATCTTTGACTTCCCTGAGCTCAGAGCTGCTTCTCAGTTCGCTTCTGTCATATCAGCGAGTTAGTGCCTGACATGCTTGTGGATTCACACGCATCCATAAATAAATTCCTTCCTAAAGATAGACCTCACCCCCTCCCCAATATATAAACACATATTGAGATCCAAAAATCTTTTGAGAAGCTGCCAGGAGAAGTTGCCAACCCTTGCCACCTGTCAGCTGGAAGGATCATGTGCTTCTGATTACTGCTGAGCATTTGGCACTGGCCAATAGCCCTGGTGTGAGTGTAGCCCAGAGCCCTAACCCCATCCTTGCCAATGGGATGAACTGCAATCGCCAGCCATGCTCTTTGAAAGAGAACTGTACCCAGATGATTGAGCCATTAGCTATGCAAGAAAGCAGCACTCAACCCCTCCAAGCCCCAATGAGGTGAAGATGGCAGTGACATTTAGTAGCATAATTCCTCAAGCCTTCCCCAACAAGAGAAGCAGAGGCAGCTTGATGATGAGAAGGGGTGAAAAATAACTTCATGCTGTCTAATAGGGTGGCTTAAGTCATAGACCAGAGTTCAAATCCCTGCTCTTCCACATCTGGATTGTAAATCTGGGCAAAGCATATGACCTTTCCAAGCCTCAAGCTCTTCACTTATGACATAAGAGGGTTGGTTCCCTGCTCAGGGACACTGAGAGCTTAAATGACTTCTCTAGGGCCACACAGCCAGTATGTGTCAAAGGCAGGGCTTAAATCCAGGTGCGCCTGATTGTAAAGTTAGGTCTCTATCCGCTCTGCTATACTGCCTCCCAATAGACTTCTGACAGGATTCAGAATTTTTTCAAAGTTCTACCGTTGAGGGTGAAGAGGGAGCAGATGGATCACAAGGCATCAGAGAATCCTGAAGTAGGCATCAACACACAGCAAACCACTTTTGTCATCGAAAGTGCAAGTCCTAACACAATACTGTGACCAGAACAAAAGAGACGGATTTAACAATGGTCAAAGGCACCTAAAACTTTAGGAAACAAAGAGCTAACCAAAGCACATAGCCTAAGGCATCACACAGTGGTCGTGCTCAAGGCTTGGTGGCTTTTTTTCCTCTTGATGATGAATTTGAGTCACTACCATGACCATGTTTATTCTTTGGCTGACAGTTCTCTTCTCTGTGGGCTCCCTCACCCAGCACAGGGCTGCTCTATCCTGCTGGTTCAATGGCGGTTGCCATGTGTATGTCTCACTCACAAGTCTCTGGTTCCCACTATAAACTGTTAGCCAAAACCAAGGGTCAGATTTCCAAAGGTCAGTAGGTCACTTTCCTGTAGCTATCCTGCCAGTGTGTCAAACTCCGTATGTCTAGGACACAACTCCTGCTTCTCATTTGTTTGTCAGATCCTGTGTGCCAGCACACAGTAGGTGTACAGACAATGCCTTTGGATCAGAGTGGGGCAGCTTCGTTTTTCCTGCCTGTTGCATTGCTCTCCCACAAATCACTCTTGTCTTCTAAGCGGGAGTCCTAACATTCGAACTCTAGCATTGTACTGGGCCTCAGAGTCTGGCCATTTAGTCCTATGGCCTCCTTTTATAGATAAGGAAACCAAGGTCCAAAGAGTTGAAGTAACTTGCCAAAGACCACCAAGGTAGAGAGTGTTAGTGGTAGGATTTGAACCCTTCTCTGATCCAAGAGCCTGCTTCTTCCTATTCTGTCTCCCTCTCCTTTTTCTCTCCTCTCCACTCTCATTATCCTATCCTCTACCAGCTTGCCTACAAGTCCTGTGGACACCTCCTGTGAAATGACTTCAAGATCCACTCCTTCTCGATACTGCCACACCCAATGCCAGGTGCTTGCCTATCTTTGTATTGCCACATGGTCATGGAGGACCAAAGAAACACAAAGTACCAAAGGGTCTCAGAGAAGGGATCTCCAAGGTCATTCAGGAGAACAGCACAGACTCCTTCTATGCCATCCCACACATCGAGGCTTCTGTCAAAGTCTTCCAGAAAGGAGAAACACTCACTACGTCCACAGCCTGCCTGCTCCACTGTGGGATAGCTTCGAGTGTCTAGAAGTCTGTCTTTAGACCAAAGTAATCTGCCTCCCCGCAGCTGAGATCCATGCTTCTCACTGTGGGGCTACACGGTTGAAGCCTGATCCCTCTTCCAGGTGATGGCCCTGCCGATATGTGCATAGAGCTCACATCTTTTCTTCTCAAGGACCAACATCTGCAATTGCTTCGCGTGACCTCTGGAGGGCCTCTCTCCAGGCCACTCCCTCCCCATCCTGCATTCCCCTGCTCATTAATATCCTTCCTCACTTGTGGCCCCAGAGCTGAACCCGACCCTCCATAGAAGGTGTGGCCAGGGAAGAGAATGCCGGGGTGCTGTTTCTCCTAAAGAAGCCTGCAACTGTCCTGGCTTGGGGGGCTCCCATGTCACCCCGTCAGCTCCTATTAACCTGGTGTGAGTGTGTCCAGGGAGAAGATTCTTTCGGGATGAACTGGCTGAGCAAGAATCAGATCAAATACTTGGAAGGATTCTTGGGGGTCTGTTCTGTGACTGGGGATCAGCTCCATATGCTGGCTGTTCCTTGTGCACATTTGTCCATCTCCCCCCTCAGTGCCTTGGCACAGACTGCCCCTCCTGCGCGCGAGTGCTCCCTCCCTCCCTCCACCCCATGGCACTCCAAGTTCCCCTGAGCGTGCAGCTCAGATGTCACCCTCTGCGCCAGGACTTTCTTGGTCCTTCTCGATTGTGCTCTTTATCTCTTGAAATCACTTTGTCTTATTTCCCACATCTCTTAAAATCTCTGTAGTTGTTTCCCTTTAGTAGACTGGAGGGGCTTAGAAGGCAGGCACTAACTTATCCCCACTACTACATCCCCAGATGCAAAGCACTGAGTGCAGTGTTTCTATATATAGGCATTTAATGAACACTCATTGCACTGAAGAATGGACATACGATCAGGAAAGCTGGAGAGAGCCCGGTGGCTGGAGTGGGATCATGTTCTATTTACAGCATTCAACTCTGAATTACACAAGGAAGTCAACTGATTGAAGAAAAGATCATTATTTTGCTGTTCTATCCAATTCTGAAATGCTTCAAAAAGTTCAGTGAAGAACAAAGAAAAAGCTGGAAAGGGGAAAAAAAATCAACATATTAGGACAAAAGCCAATCAAAAGGAAGAAGGAAAGCCATTAACACTTCTGGAGAGTGCCACTAAGATGTTTGCCCAAAGTAATGGGAGCGGGATAAAATGCAGACCGCCGCTAAGTTCAGTGCTTCTACCCAATCCAGATTTTGGGACATCTGCCAGGCTAGAAATTGCTCTGAAGTGAAGAGATTTCATTTATGGGATTACATCATTACATGGAAGGGGCTTAAACATAAGAAAATGAATGAGAAACAGAGATTAAATCCCCCTGTTTAAATACCAATTAACTGTGGAAAGAGAGAATTATTGAAAGTTATTAATTGAGGATGGATAGCACCTGGAATGGCCAGGACAATGAGGGCTCTGGAAATGGGGCCCCAAAAAAGCTGTTTCAAGTTCAAGTCTTTCGTCCTTGGTGGTAGTGAAAATATGGACAAAATAATTAGATTTTCCAGGCATAGGCAATGTTCTTTCTTTTTTTAATACAAGTCTCCTCTAATTGTTGGAGGACACATCCAATCGATATTAAAAGTAGACTAGCAGAAGTAAGTACACAATATACAGTAGAAACATGCATCTCTCTCTCTCTCCCTCTCTTTCTCTCTCTCTCTCTCCCCCCCTCCGTCCCCGCTTATACAATCTGACATCCTCAACTCAATTTGTACTAAAGGGGAAAGGAAAGTAAGAAAAAAATGATGTCACTGTCATCTCTGTAAATATATGTCTAGTTATTCTTTGGTTAGAATGTCAATTAACCAAGAAAATAACTTATAATTCAATATGCTATACATTTTGTGCTATTATAATAGTATTCATCACAGGATATTAATTTTAACATCAATGAATAACCATATATTTGGGTACATCTTACTATTAATATCCTGTTAGAGGAATTACTGAATATTAAGTGCTTAAAAGATCATTAATATTAATGATAAGTTGGTCATTAATATTAACAATCATCCCTATTATTGATTTAATGGTTTGTTCATCATGAAACCTCATTATTGTTCCTTTAGAGGAGCTACATAATTATGCATATTTTATTTATATGCATGCACTTTGATGATAATTAATCAAGTGGACTTTAAATGTTTAGGAATGAGGTATTTCACAATAAAATTGGTGTTTATATATATAGCAGGTATTACTATAACACACTTTGTATTTGTACACAAACATAGAGATACATAGAGTTATATTGGCTCACTGAGTCCAGAATTGGACGGGCTATGAAAGAACTTGGAGGCAGGTCTAGTGGTGGACAAAGATGGAGGATTCAATTTTCATTTCCCATCTAGGAAGAGGGTTGCAAGACATGATTTCACTGTTCCAGGTGAAGAAGGGTGCTCTGCTAAAGTAGGTGGACAGAGCACTAAGAGATCAAGCGCTTTAACTAATATCACAGAACCAGCATATATCTGAGGCAAGTCTTGAACGCAGGGCTTTGTGGTGCCAAGGACATCACTCTTTCATGCACCATGCTGCCCTTTACTTCCCTCTCAAATGGTTAGTTTAATGGAGGCAAGGATTATGGTCTTTCTAAAGTGCACATAGGTCTCTGCACACAGTAGGTACTTAATGAGTGGTTGTTCAATTCAATTATAGAACCTCCACATTGGAAACAGACTGAAAGGCTCCCTGGGACCACATGAGTCAGAAACCAGAATCCTTTCTCCAACCGGCCTCGAGACTGCACAGCTTTGCTTTGTGGAAGTCCTGTGGTGGCGAACACTCTGTCAGTGAGTTTTTTCCCATCTTGACAGTGCTAATTGTCCCAAGTGTGTCCTTCAGCATGCCTACATCTCCTTTCCTCCTGCTTTACCAAGTGCTCCTGGAATCAAGCAGAGCCAACCTTATCCCTCTTCCCCAAACTGTCCCTTTGTTCACTTAAAGACAAGGATCCTGTCTCTCCCGGGTCCTCGTTTCTTCAGGATAAATACCCTTAATTTCTTCCAGTGCCCTTTGTATGGTACGATCTCTGGTCTTCTCACTTTGCTGTCTTTTCTGTATCATCTCTATGTGGGCCATCTCCCTTCTGAAATGGTACAGCAGGAATTAAATACAGTCCCCCTACTGTGGTTGGCCAGGACAGACGCCCCTTCTAATGCAGCTTAAGATCACATGACAGTTTGGGACTACAGCATTGCACTGCTGAGTCTGAGTGAGCTTGGAGGCCACTAAGGAATCCAGATCTTTTTACACCAACTGCTGCCCACTCACAGCTCCCTACTCTGTGCTGTACAATTGAATTTTTGGACCTAAGTGCAGAACTTGATTTTAACAGTAAAAATGCCACAGGATGTTCAGTGATCCCACTAATTAGTTACATGTCACATAGGGTCTAGACCCTCGACTCACCAGGTTCTAATTAAGCACTTTTCCTATTATTTCATATACTTATTTTGCTTGTGCTTAGTAAGGAGGCTGGCATTGCCCAAAGGACAACCATGGATTGGTAACTCATAATGAGAGAGCAGGGGATGAAGAAGATGCATTGCTCAGTGAGAGTGGAATCCTGGAGTCTGGTTCTGGGTTCAGGTGCCTCAGAAAGGGGGCAATTCTTCGTCTACCAAAGGGAGACAACATTACTCATGTCCTACCACTGTATAGGCATAGAGGGGGCATCAGATTATCATGGGATCTCAGAGTATTAGAGTAAAAGTCAGTGAAGAGAAAACTAGAGAATAAAACAGAAAGAAAGACTAAGCAGAGCAGACAGCAAATGTGAGAGACTGGAGGGGCCAGGCTCAGTCTTCTCTGACACACATTGTCTGTGCAGCCCTAGGCTAGATGCTTCACCACTGTGGGCCTCAAGCACTTAACCCACAAGTATTAGTAAGTGCTCACAACAGGTCAGGGACTGTGCTAACTCGTAGAGAGAAAAGGAAGGAAAAAAAATCGTCCTTTTGAGATTATAGATGGGAAAGCAGGTGATACTGATCTGCATGAAATAAAAGATAGACAGAGGCAAAGGGAAAGACCCCAAGAGACGATGAGAGAGACAGAAAGAGGCAGGCAGACAGAGATAGAGACTTATATATCTCCAGTGACTCACAGATTTAACCTTTGGGAACTGAATGGTAGAAATCTGAAAAGGCATTCTTCTGAGAGCCTTCCCTAACCACTCCCAGACAGAGGGAGTTCTCCACTCTCAGAACCCAGAGAGCCTCACCTGCAATACTCATGGGATGGTTAATTCTCTAAAGGCAGCCCCCATTAGTGCTATACATACACATATAAGCATATGCCGACCTGTATGTTTTTGCTGTTCAGTCATTTCAATTGCGTCTGACTCTTTGTGAGCCCATTTGGCAAAATGGTTGGCCATTTCCTTCTCCAGCTTATTTCACAGATGAGGAAACTGAGGCAGAGAGGGTAAGTGACTTGTCCAGGGTCAAACAGCTAATTACTGTCTGAAACAAGATTTGAACTCAGAAAGATGAGTTTCCTGATTCCAGGTCCAGATGTCTGTGCACCATGGCACCCACTAGTGGCCCTATGTATTTATATGTGTATATTTATGTACGTATATACACATATGTGTACATATATAATAATACATAAACACCTAGGCATATATAGCCTAGATTCAAATCCCAGCATTGTTATTTACAATCTGTATGTCCTTGAGCAACTAACTAAACTTTTTCTGGGCCTCAGTTTCCCAATCTATAAAAGTACAAGGTTGGACTAGAGGACCTCTAAGGGGCTTTCCAACTCTAAATCAACTCACCATCAATCAAAAAGGAATTATTAAGCACCTACTATGTGCAGGGCAGAGACAGACCACATGGAAGCTGTGGATATAAAGGGGGGGAAAGAAATTAAGCAATCCCTGACTTTGGAAACTTTCATTACATCAGACAAAGTGACATGAACCCATATAAGTAAATACATAATATAGAGAAAGCAAACCCAAGTTTATGGGGATGGGCCATATAGAGTGCTGAACTCAGAGCCAGGAAAACAGGTTTTTGGATGCTGTGACTGATCCTTTTCCAAGGGCATAGTGGAATGGATGGAGCGTGTTGGGATGAACCTTTGGAGAAAGAGGGTGAAGGGGTATGGGAATGGGGAATCAGGTGGTAGGGGGTGAAGAATGGGATTTGGATGATGATCTATGGGAGTTCAGAGTTAATGAATTCACAATTAACTTAATTAGTAATGAAGAATTGTGCAGAAGAAATGGTGACAAGCTCATCAATGTAGGACTACAAGGTTGACATGGCATTTGAGTGAGGGCTGGCCAGCCCATGTGCTACCCTGGCATCTGTCCAATGTTAAGAAAATTAGAGGAAAGCCTTTACTGCAAGCAGTAGATCCTGTCTGCAAGATTTATGGAAGGTCATGGTCACAAGTGGAGTAGGACTAGAAGAGGGGGATGGGTGATACTTTTGACTGGTGGAAAGGGTGCCCACGCTGATAAGATGATGATGGTGATGATGATGACAATGATGATGATGACCTCTTGAATTCACAAGGTGCTTTAAGGTTGGTGAGGTCCTTCCAGTAAAATATCTCATCTGAGCCTTACAGAAGCTTAGGAGGTCACTGTTCCGATTTATCCCCATCTTCCCAGTAATGGAGCTGAGACTCATAAAGGTGAAGTGGCTTGCCTAGGTTCCCATAGTTAGTGGGAGTATGAACTAGGATTTGAGCCCAGGCCCTCTTGTCTCCAAGTCCCCCACACTCTACTGCTACAGACCCCTTGAAGCATGCATCATTATTTGTAAACGGTTCCCCACTTATGCTCTACCAAGTATTACAAAACACTGACCATCGATCCCTCAAGTGTGACATTAACTTTACCTTTTGTAAGACACTAATGTCTATTGTGATTATTCAGCAAACTGGGATAATGTCAAATTAGGAACTATGGCTTCTTCCAACACTTACTTTTCTTTTTTCCCAAATGCTTTATTAACTTCTGGTTTACATCACTCATTTCCACCAGATTTAGAGTTACAACTTTTTTCCCCATTTTTCCCTACCTACCACCCCAAAATAGTGGTCCCACAGGATATCCCCTCCTCCAATCTACTCTCTCCCATACCCCCTTCGACTTTTCCAATAGGGCATGGTGGATCTCTATGCCCCAGTGCCTGCATATCTTATTTCCCAATTACATGTAAATTAGTATATATATATATATATATATATATATATATATATATATATATATAT
>NW_027185872.1:6152045-6164076 GCF_028583685.1 Petaurus breviceps papuanus | reverse complement strand
ATATATATATATATATATATAAGCATTTGATTTTAAAATTTTGAATTCCAGATTCATTCCCTTCCTCCCCTGTCACTCACCCTTACTGGGAAGATAAGCAATTCAGTATAGGTTGTACAGGTATACCTATGAAAAACATTACCATAGTAGATATATTGAAAGAGACTGAATATATTTCCCTCCCTCCTATCCCATCTCCCACTTGTTCTATTCTCTACTTTGATCCTGTCCCTTTTCAAAAGTGGGTGCTTCCACTTTCCCTGCCCCCCAACCTGTCCTCCCTTCCATCATTCCCCTTCCCCCCTACTCTCCTGTAGGGTGAGATACCCTATTTAGTGTGTATGTCATTCCCTTCTTGAGCCAATTTCAATGAGAATAAGGTTGACCCATCCCCTTTTGCCTTCCTGTTCTTACCCTCCATTGTAACCATTTTCTCTTGCCTTTTCTGTATGAGATAGCTTACTCCATTCTGTCTCTCCCCATCTCCTCTCATTATATTCCTCTCTCACCTCTTAATTTCACCTTTTAAGTATCATCCCTTCCTATTAAGTTGGTCCTGTGCCCTCTGTCTATGTATACCTGTAAACATATATACACACATTCACATATGTATTCATATGCCCATATGCCCTCCTATATAGACATATATATTTCTATTCTCTTCAACTATTTTCATACTGAGAAAAATTTCATCAGTTACAATTATCATTTTTCCATGTAGGAATGTAAATAGTTCAACTTTGATAAGTTCCTTATGATTTCTTTTCCCTGTTTACCTTCTCATGCTTCTCTTGCTTCTTGTATCTGAATGTCAAATTTTCTATTCAACTCTGGTTTTTTCATCAAGAATGCTTGAAAGTCCTGTATTCCACTGAATGACCATATTTTTCCCTGAAACATGATACTCAGTTTTGCTGGCTGGTGGTTCTTTGTTTTAATCCCAGCTCCTTTGACCTCTGGAATATCATATTCCAAGCCTTTTGATTCCTCATTGTAGAAGCTGCCAGATCCTGTGTTATCCTGATTGTTTTTCCACAATATTAAAATTGTTTCTTCCTGGCTGCTGTAATATTTTCTCCTTGATGTGGGAATTTCAGAACCTGGCTATAATATTCCTAGAGTTTTTTTTTGGGGGGGGGATCTTTTTCAGGAGGTGACTGGTGGATTCTTTCAACCTCTATTTTGCTCTCTGGTTCTAAAACATCAGGGCAATTTTCCTTGAGAATTTATTGAAGGATGATTTCTAGGTTCTTTTTTTGATCATGGCTTTTGGATAGTCCAATAATTTTTAAATTATATCTCCTGGATCTATTTTCCAGGTCAGTGGTTTTTCACATGAGATGTTTCACATTGCCTTCAATTTTTTCATTTGTTTGGATCTGTTTAATAGTATCTTGATTTCTCATAAAGTCACTAGCTTCCATTTGCTCCAATCTAATTCTGAAGGAATGATTCTCCTCAGTGAGCTTTTGAGATTCTTTTTCCATCTGGCAAATTCGGCTTTTTAAGGTACTCTTCTCCTCATTGCCTTTTTGAGCCTCTTTTGCCATTTTTGTTAGTTTATTTTTAAGGTGTTATTTTACTCAGTCAGGCCGTTGACTCTCATTTCATAATTTTCTTGCATCGTTCTTATTTCTCTTCCCAATTTTTTCTCCACTTCTCTTATTTGCTTTTTAAGGTCCTCTATGGCTTGTAACCAGCTTGTATTTTTCTTGGAAGCTTTTGGTGCAGGAGTTATGACTTCACTGTCTTTCTCCTGTTCCATGCTTTGATCCTTTTTGTCACCAAAATATGAATGTAAAGTTGGGGTGCTCTGTTTATTTTGCTTCCTTTGCCTGCTCATGTCGCCACTCAGTCACTTGACTCCTGGGCTTTTTGCCACAGTAGGACTCTGCCACCAGACAGGAGAGCTTTGTCCCAAACACTGGGGTTTTCTCAGCTGCCGGAGGTATTATTTGGGTGTCCTCTCTGAAGCCTCCACACGCTCTGGTAAGCTGGTTGTACACCCCAGGACCTCCACTCTAGACCAAAATCCAAATCCAAGCAGGTTAAAGGAAGAGCTATTACCCCTAATACTGGTTGCTTGTTCCCCCTGCACTCTGCAGGCCAAGAGCTGAATCTGCCATGTGGGGGCAGCTGCATGGCCACAAAGCTTCAGACACTTTTCACCCCAGGGGCAAAGGCCGACACACTCCCAACTGATGGATCCCAAAGTCCACACTGCACTGACCTCTCACTTTGTCCTTAGCATCTATTTGTTGATAATTCTAGAAACTGCCACAGTTTCTGGAGATCTGGAGTCCCTCCAGCTGGTGGCTGGTCAGGCCCATCCTGGGGCTAAAACCTCTGGACTCCCGTGGGACTGGGATCTGCTCCCAGAGCACTGAGCTGGCCGATTCCTTCTGGCCTGCTGGGCTGTCCTTAGCAGGAGGTCAGCTTTTCTGTGTCATTTTATGGGTTCTGTAGCTCCAAAGTTTGTTCAGAGACCCCTTTTACATGAATTGGGGGAAGTGGAAGCCGGAGCCCCTTCAGAGCCCCTCTGAAGCCCTGTTTCTACTTTGCCATCTTGACTCTGTCCCCTAACATTTACTTTTCTTCAAGGCATTCAGATAAGTAATTTCGACTTTAGTTGAGTAGCCATTATCAAGAATTTGCTTTCATTTAGCAAGTAGGGAGGGAAGATATGCCTGGATTTGTAGGCACAAAGGTCTTAGGTACAGCAAGGGTTAATGGAGCATGAAGAGAAAACTGAAGATGTTTTTCAGTTTCTTCTGTACAACTTCACAGTATCAGAGGTTGTTGGGTTGGAAGGAGCCTCAGAATGTAATCAGTCCAGTCTGGATCCCTTCCCTAACAAATGGTCCTATACTCTTTTCTCAAAGCCTTCCAGTGATGGAGACCTCTTGTAGCAACCTGCTCTGATTAAGAACATGCCCATTATTAGAAAGATTTTCCTCATGTCAAACCCAAGTCTCCCCGTCAGTACCATCTACCCCCTACTAAGAAGTAGTAGTTTAGCCCTTGAGGGACAAGAGAAATAGAATTGATCCCTCTTCCACAAGAAAGCCCATCAAACACATGAAGTCAGCTATTCTCCTTCCTTAAATCTTCTCTTATTGATGCTAAAAATTCCCGGTGCCATCAATTGTAGTTCAGATGGCCCCGATCATGCTAATCATAGGCCTGTGGATGCAACTGTTGGTGCTCTCCCTAAAATCTCAATGTGTCTTTCAGGGCTGAATTAAAGAGTTCATATATTAGTGGATCAGAGCCAAGTGCAATACAACTCCCTCATATTTCATTCATTCATTCGTTCATTCGTTCGTTCATTCGTTCATTCGTTCACGACACCTGCTTTTCTTCACAATCCTAAAGTCACAGTGAGTTTCCCAGCTGCCAGGTCACATTGCAGAACCACATTGAGCTTACAGCTTGGGCTTTTTCACAAAAAAAATTTGTTCTAGTCTCATGTTTTGATCCTGCTTTATGCAGTTCAATTTTTGAACCCCAGCATAAGAATTTACATTTATCGCTAATTTAATTCAAATGAGCAAATATTTGTAAAGTAATTGCCATATACAATGCCCTATGCTTGGAGCTGGGATACTACTCAAATTCATAGTTGTAATTTCAGCCCATCATTCTAGCTGGTCTTGTTGAATGTAAGCTACTTGAGGGCAAGGGCTGCTTCCTTTTGGTCTCTGAAGCCCCACACCCTTGCACATCTGAGACCACACTGACCTCTGATAAATGCTTAGTAATTTAAATTGATGATCTTTTCGGCCAAAAGAGATTAAGTGAGTTGCCTAGGGACACAGTTTGGCTACTGAAAATCATAGCTAGAATCAGAATACATTGGTCTGGAATGAAAATGGCCCAGCATGGCCCAGGAAACCGACATGACCACCCACACTTCCCAGCACCGCTGCATCTGCTGATGTGCATGCTTGTTACAGTGTGGCATAGATGGTGCCAGCCTCTACTATGAAACCCTTGGGTTAAAATCAGCTTGCACTCTGCAGACAGAGTCCTCTCTGACTCTGGCTCCTCCCATTTCAATTCGAATGTTTTCCTGCCCTACTATTTCTTGCTGCTCGGTCTGGCCAATGTTGCTCAATATTCCCTCCATTTCCTTAGATTTCTTTCCCTTAGCCCCCAATCTTTGACCACTAGGGCACAGTCTGAGAGTTTGAAGTTTACTTTTTTTCTTGGTCTTGGAAAATCTTTGATTTCACACAGAAATGTGACTTGTTTTCTCCTGGATAGCAGGGCACAACCTCCAAGGGAATTCCTCCCTCCCCACCTCTTGCCAACATGAATTGCCCAGCATGGAGAAAGAACAAAGAAATCAACCTACAGAAACTCTACCCTTTGGACAGATCCCTGTACTGATCCTGCAAAGAAATATCCTAGTTTCATATCAAATAAACAAGAAACATTGAGTCAGTAACTGTGTTTGATCTGGATACAGGCAGCACTTGTATGCCTCCCCACTCCTACACCCTAAGGATCCACAGGTTTCTTTTGAAGATCAGAACGTGCCTTGATTTTGGCCATTCGGAGCATCTACTGGGGCCCATCAAATATATGAATCGAATTTTTAAATTGCTGTTGCAGTAGGATGAAGCACACATGGGCTGAGGTTTCTGCCTACCACAATGGCAATGGGAGGCAACCCTCAGGGATGATCCAGGAGTCCTTATGTTGAAGAAATGCTCATAGCATATTAAAGACAAGGCTGGAAATCTCGAGAGCCTATTTCACCAGTTATCTCAAGTGAAAATTGATGAGATTTACAGAGAAAAGAGAATTTGGATTTTAATTCTGGGTCTTTCCTTAGCCTTTTAGAGCCATTTCAATGTGAGAATAATGGTTATTACCAACATTATGATCAAACAATTTTAATATTATATTTGCATATACATAAACATTCTGTCTTTCCTTTCACTGTAATAATCTCCTTGAAAGATATTTCAAAAAACCTGCAGCAGAAAAGAGAGGCATATATTTGCACTCATAGACACACAGACACATACATATACCATTGTTTAGTTATTTTTTAGTTATTTCTGACTCTTTGTTACCCTATTTGGGGTTTTATTGGCCGAGATATTAGACTGGTTTGCCGCTTTCTTCTCTAACAAATTTTAAAGATGATGAAACTGAGGCAAAAAAGGGTTAAATGACTTGTCCAGGGTCACACAGCTAGTTAGTGTATGATATCAGATTGAGCTCAAGAAGATGATTCTTCCTGAGTCCAAGCCTGGCACTCTATCTACTGTACCACCTAGCTGCCCCATACATAAATATAAATATAAACATAAACATAAATATAAATATAAATGCTGTTAAACTGTTAGAGGTATTATTATCACCATCCTTAAAAACCAGGTAAAAGTACAGTCAGTGCTTGTAATGATGAATTCTAGTCCACACACAGCTCCATCTATGCAAAGCAGATCCTCTCCTAGACCTTGCCTCTGTCTGTTCCCCTGTCACATTAATGAGACTGTTGAGTTCAGACTTTGAACACCCTTTTCAGGACGCCTCTATTATATGGGAGGGGACAGAACTAGGCTGGTGGCTGTGTGTGTGAAGAAGGACTTTTTGGTTTTCATGGGAGAGAGAATGGGAAGAGGTGTCCTTGCCTTTCTTCATGGGAAAGGGAGCTTGGTGGAGGGATCTTGTGTGCAGGGTCCGTGGAAGGAGACTGAAGCACTCCCAGGAGCCACCTGTGACTCCCCTGGGACAGGTTCCAAGAAGAGCACCCTGCTTTTGGCTGCCCCCCGTTTGAAGTTGTCCCCGACATCCATGGATCCCTGTCTGCCTTCCCAGTAAGGCCTCCTGGTGCCTGAGGCAGGTCTTATGGATCCCAACGTGTGCTTGGCCCACTTGCCAAGCAGTGATGAAGGGTGCTTCCATGAGGTCTCTTTCCTGTGCCCTTCTTCCCCTCAGGAAGGAGAGGGCAGGTCCAGGCTAGCACCAGGCTCCCTCCATCTCTGACACGCCTGGCTGCATGACGCGGGAAAGAGGCCGAGGGGACATCGGCAGTAGCTCTTGAGCACTGGGCACCCTTTTCAGCAGCTTCCCTTTGACCTCTTCACCACCAATCTCTAGGTCTCCCTGGAGTCTAAATCCTAGAACACTCTTTTTTTCAGGGTTCCCCTTTCTGACTTCCTTTTAAATGGTGGTCATTGTCATAATTCAGTGTCCTCCTTTTCCCATGGGTTACCCAGTGTCCCCTGGGGCCTCTCTGAGCTCTGGCCCCTGGGACTTCTCTGATTCCTCTCTCCCCCTCAACCCTTACCTTGTGATCCCACTCCTGTTATCTTCCATTAGGACAATGGCACGATAAAGAAGTCCAAGGAAGATATGTCCCACTGAAGGAGAGAAAAGAGATTCTCTAAAAAAGCACACCGAGAGCACCCAGTTGACCTCTATTTTCCAAGTTCTTCCTTGGGATTTCTATGGAGATTCCTCTTCCTGCCCTTGGGCCTCAGTCTGCTCTTCTCTAGCACTTTCCTGGAGGGCTCCTGGGACAGGAGATCGGGAGGCAGAGCCCAGACTGAAATCCTGGCCTTACCACTCATCTTTCTGCTTCACTTGGGCAAGGCTCCACTTCACTTTACTGGTTCTAATATTCTTCTTTTGTACAGGGAGGAGATGGGACACGTGACCTCTAAAATCTCTTCTAGCTTGAAATCAATGACCCTACAAACAATATTATCATCCCACACTTCACAGATGAGGAAACAGGTTCAGGGAGCTTGTGTGATTTGAACTCATGTTTCTCCTCCCTGCCAGGCAGGTCTGACCAAGGTACCCCTTCTCCTCCTATTCAATAAACTTCAGTGGCTCCTTTTACCATCAGGAGCAAATGTGTGCCTCTGTCTTTCAGGCCCTTTATTCCACAGGACCTCTCACACTTCTGTTCTTTCTACACCTTACTCTCGTGATCCAGCAACACTGACCTTGCTGTCCCTTGAACGTGGATGCTCCTGGCTCGATGCTTTTTCACTGGCTGCCCCTTATGTCTTCAGTTTAATTCCTTCTCACCCCTGCACCCTGGCTTCCTTCAACACTCAGTTCAAACCCTACTTTCTGCAGAAGGCCTTTTCTGGTCGCTGCCATGGCTAGCACCCTCTTTCCAAGACTGTCTTCCATCTACTCCATCTTATATGGACATTGTTGTTCTCATACGATTGCCAGCATTAGACCCTGAATTCTTGGAGGACATGGCTCATGATTCTGCTTGTGTATAAAAAAAATTCTCAGCCCTAAGTACACTGTCTGGAACAGAGTAAGCACTTCATGGATGCTTGGGGGACCTCCCAGAAAATCACCAGATTTCAGCTATGCTGCCAACACCAGTGTCCAAAGACCTTTTTTTGGGAGACTCTGTTGGTAACAACAGGGCAGTGGAAACTTCCAATTCTGGTTACTTCCAAGAGCCAGCCCCATGGTGCCTTGCTGTGAGCTGCCCACTAGTCCTCCTCGACACATAGATGTTCTATTGTTGTCCCCCACAGCCCCTTGCACTCCCAGAACTCTTGGAGCTTCGCAGACAAGAAGGGCTTGTCTAAAACCCACAGTAAGCTCCCTTGCTCATTTCCAAGTACATGGCTCTACTAGAAAGGGCTGATTGAAATCCTATCTGTGACCACATCTGCTTGAAACTAGGCAAAAGCTTTTTTTTTTCATCTAGGAATAAATGATATCCATATATGGGATTACAAAGGACATCAGTTAAAGTAAAATCGATGTGGATTTTTTCTTATCTGAGTCCTTGGTCCCCTTGAAGTCTCTCATGGACTCCTTGGTGGTCTCTTGATTACAGGTGAATAACTGGCTCTGCACTCCTCTGTCCTGTCACACTTGGCAGTCTCACTAGATTCAATTGTTTAGTTCTCATCCCTATGCAGATAATCTCCAGATCTATATATCCATCCCTAGTCTCTCTCCTGAGCTCCATTTCAGATCATCAACTGCCTTTTAGAGAGCTCCACTTGGGTGACCCATAGACACCTCAAAATCAGCATTTCTAAGACAGAACTTCTCTTTCCTCCCGCCAGCCCACCACACTCAGATCTTTTCCTGTCCTAAACTTGCCTATTACTGTTGACGATTCCACTGTCTTCCAAGTTATCTGGCCTTGCATCCTCAGCATCATACTTAACATCTGTCTCTTGCTCAATTCATATATCCAATATTTTGTCAAGTCTTGTTTCTGTCTCCCCAACATCTCTAAGAGATACCCTCTTCTCTTGTTTAGCCAGACCTTCTCTTGGCATAGACCCTTACACCATTACACCAGAGTTATTGTGATAACCTCTGATTGGTCTCACTGTTTCAGGTCTCTTCCTGTTCTAGTCCATTCTCCACTCAGCTGCCAAAGTGAGTTTTCTCAAGTATGGGTCTAACCATGTCCCTTCTCTTCCCTCCTCATGCCCTGCCACACAATAAGTGCCATTGGTTCTTCATTTGAAGTGGCCTCCATGATGAGATGTACAGTCCTTGGCTTGGCTTTTAAATCTCTCCAAAGACTAGTCTCTTCCCACATTTCCAGTTTCCTGACATTTTACTTCCCTCCACATACTTTATAATTCAGCCACACCAACTTTGCTGCTGTTGTTCACACACAATCCTCCATCTTCCTACTCTGGGTCTTTTCAGTGGATGCCCCTCTTCAGTGATGATTCCTTCTTCCTGAACTGATCTTCTTCACCTATAGCACCAGGCTTCCTCAAAGACTCACCTAAGAGCCCATCTTCTGGAGGAGGGGTCTCTCTTACCTCTTACACAGAACCAATTAACTCATGCCATACAAACTTGCCAAGGTGGGTAGGTTCATATATTAAGTTGGGGAGGTGTCTAGTGGATCCCTTCCTATGGGAGAGTCAGTTGAAAAAGCTGAGCAGCAGTGTGGCACAGTGAGAAGAGTTCTGGGGTTAGTCAAAGGACTTGAGTTTGAATCCCAGGTTTGCCTCTTTGTACCTGTATGACCTTGGGTCAATCATTTTACCTCTCCAAACCTTAGGTTGCTCAAGGAAAATATTTTTCAGTTAACCAACAAACATTTATTAAGTACTCACTATGTGCCAGGTACATGTTAGATGACCTGTCAGGTCCCTTCTATCTCTTAAACAATGATTCCATGATCCCACAAAGGGAATTAGGAATTAAGAAATGAGGTGGGAGGATAGGGAGGAGAGAGCATTCAGAGAAGGAAGGGCTAATTAGGTGGGGAGTCCTGGACTGCCTCAACTCATCAAGGGGGCAAGGAAGGGACCAAGGTAGAGATGAAGGCTCTGTGTGTGTGTGTATGTGTGTGTGTGTGTGTGTGTGTGTGTGCAGATGTCAGAAAAAAATAAAAGAGGAGGACTTGGAAAGACCAGGAGCCTCTAACTCCACCAGTTTCTCCCCATCCACACCAAATTCTACAAGCAAAAAAATATGAAGGGGCTGTGAAACAATGGAAAATACACACATATTGACACACAAAATGTCCTAATGTATTGTATGAAATGTTTCTGCTATATAAATAGATTTTACTTTATTCACAACAAGACCATTTGGTTATGCCCAATGGTTCAGTA
Source organism: Petaurus breviceps papuanus (assembly GCF_028583685.1). Classification (NCBI taxonomy): domain Eukaryota; kingdom Metazoa; phylum Chordata; class Mammalia; order Diprotodontia; family Petauridae; genus Petaurus; species Petaurus breviceps. The sequence continues at coordinate 6,154,480 of NW_027185872.1, read as the reverse complement.
AGGATTAATCTATCATTGTATATTTCTACCACCCTTGTGTATTTCATGGAGGGAATAATTGGTCAAGGAACTCACCACTTGTGGTCTATGAGAGGTGATGGTTAAATCTGTACCTACTTTGGCTAGTTCTTGGTTGTCAGTCAGAGACTGGGTGCATTTTATTCTCTTCACGGGGAAAACATGGGTAGGCTATCCATGTGGACACACCAGGATCCATAAGATATGGAAGCCAAAGGTCTCCAGTACATATCATAGAGAGTACACGGAGGAGAGGACCAAATACACACAGGAGAAGAAGGAATTATAATAACGAAAGTTAAGCCACATCCCCAACGAAGCAACGATCTAGAAGTCTTACTTTACTCTGTGCTTGCTATGCATTACTGGTCCATATCCATGATTTCATCTGTGGAGGTAAAGTGAAGAGAAGGGATGAAACATCTAGTAAGAGCCTGCTCTGCACTAGGTAGGTGCTGTCCTTAGTACTGTACAAATATTTGATCCTCACAACAGTCCTGGGAGGTAGATGGTATTAACCCCATTGTACAGTTGAGAAAACTAAGTCAGACAGAGGTTAAGTAACTTGTGCAAGGTTACAGAGTTAATAAATGTCTAAAGCCAGATTTGATAACTCCAGAATCAGTGAGCCAGTGCACTCTCCATGAGTGTATGTATGTGTGTGAGTGCGTGAATGTGTGTGTGTGAATGTGAAGTGTGGAGATGGGTAGGTGAAAGGATATAGAAAACAAATTACATTAATGCTTGTTTAAATAATAATAAAATGTTAAGTAGGAGATGAAAAGATTACAGCACAGTCTGAAATCCTGGAGTACACAAATGCCACACCATTTCTAGGAGGCTTTCCCATGGATTGCTCAAATATGTGGCTGACCTGGTGCTCCTTACCCTGCCACATGACTGGGTTTTTGGAAGTTTTCACTAGGAATGGCTCAGTCCCATTTTCTTTTCTAAACCCTATGTTTGAAATATTCCTTGTTGCCTCTGAGGATACTGAGCCAGCCAAGGGGCTCCCATCACCCTATCCCCGGGTTAACTGGATGTTCAGTTATGATGAATTGTCTTTGTCTGGATTCAAGCATGTCAGGCCAGTTCAAGCTGAGAGGTGCTTCTTATACAGAGAAGGTTCCTAGTGAGCTTTTATATTCTTTCCACAGCATGAGCGTGCGATGGAGACACTTTATGGAAATATCATCACTCTTATTTTTAGTAAATTCTGTTGCATATTGAGCTGGGGGAGGCAGAGAAAATCAGTTTTAAAGGTGCTGAGAAAACATTCCTTCATTCATAGAGAAAATGACTTTGTGAATGAATGAGTGAGGATGATGGGTCAGTATCCTGGCAGAGTCCCTGAAATGGAATGGGGCTCAGTGGGCATCGACTCCAGCCCAGTCAGGAACAAGTGGGCTTTCCACAACTTCCTGGGTGACAGGGTCAACCTGAAAACTTCCAGAGGAGGGGAATTCATCACATCCCAAGGTAGCAGTCCCTACTTTGGGACACTTCTAATCTGTAGGAAGATTGTCCCTCTATCAAAAGAAACTTTGTCTCTTTGCAATTCCATTCTAGCCCTGTTTTTGGTGACCAGGTGGAACAAATCACAGCCTTTCTTGATATTACAGCCAGTCAGCTGATCCTCCCAGGCTTTTTCTTCTCCAAGTAAAACATTCTCTGTGTTCTGTCCCAGGGAGGCCTTCCCTCATTCTGGTTACCTTCCTCTGAATGCTCTTCAGTTACTCAATGTCCTTTCCAAAATGTGACCCCCAGAATCAAACCCAGCCCTCTAGATGGGGTCTGACCTGGGCAGGGAGTTTGGGGGTGATCACCACCTGCATCTCAGACACCACGTCCCTCTTCATGTAGACCGAGAGGGAATTGGGTCTTTTGCTCAAGACTTTACTTTCCCTTTGCATGGGTTTCATCATTCTGAGTGTCAGTTGTTATTAGGAGTAGTGAAATGAAACCCTCCAAGTGTCTCTGTTCACTTTAAACTTAATTTTACTTAATGCTTAGTATATTATCCAGGGTTCATTTCCATAAACTTACAGGTTAGTTAGGCTGAAACAATCAAAGTCATCTTAGTAGAACATTTTATTTTGATTAAAATAATCTTATATTCCTGAAGAGTATGGATGGAGAGGGATGGATATGGAGCTGGGAAACCCGGGCTGGAATCCTGCCCCAAACCCTTACTGGCTGGGGACCAGAGGCAAATTATCAATGTCTCTGAGAATCTGTTTCCTTGCCTACAATAACGTGATAACTAGACTTGCATCATTTACTCCACCAGGCAGTGGGGAGGAAAGTATTGGGCAGGCTCACTGTGGAATAAGGAGTTGAGCTGATTTGGTTCCATGTTAAGGACAAGGCAGTGTTACAACATGGAGGAAGGTGTTCGATTTGGAAGGTCATCCCCC
>NW_027185872.1:6128691-6147045 GCF_028583685.1 Petaurus breviceps papuanus | reverse complement strand
TTTCTTTCTTTCTTTCTCTCCTTCTTTCTTTCTTTTTCTTTTTCCTCCTTTCTCTCTCCCTTCCCTCCATCTCTCCCTTCCTTCCTCTCTTTTTTTCGTTCTTTCTTTCATTCATTCTTTCTTGCTTTACTTTCTACATTCCTTCTCTCTCTTTTCTATTTTACACATTACTTCTTTAGAGTGAGAATTAATATAAGTAAAGTACCATTGATTGAGAGAAATCCCTCTGTTGGGGGTTATTCTACACCTTCTGGCCTGCATCTATCTACAATCTTTTGACTTCCTGAAGGAGACTTTCAATACATTAAGTGAAAAAAACCACAATGGACACAATCATCATTTTAATGCATTAAATTGGGCCAGTATATCCTTGTGCTTCTACAGTACACAAGGGGCTCTTTTTCACACATGGACAAGGAAAGACCTCCCTTTTGAAATGTACTCTTACATAGATAAAGGCATTGTAAGGAACATGTCTATGTAATCCATGTTTATGTGTTTGAGTGCATGTATCACAAGGAGGAAGAACAAGGCTCCTGTCACAACAGGAATGCAGCTTCTAACAGTCGGTCGGTGCCTGCGCCAAATGATCTGTGGGAGATTTAATACATTACTTAACTTAGGACAACTAAACTCTTCTAATTACACATTTTAATTGAACAGTAAAAGTTCCATGAAATGGGCCAAGCCAAGGCTGGCGGTTGCAGTGTGCTCACCCAACAGGCAGCAACAGCGGGGTGGTAGACTGTACTGATAGAAGCAAAGGAGACATAATGTGCAATCACCTGTTCTATCTAGTGGGGAGGAGATTCCTGGGAGCTTGTCCTGGGAGCAAGGAAAGTTAGGTAGAGAGAGGGAGACAGCCTTCCTTTGAAGATAGCCCAGAAATCCTCTCAGCTCTGCAGGGAGCATGATGAGGACATCAAGAAATGGAGCAGCCAGAAAGGAGAGAGGTGAAGCGGAGAGCAGGAATCGTGTCATGTGGGAGCTGGCAAGGAGCAGAGCATAGTGGTGCAAGCAGCAGGCACTAAAGCTTTAAAAAGCAAGAAGGAAAGAGATAGAATAAGGAGGGGAGGGAAAGAAGGAAGAAAGGAAGGAAGGAGGGAGAGAGAGGAGTGGAAGGGAAAGACAAAGAAAAAGAGAGAATGGGGAAAGAAAGGAAGGGAGGAAAGAAAGGATAGAAAGGATGGAAGGGAAGTAAGAAAGGAAGGAGAGAGGGGAGAAGGAGGAAGGAAAGAGAAAGGGAGAAAGAAAAAAGAATGAAAAATAAATGGAGAGAGGATGGAAGGAAAAAGAAAAAGAAAAAGAAAGGGAAGAAGAAAGAAAAGGAAGGAAGAAAACCACAAAGAAAACAATCTCACATTGCCAATGCCTTAAGAACCCTTCTCTAGAACAGAACCACAGTGTGAAGGAAATTATCCACAGGATAAGAAATGACTAGGAGAAAAGCTGTGTTTTTAGGGACCACCATATGCCAGACCCTGTCATGGAGGCTGGGGAAACAAAGATGAAGTACAACATGTCCCTTGAACCCCCTTGCTCTGGGGGTGGGGCCCAGGTAAATGCATTCCCCACAGTATGTGTGCGATAAGGGATGTGATGAAAAGATGTGAACCACGTGTTCTCATAACATTTGAGGAGAGAGAGCACTCTCAGTAGAGGCCATCAGGGGAGGCTTCTAGGAGGAGGTGGTACCAAAGCAGATCCATGAAGGCAGAGAAGGATTCTGAGAGGAAGTATGTGGATTGTTGTGGAGGCAGAACCAACAGGAATCCATAACTGATTGCATGGGAAGGCTGAGGCAGAGGGAAGAATCTTCAGGAACAATGGAGTTTCACACCTCTGTGTTGGTAAAGATGGGGTGCCATATATAGACACAGCGCAGCTGGGGTGAGAGGCGGGAGATAATGGATGGAGGGTCACAGATTTAACACAGGAAGATGTATTAGAGGCCATTGTATCCAATCTCCTTGTTGGTAACCCTTAGGATACTAAAGTCAGAGAATTAAGTAACTTGCCCAGGGTAGCACAGATAGTAACCGTTTAAGGCTGTATTTGGACTCAGCTCTTTTTGATTCTAAGGCCAGCAAGCATTCTATGCACCATGCCACCAAACCAGCTCATGTGTTGTTCTTGAGGCACCAATGGGGTGTCCAGATAAAGATGTCCAACAGACAACTGGCCCAGAGGACTGGGGTTCTGCAGAGAGAGCAGGGCTGGGGAGGTGGGTTTGCACGTCGTGGAACTTGTCAGTGGAGTCATGAAAGTATATGGCAACTGAGAGGAGAGCCCCAAGGACAGAGCCTTGGGGATGCTGTCCTTTAGCAGGTGGGCAGATTTTGTTCTGCCAATGAAAGAGACAGAGAAGGAATAATAAGGGAAGACAAATGAAGAGTTAGCAATGTCACAGAAACTGGGCGAGAAAGTACTAACTGTCTGACATGAAATACTGAAGAATCAAGGAAGAAGGCTGAGAAAAGGCAATGAAGAGATTTAGTAATTAAGGCATCCTGGGTGCCCTCTGAGCAAGAGATTTCTGAAGAGTGGAGGGGCTGAAGGTCTGATCACGAGGGCTGGAAGGGTGAACGGGTTAGCCAGCACAAACTTCTCTAAGAGTCTGCCAGTCAAAGTCAGGAGAGATATTGGATAATGACAGGGGCAATGAAGAGGATTTTTAAGCATCGGGTGGTGATGAGCCTATTTTGATTAAGCTGAAAACAAGCCAGTATAGAGGAAGGGACCAAAAGTAAGGGGGGGAAGGAGAGGCAGAGACAGAGGAAAAGACGGAGGGAGAGAGAGAGGCAGACAGAGAAAGAGAGACAGAGAGAGAAAGAGACAGAGAGACAGAGACAGAGAGACAAACAGAGGCAGAGAGAGACAGAGACACAGAGAGACACAGACAGATACAGATATGCACACAGAGACAGAGAGACACACACAGAGAGACAGAGAGACAGAGACAGAGAAAGACAGAGAGATACAGAGAGAGAAGGAAGGATTGATGGGCACATTGCAGAAGAGGCCGGAAGGAATTGTTCACAGACTGAGAGCTGGAAGGGTCCTTAAAGACCAGGGAACTCAGACCTCTCATTTTATAGATAAGGAAACTGAGGCACAGAGAGGTGGAATATATGCCCTGGGTCACACAGAAGTGGCTCTCCAAGATGGAAGGAGCTGGTTTTGACAAGGAGCACTGCTTCCTCTCCAGCTGAGAGGGAAGAGCTAGACATGTGTGAAAGAAGGTGGGCTTCCTGTGTATGTGATAGAAGGTGTGTGACCCAGTGACCAGGACTCAGAAAATCTCTGTTCCCTCTCTGTTTCTGAGTCTGGTGACCTATACTAATGCAGTCTTTCTCCAGACTCACCAAGCATTTATTCAGCACCCCTCCCACACTTTGTGTGCCAGGCACTATGGAGGTGAGCCTGGCCACATTCCCCTTCTCCCATGAGCTTACATCCTACTGATGAGTGTAGCCTGAACACTGACTGGGACAAGGATGTGCTCTGTGATGTCACCGGTATAAGGAACCCCTTGGGGAGGAAACTCCCTCTGACAATACACATCAGTCTTTCCTCAGAATGTTGCTTAGAGAACTAAGGTAAGTGACTTGTCCAGGGGTACAGAGCTAGTGAGGAGCAGAGGTAAGCCTTGAACCAAGGTTAGTTGATTTGCCCAGGGTCATACAGCCATTAACTGTTCAAAGCAGTATTTGAACTCAGGTCTTCCTCTTTCTAAGTTCATGACTCGGATGCTGGCTCTCTATCCATTCCACCACACTTCCTACTATGTAAATAAATATGAGAAGTGAGCAGAGTTTTTGAGAAGACAAGAAACCAATAACAAGCAGAGAGTTGAGGGAAGGTAACCTGTAACCTGCATTTTAAAGGCAGAAAGTCATTTTTGTAGGAAAGATGACATCCCAGACATCACCTCTTATTGGGAAAGGGACTGATGGCTGGGGAGGTTTTCCAGGCTGGACAGAGGCACTGAGTGATCGCAGGAGACAGAAGCCTTGGACACTGGAGGAGCTGAATTTTTGCTCTACCCAGAGCAGTGGGTGGCAGGATTGAGAGCCACCTTGAGGCGTCGGCGGCCAATGAGCTCAATCATGAGCTGCTGCAGCCTTGGTAAGGAGCGATCTGCCTGCCCCAGACTTTCTCTGTGTCTGAATGTACTTGTCACTGCACTGTGCGACTGAGTGAATCATAGCTTTGCTTCTTTTCCTCACCTTCCTCATTGTTGTCTACACAATTGGTATTGCCATGCTTGGGAGTTCCCACTTTATTCAAACCTTGTTAACTGTCTGCAGCACTTCTATAAGGAATCCTGTCTCCAGACAAAGACAAGCTAGCTAGTATTACAATGGCTTTAGACATACCTGGGAGCCTGTATTAAGCTCTCTCACTGAGTGCCCAGAGAGGGACTTCACAGGCATGGCAGACAGCCTGGGCAGTGGCCTGGAGGTGGGAGATGATGCAATGTTGTGTACAAGGCACAGCATAGAGCCAGTTGGGCTGCAATATGGAATGCATGACAAGAAGTGACATGTCGCAAAGTGCAGAAAGGTAGGTGGGAACCAGGCTGGAAAGGGTTATTGGGTATTTCTGCAGTTCCCCTTTCCTCCTTTGGAGCTGGTTATTTCATTCAACAAAATCAGCAAGAAATTTCTCTTTTGATATCTCTCTAGACTTGAGTTTAGAGCAAACTCTGGTTATCGGGTAATTTGGAAAGCATGAGCCCCCTGTACAACTCACTTGTGGGCCTTGGTACGTTAACTCCATGAGATGAGTTTTCTGTCTTCTAAGACTGAAAGGGTTTCAGCAGCTCTCAGGAATGCTTCCCTCCTCTGAAGGGGCCCAAGCCATAAACCTGGAGAGCCCCCACTTCAGACTGGGGAAGGAGAGGCTCACACAAACTCAGTTATGTGGTGGCTGAGGCCAGGCATGTCTAGATGAGTGTGGCTGAACATAAAAAAGCACTCATGTTTGTAGCATCATTGGCTTGGGACTAGAAAAGTCCTGACCGATCTTGCAGCCCAGACACTTCACTTTACAGATGAGGAACCTGAAGTGGAAAGAGGCTAGGTAATAAGAAGCAGCCAGGTAGTGCAGTGGATAGAGCAGGGGAACTAGAGTCAGGAGACCTGGGTCCAAATCTGGCCTCAGGCACTTCTTAGCTGGATGACCTTGAGTACATCACTGAACCCTGTCTTCCTCAGTTTCCTCATCTGCCAAATGAGCTGGAGAAGGAAATAGCAAACTACTCCATTATCTTTGCCAAAAAAAACCCCAGTGGAGTCACGAAAGGTCAGACACGAGTGAACAACAAAACACCATATTAATGCTGGCTATTATTTTGTGACTTGTCCAAGGGCACCAAGAGAATAAGTGCCAGAAGCAGAATTTGAACCCAGTTCCTCTTACTCCAAATCCACTACTATTTCCACCATCCCAGCATGTCTCTTAAAAAGACCCAGAGGAGGTCAAACTCAGCCCTTGATCCTGTTCACTCTGGGTGCCAAGGACGATGGTCTTGGAAGGTACGTAATCTGGGCACGGACAGTAAACTGTGGCTGGTAGAGACCAATGTTTGTGGCTCGGCCTGCTGATCATCAGTGGGACAGTTACACCCTCAGAACCTTGAATCTGTTCTTGTTTCATTAACCAAATCCTTGCTTCTCAGGAACTGCTTCTCTCTAGTTGCTGCCCCTCTCCTAGACATGAGCTTATTTCTTCTGCCCCTGCTTCCTCCTTTAGGGGATTCTTTGCAAGGCCGCCTTGGGAGAGATCTACCATACACCCCAAATGGGTTAAGTGTGTTGGCGCCCACACCAGGCCAGCTCCTGCACAAGATGATGAACATTATGATATACATGACTTCTCTTCCCTAAATGTGCCTCGCATCCTGTTACTCAGTCACAACAAAATGTGCTTATTGAAGTCTCCTCCTATCTCAGAACAAAACTGGGGAGAATCACAATTGTCCTTATTGACTTAGGAACCGCCGTCTGTGATGGACATGGACTTAGTTTATACTAAGAGCAAAAGATGAGCTAGATTTAGCTGGGGTCATAGGAGACTGACCCAGAACCTTGGTGACCAGGGACCTGACTGGGACAAGGAGAGAGACAGAGAACAGAGGAGAGAAGGCCAGCTTGGCCTGGGCCAGTGGCCAGTTAGCTCACCCACACCACTGGTATCATTGGTGCCCATAGCACACCCCAGAGCATTGGAATCTGAAGCCCAGGGCTAACCTGGCTGAATGGTGCCAAGGCTCTGGACCTACATCAGGACTCTTGATTTCCACCTGACCAGTGGGTCCTCCAATAGATGCTTTTGGTCTGATCACAAGAAGTCTTTCTCATGTACATAGCCTTTCCCCAGCCCTCCATGGTTCAGACCTGAACCCTGACTGGGCTGCCCATCAGGCTGATGCAATGGGGAGATTAACAAAGACATTACCTGAAGGCCACAACTGTGCTGTTCTTGTGCGTGCACACAACGTCTCGAGTCTGATAGCCAATCTGGATGTCCCAGTGCTTGTTCTCCTGCCTGTTCTGCCTATTTCGGTTCCTCTTTTTCTTGATGAGCTCTCGGGCTTCAGGATCCTTCACTCCTTTCTCTCGGTCCTTCTCTCGTTCTTTGTTCTTCCCTCGCTTCCTCGCCTGCCTTATCTGTCTTGTATGAGGCATCGAGCAGGAGCTCCAGGGCCCCACATTCAGGCTATACAGGCTCTCCTCTGCCTCACATGGACTGGACTGGCAGATCTGGAACTCAGTCAAGTTGGGGCAGGCAGAGCCTCCATACTGTGGGGGGGCCACTACGTGTCGTGTCCGGTGCTGCAGCCCATTCCCACATGTCTTGGAACACTCAGACCAAGGCGAGAAGTCAGACACAATGCAGTCCTGTGGGCAAGGGATGAGGCAGGCTTGCTCCAAGAGGGGCTTGGGCTCAAAGTACTCACAAATGCTGTCATCAGCACTGATGCTGTTAGTTTTCTGGACACAGGAAATCTCTCTGGTCTGGATGCCCTCCTCCCCCTTGGTGCATTCTGCTGGCTTCACCAGACTCTTGGACATGACAGGCTGGCATTGGTTCCAGCTGCCCAGGTGCCAGTCATACAGCTCTTTGTGCCAATCACAGACTTTGAAACATTCCTGCTGGGTGTCTGGCTTCTCAGACTGCTTGCAGTTTGTGTGAAGTGTTGTCCAGCCTTCTGCATGAGCACACCAGACTGCTCTGGTCTGAATGCCACCTGGACCACATTCGTCTCCCATGCATCGGCCCCAGGGACCTGTAAAAGAGGACACATGTTAGAAGAAACTCTCTCTTTCTCACTGGGCCCTGGCAAAACTCAGAGAGTGATTGCCAAGTGACCAGAGAGCAAGTCTTCCCCTGTATGGGACACCCTGGGATGGGACCGTCTGGATGGCTATCCATTATGCATGGATTAGGGCATTAGGGAGATTGCATGTGCAGTGAAGATGCTGCATTTACCTTGTCCTTTTGTGATTATAAATGCATTTGCCTTTATTCTTGTATTTTTATGTTGGGTAATTACAAGATCTTTGCTCATAAAGGACATTAGAGATTAGTCACATTGAAAATCTATCACTTCTGGCTTCCACCCACCAAGTCCATTTCAGGCATTGGCAGAGATAATGGCCCCTGGTGAGCCCCTCAGCTCCTTCAGGCATGTTCCTCTTCTGGGCAGTTAATTTCTTTTAGCACATTACTTTTATTTATTCATTTATTTTTTATGCAATTAAGACTTTGGGGAAGAACAGTCATGTCCTGTGGATGCTGCCAAAAATTAAAGTGTTTATCCGGTATTAACCAGGGCTTGATAATGGCTCGCATAATTCTGCACATTCTGCATGCAAAATTCCCTAACAATTCTCCCCAAACCTCTCTGTGGATGGTTGCTAATGAAGTGCAGGGTATGCAGGAGAGGGAACATTTAACTAAAGGATGAATGTAATTTTTCTGGGGAGCAGCTTTGTTCCAATTCACTTCAACCTGACAACTAATCACTGAGCTACTAATAGCATGCAATGAGAAGAGGCAACAAGTGAGCCTAGAGATATTTTGTGAAGACTGTGTCACAACATTCTTCACATACCGTGCTGGTGCGGTCCTTACAGTTACCAAGTGTGGTAAGTGCCCCCATTGTGCAGATGTGGAGACTGAGGCTCAGTTAATGACAATGGCACTTTCATGCTTAGGAAATTCAAAGCTCCCAATTACCTCTCAGACCAAATGCAAACTCCTCTGTTTGGCATTCTGAGCCCTTTATGAATTAACTATGACCTATCCCTCCCTTTCATGAGCTCCATGAGCAGTCAGAGGGTCCTCTGAACCATTCCTTCCCCACAAGATTCCACTTGCCATCTCCCTGCCTTTCCACTGCCATGCTGAGACATTCCTACCTCCTCACTCCAGCTCCCCAAATCCCCCACTTCACTCAGAACTCAGCTCTGAATGTGCCCTCTCTTTCCTGAAGCTGCTTCTTATCCTCCCACCTGCTGGTACATCCTTCCCCTCATGCTATTAAATTGCCTTAGGTTTAGATTGCATATATATTGCATACAGAGCAGGAGGCTCCATGAGGCCAAGAACTTTCCCTGGCTTCATTGGACTGCTGGTCATACCCTGGCCGTGGCGTGCCCTTGTCCACCTTGGCGACTTTGCTCAGGCTGCCTGGAATGTTTGCCCTCCTCACCTCTGCTTCACAGAATCCCGAGCTTGCTTCAGAATTCACCCCAGGGAAGGTGCCTCCTTCTGCTGGAGGCTTGTCCTTCCTAATTCTCCCCCCCACACACACACTTGCTATCTCTGTCTGCCTCTCAAAAAGGCTTCTTCATACACACTTCAGCTTTATTGGCCATCCCTATACATGCTGGAGAGTGGGAACTCTTTCATTTCTGTCTTCCCATCAATAGAGCAATCCCTTGCACACAGTCAGCACTTAATAAATGCTTTTGCTCTTTGATTGATACCCTTGCCCTCAGCCACTTCAAAAGAAACTTGAATTTATTCAACAACCTTGCAAATCACCCAGTCTGTTCACTGACTGTTTTTACAACTCACACTGTGCTTTTACCTGAAGTGTCTGAGCCAACAGATAAAAAAGTAGAGTTGTCCCATAGGAGGAATGTTACTATATTTTCATTAGCAGATGGCAATAGTTTAGTTAAAAAAGGGGAATCACCATGGTTCAAAGTTGTATATTGATCACTAAAGGAGATTCACTCAGAGATCCCACAAAACTCATGTGCAGCCATCACCAACCCAGACACACGTGTGCATATAATGCATGATCACATACATGCACATGCATGTACGAGTTATCTCCAGTCTGAATAACTTTGACATCAAAGCACTTAGCTCTAACAAGGTCTTAGGATTAGACATTAGGCTCAAGACAAGGGGAAGAAAAGCCTCCATAGGCATGGGGGTGGCGCTGGCCCTCGGGGCAGTGCAGTGGTGCTTGCTGGCCATCGGAAGATGGCCTTGGATACTCCCTAGCTGTGTGACCCTGGAAAGCCACTTAAACTCCGTGCCTAGGCTTTCTCCTCAGTCACATGAGGGGTTTGTACTTGATGGCCTCAGAGTTCTAAATCTCTGATTCTTTGTTCCAACTCATTTTCAGGGGTGGACCTAAGTCTGTGCTGAAATGTAATTGGATATGAGGAAGTCTTTTCTGGACAGTTAATTTGTGGTCAGAAACCTGACCCAGGAAGTTGGTCCTCAGTGGATTGGTCACTTGTCCAGGCAACACACACCCATGACAAGAGCATGTCCAAGAGAGAGCAAACAAGTGGGAGAGAGGCTGAAGACCCGGGCCAGGTTCCACTTGGAAAGGAGCTCATTATACCAGAAGCGATTCCAGTCTCCTGCTTCGTTTTACCATGAGAAAGCTGGGCAGACTCTGGTCAACTAAGACCCCTATGAGCTAATGAGAAAGGCCTTAGAGATGATCTCATCAAGTCGCCTCATGTCACCAAAGAGGAGAGAAGGGAAGTGACTACGTCAGGGTGACACAGCTACAAAATGTCAGAGCTGGGTTTTGAGCTCAGCTTATCCCTCAGTTAACAAGCATTACCCAGGACTCATGATGTGCCACGTCCTCTGCTTGGCTTCTGTTCCTGAGCATGACCAGAGAACTCTGGGTGTCCCTAAATCCTCCAATGTTCCACAATTTGTGTCTCTGCCTTGTAGGAGTCCCTCTAAGGTAAATTCCTTCTTCATCTCTGCACTGAATCTGGATAGTGTTCTGAACATAGCAACCTCTTCACAAAGATCTGAGGGCTGAACTGACTACTTCATTTCAACTGAAGACCTGCTACAGTCATGGTTTGTAAGAAGGAACCAGGAGGTAGCCCTGGCTAAGTTCTTTCCTTCATCCACTTCAACACTTCTGCTGGAGATGAGCTAATTCAAAACTCAGGCTTGAGTTTACCTGCCATGGCCCCACCTGGCACCCTGCCGGTGCCCTTGGCATCTTGGCTGACTTCACAAGTCTACCCTGTCTGTAGCAAATGTGGGATGGACAAACATGAACAGTTTACAGGCATTTCTTCACTTTGCAAGGGGATGGACTGACCAAAAAGAGCCTTTGAATAGAAGTTCTGTGACCCAGAGGCACATTCAGCTCTTCCCTGTTGTGCCTACAATCAAACACAAACATCTGCCTGGCACTTTAAGGTCCCCACAGTTGGACTCCAACCTCTTCAGATGATGGGGCATGACTCCTCCTTCATGTAGTTTACATTTCAGATCCTGCACAGAACAATGCTGGCCTTTGCACACATGGCTGCGTCCCAGACCTGGAGTGCTCTTCCTCCTCACATCCCCCTCCAGAATCTCTAGTCCTTCTCAACCAGAGATCAGATTCAGTGTCATCTTCCCTAAGAAGCCTTTATTTATTTCACTTTTCCCCACACTTACAGGGATTCATTTGTAATTATTTAGCAGATCTTCCCCATTTGCTTTGCAGTGTGCATGTTGTCCCTACCTTCAGTAAAATGCAAGCCCCTGGGAGGCAAGGGCAATCTCACTTTTGTCTTTATATCACTGGTGTATTAAGTATATAAGGTCAGCTGAGATCCTGCTCAATTCTGGATCTCTAATGCCTAGCACAGTATCTGAGGACATGGTAGGCACTGAATCAAATTGAACAGAAATGACCATATTTAAAATAATTGAATTTCCCCATGTGATTTACCCAATGAATTGTTAAAAGGACACTTATTACAGTTGAAAAAGCCATGGCAGATAAAGGATCATTTGTTCATTTATTCAGACACCAGCTGAGGGAAGTCTCTCTGATATTAAATAATAAAGATGTCCGGACTGCATACCCTTTTTGATTTGATTAGAAGTCCATTGCCCAATAGCTGTATCAAGCACACACCAACGCACAGTTTCTCAAGAGGTCCACTTGTTGAAGGGAGGGGGCCATATTACCCTCTTGTCAAATACTCCCTTAGCTTTTGACAGTTTTTCTCCACCAGGTGGAGCCACGCCCAACCCCAACTGTAGAATGGAAATCCAACCTCAATGACTTCCCCATCAGTTACATTAAATAAGCAGATACCCTGTGACCTACCAGGAAAAAATCAACAAGAAGAAGCTGCTTCAGATGTCAGTCTCATCAGGAGGGCAGGCAATTCCCCACCCCCATTTCCACACCAAATACTCGCGGTAATTTGAATTGAAGAATCAGATGTGAACATGGGCTCTGGTCACATCCTTTAGTCCCTATGGCTTTACTTGCCTCACTCGATGCATTCCCTTAATGATGTTATTCCAAGAGTCTTGTGGGTGGTTCATTGTTGGGGGGGGGAGCTCATTCATATTCTAGGTATTACACACTTGCTGCCATTATTCATCATCAGATCTAGATTTAAGCAAGGCAGATAGACATGATTTTTGGAGATCAGATTTGAGTTGGGAGTTGAAATAGAATCCTATGGGGGTGGAGGAAAGGATGCCTCCTCCAAATAGAGATGCATTTATATTCCCACAGGATTACTTTGAGGCCTATCACCAGTCTTCCTTCTATGCATGCCATGATCACAATTAGGTATCTTTGATCCTGAGTATATTTTCACCATATCCCAAGAGAGGTCCAGTCCCAAGAAGAGGACTGGAAAGCTAGTTAAGAACAATAGCTGAGTGAATTTAAGGGAGAGGAATAAAATTGTGAAACCCCCAAAGAGACAGGGGCCAATAAAAGCACAGAGGAGAATAAAACCAGCTCCTTCAACCTCTCCACCCCCTGCCCCCAGCCCATAACTTCTGTCTTATCTCCTCAGTGCACCTGGCACATACCCTGTGTGTCCAATTAACAGTATCAGATCTTTGCCCAGCCCCTGGATGAAGGGCTGCTTGCCCCTGATCCCCTATGAGCACTGACATAATCACACACTGAACAGAGAGGCCATCGTGTCCTGACAGCTGAAAGCTGTCATCCCAATTAGCTCCCAGGTTCTAACAAAGGCAAATGCTACCAAGTGTCACAGGGAAGCAGAAATTGCAAGCTATGAATGGAAATGTGAAACAGCCCCCTGTGTGGATGAACCAGATAAATTCAGAAGTTCTCATTGGAAACTTTCAAATACGCCAGCAGCATTTCAGGTCATGTCAAATAGCACACCCAAAGTTTGTTCCTTGCTCATTAAAGAACAGCTTAACAATTTTCCATTGGTTGAAATGGACTTGACTGATGTGCAAAGTGGCCTCACACAAGCAAATTCTAACCAGATTAGGAGCTTACTCAGCACAAATGATGCTGAATTTTCTGCACTTGTAACATCTTTGATGTTAAGATGGACTCAATGACCTTGTCCAGGAGGGGTACAGTCCTATTCAATATGATGATGGCTAGGATCTCTAAGGTGGAAGGGACCTTGGGGGCATCCAGGTCCTTGATGGCAACAAACCTCTATCCCCAGCATCTTCATTTACAGAATTCATTGAGAGGACAAGCACAAGTCTCCTACTTTTGAATCTTCTTAGTTATGGAGATTTCAATTCAATAAACATGAATGAAGTGCTTTCCATCTTCAATTTCCCTTCCATTGAATTGAAATCGATTTCTTTGTAACTTCTCTCATCGCTACTTTTGGTCATGTTTTCTGTGGCCTTCTTGGAGACAGCTGTGATGCGCCCACTGACCTCCCTCACCCTGCCCCCAAACTTTGATTTGTTTTTGATGCCTGACCACATCCTAGATCTAGAGAGGAATGGGCCTCAGAGGCATGAAATCTGAGCCCCTCATGTTACAGATGAGGAAACTGAGGCTCAGAAAGCTTAAGTGACTTCGCCAAAGCTCATGCAGGTGATGGGGGGGGGGGCTGCCCTCTTCTCGTTGCTTCTCCATGTGCCAACGTCCTTCCTCAAACCTGGCAATAAGAACTGAAAACAGAACTCTGGATGTCAGGAAGGGATGGCCAAAAATATGGATACAACATATTGCCATTCAAGAGGCACAATGGGCATTCATGTGTCTTCCACGGTGTCCTCAACAGTGTAGGACAATGGAATGAAGATGAGCCCTCTGGTCTGAGGACCTGCTTTCAAATCTTGATGCTGACAGCTCTTCCAGCTCAAAAAGGGAGATATATTTTTCCATTGTGGGGAACAAGTAGTGCTTCTGATGGTATGTATTACTTGTGTGGCCTAGGAAGTTTCAGTCAATGAAAACCCAACTCGAAATAATGTCCAGAAAGACTTCACTGTTGTCAGTGATTTAGTTACAGCACGGCATTCTAATTATGGCTCATCTATCAAGCCAATTGCTAATTTATAGCATGTGGCTGGTAAAACTATGGACCAATTGCTGTCATCTCCCCTCACTATTTCTATAAAAGCATATTCTATCCACATTATTCAATGATCTTCCTTTGCTCCCATCCAGCAAAATCTGATTTAACATTCATGTTGGTTGTTTACACCAAATTTGTTAGAATTTCTGAGACCACCCTCTTTAAGTCAAGGACAGTAGAACAATGAAAGCTCAAGCCTGAAAAGACTTCTCTATTGACAGGTGGCCAAGAACTGCTCTAAAGTGTCTTATAAAAAATGGGCAATAAAAGGAAGCCTGATAAAATTAGGCAAACCACTTTGTGCTCTTGCTTGCCATAAAATCTGCCAATGAGCTAGGTTTTTGCTCGATAAAACATGTGTGCGTCTTTCAAATGAGCTAATTTGTTTGTGCCTGCTGGGTTGTCCCAGAATGGCTTGTAGCACTCACTCAGAAAGTTCCTTATCACTGGAATCAATAGAGTTAGTAATACCAACAAAGCAGAGCTGGGGTAACCTGCTTCCATAGACGGTCACATGTTACAGGGATTCCTGGAGAATATGCCGCTAGTCAAATGTATGTGATCAGGTCAGGAGATCCATGTTTGATAAGTGCTTGTGTGGAGGCATTAAGGAAATCAAATGAACATTTATTAAGCGCCTACTATTTGCTAGGCTAAGCGGTGGGAACAGAATTGGTACTGGACTTTCCTTTTTCTTCTCTTTTTGCGGTAGGTCAGAGCCGTCTCTCTCATGAGCCATAGCTGTTTGCCTCATTGACCAGGCAATATTTCAAATTCAATCATGCTGCTTGGCTCTCAAACAACATGTGAATTTTGTGGATAAGAAACAGGTACCTGGAAGCTCAATTTACTTTTCATCTTCTGTGGGCAATCATGCTTTTCCCCAATAACATCCTCCTCCTATATCTCATGGTGGCATGGAGAAGATCATGTGCTTTTGGAGACTCTGCCAGCAGATGACAGATCTCTGGACCTCCTACCAAATAGGAAGGGCAGCGGCTATGGCACTAGTGACAGATTGCGTCTGTTGTCTGAAGGCCAGGCAACCTGAGAGGTTCCTCATGATTAAGATGGTCACTGGGTGACGGATTCTTTGACCACCACAGTCCCATTATGTTTTGATATAAAATAAGACAAGAATACCAAGGTAACCTCAGCTGATCCTTTCTGTCTTCAGTATGGATAGCTTCTCCTTTGATGCAGGTTTAAACCAACCATGCCAGCTCCTCCTTTTAAGTTCACAGGAAGAGGCCCTTTGGATGCTGGTGGTCTTTCTTTAGTCTGTGTAACCTAATGTGGCATGTGGGCCATCCTGCTGGCTCTCATTTCTGTACATGACTGGTCATGGCCCTTTGAATCATCTATTTTTAGATGATGTCTTTCATTACCTACATGAAAATAAGCAGATCAAATTATGTGATTAGAACCAAATCAAGTTCCTTGAAATGCGCTAAGATTGGATGTGATGGGTGTGAGCCCCTAAAGATGTCACATCTGCCCTTCTCCTCCTGCTCAATGGGGGCTCAAAGCCTCATCAGTATTTTGGTTTGCAGACTCTCCTGATGGAGTTAAAGATGCTAAGGCCTAAGAATCTGCTCCTTAGCTTCCATATCCCTGGCATGATAAACAAAGCAGAGCTTCACGCAAAGTTCCTAGGGGTGGCTGTAGCAACAAGCACCCCAAGAGTCCTCAAGGTTTGCTGCCAACACAGGTTCTTGGATCTGCTTTGATAAAGGAAAGCAACTCAAAATGGGTTAACAAGCTTACTTTAATCAGTCAAATATGTATCATTTACCTAGTTCAGGGGAAAGAGATCAGCACCCCGAACTTCAGAGTATACAGACAGAATTATGAAGACAGAAACAGATCAAGTAGACAGATTTCCAAACTGTCCAACCATCACATCCATACCAAATCAACATCTGGGTTTCAACATTTAGGTTTTTCAAAGCTGGGGGGCTCTGGACAACAGCTTCCCAGAATCCAGATGAAATCACAGAACACTTCTCAAAGTGAGCCCCCAAAACAAAGCTACACATCAGGGCTTATATAGCCTTCTCCTGGCTCAGAGAGTGTAACAACCTTTTGGACCCACTGGCCAATCAAAAAGTATCAACTGAAAAACAAGCCTCCCACCCCAGGCTCCAGGTGCACTTTAGCCTAGGGGCAGGGAAGACCTTTAAAATTTACATTCCCATTACAGTGGCAGACAGAGCAAACAGCAGAGCCAAGACCCAACGAGCAGCTGAGAGCTAGAACGCTGGGTGTCACTATAGCCAAGAAGTATTCCATTCTTTAAGAGTTGGCCAAGCACTATGTATTGCAGAGCATCCCAAAGATCTTAGTGCCTTCATGAACTTTAATGACTTTTCAACTATTTGGCCAGCTCTTATCTCCTTTGATGCTCATGATGACTCTGTGTGGTAGGTTCTATTATTGTTCTCATTTTGCAGATGAGGACACCGAGGCTGAGAGAGGGGAAGTGAAGAACCAGGGCTCACGCAGGAAGGAGATATCTGAGGCAGCCTATCCCAGGCATCCCTGACTCTTCATCCAGCATTCTCTCTACTATGCAAAGCTGCTTCCTGTGTTCAATAAGATGAAATTTAAAAGCATAAAAATGGGCTCCCAGAATTGTTTTTATAAGTCCAACATATAACAGGCAGGGCTAGACAGGAGTTCCTCTGAAAAATATGTGGAAAGTGTTCATGGATTGCCAGACCAATAGGAATCAAAAGTTTGACATGGCAGTCCAAAAAGCTAATGGCATCATGGGTTCCATGAAGAGGCAGAGCTCACAGGAATGATGAGCTCACAGTCTCACTGTAGTCTACACAGGTCAGACCACAGTTGGAGTGTTGTGTTCAATTCTGGGAGCATGGGACTCCAAGGACAATAATAATCTGGACATCACATGTGGAGGCAGGGGGAAGCCATGATAGGGAAGGGTTTTGTGTCCATTCCAGATGAGGATTGTTTGAAGGCATTGGGAACATTTTTCCTGGAGAAGAGAAGATTGAGGGATTGCATGCTGTGTTCTGCTTGGCGCCTGAAGGGAGAACCAAGAACAGTGGGTGGAGCTGGTAAGAGGGTAACAAACAGTCTTCTAATACTTAGAGCTACAGAAAATCTAAACAGTCCATTTCGATGGGTGGAAGGGGGTTTCCCTTTATTGGAAGTCTGCAAGCAACATCTGGATGATGTCTTATCAGTAATGGTGTAGTTGTGGTCAGTTATAGGACAGAGGGATTCCTTGATATGAGTCTGGCCTGACAAAGTGGCCAGTGAGGTCCCTTCTCACACTCAGATGATATTTTCTGTTATTCACCCAAATTAATGGGAAATCAGGTGACAAGAAAACATCGGAGCGATGGCTTGTTCTTATTAAATTAAAAAAAAAGCAATATCAATTAGTTCCCAAACAAGGGAATTGATGTTGTTAGGTTTCACACATGAATTCCATGAGAAATCAGCTGCAGGGCCAGAGGGAGACCTTTGCTCACTATTGCTGGGATTGATCCAGTCTTGATGAATCCCTCCAGATACAGAACCTTTGAATGGGAATTTATTGAAGCCTTTCCTGCCTCCCAAGTGCTGTGGATTTTGCTAATTGTGCTCAAATGTTGTAAATTAATTGGAGAGGAGTTAGAATGAAATATTGATGCAAACTACCTAGGGAACAAATGAGTTGGAGGATGGAAGCAAACACAATTAATGTGACAAGACAATGCTGAAAGAATCACCAGAAATACTTAGTCAATGGGAGGAAAATGGGAAATTCACCAAAAGACAACTAGTGTAACACATCAGGACTGGATCTCCACATGGGTCTGTAAGTTATCAAAGGTAAATGAGGACAACTCCATCCTAGGGCACTCAGTGAAGAGACAGATGGGAAGGCTGAGCCACTTCAGGAAGCTTTGAAAGGACAAGGAGAACAGAAAGAATGCCAAATGGGCAAAGGAAAAAGGCCCTGATTTTTCAAAAGCTGAGAAAAAAGGATTCTGGAGCCTCTGGGCCAATCTTCTCAACTTTGATTCTTTGCAAAATTCAAGTGTGTTTTTATAAAGGGATGGTTGGGGAGCTAAGCAAGGAGACTGGGACCTCGGATTGTCAGGATGGCTTCCTCAAGGACTGGTCATGCCACCTTAACTTCTTTTCACTTTTAGATGGAGTTTTCTAGACTTGCAGGTCAGAGGAATGCTGTAGATATAGTCTAAAGAAATACTGACAAAGCATTGGAAAAGAACCTCATTATAATTCTTATGGGGGGAAATAGAGAGATGAGGACAAGAGAAGGGCATAATTAGGTTGATTCCAAACTAGTTGAACAGCCAGATTCAAAGAGGATCAATTTGAAAGGTTTCTGGTGGAAGGCCACAGGGGTCTATGCTGGGCCCTGTGCTGTTTAACATTTTTTTATCAAGGGCTTACAGGTATGGATAGATAGACAATGTATTTATGAAGCACTTAATATGTGTGTGTGAGAGAGAGAGAGGGAGAGACAGACAGAGAGAGAGAG
>NW_027185872.1:6116711-6128591 GCF_028583685.1 Petaurus breviceps papuanus | reverse complement strand
GAAGGAAGGAAGGAAGAAATCTAGTCAGTAAACCCTAAGTTAAGTGGGCAGCTTCTGGTCATCAAAATTTACCTTTGGAGAAAAGGAGAAGGAGAGGGAGACCCCAAGTAGCTGGGTCCCCATTCAGGCAGCTTGGTCTACTCATAGGTTATGCTTGTCCTTCATTTTCTATTCTTTTTTTTTGCCTTTTGGAGGGCAATTGGGGTTAAGTAACTTGCCCAAGTTTACACCGCTAGTGTGTGTGTGTGTGTGTGTGTGTGTGTGTGTGTGTGTGTGTGAAGTGTCTGAGGCCAGAACTGAACCCAGGTCCTCCTGACTCCAGGGCCGGCGCTTTACTCACTGTGCCACCTAGCCTCCCCTGTCCTTCATTTTCAAAGAGGACTGTGACATCAGGAAAATGATTACATGAATTGTAGTTGACTTTGATTTAGGTCCCTGCCCAAGCCCCATTTAATGGCTGTATTTTGGGCACTCCTGGCTTACAGTGAATGCCAATGGTATCTGTTTCTCTTTAGAACAGCAAACCCGACGGTCTTCCCCTCCTGGCTTAATTTTTTTTCTTTTTCTAATTAAAGGGGCCATCCCTTCACTCACTTCTTAAAGAAGCCTATTCACTGAATGGGCCTTACCTCACTCTAAGTGAGTATGTGGAATGGCCTTAGCCTAAAAGGACCAGGGTCTCTCATTGCACCCTGGACCATCTCCAGTCATCCTGATGACTATCAGGTCACTGGATTCAGTGGCTCCGGAGAACATGAGGCTGGTGACCTTGCACAGCTCACACTGCTCTCCCTCACTCAAAGTCAACTGCAATTCATGTCATAATTTCCCTGATGCCATGTCTACAACAACAATATATGTCAGGCACTGTGTATGATTGGCAGGTGTATACAATTTGTAGGGTACACCAAGCTGGGAGGGATAGCTAATACTCTGGATTCCAAAAGAGCTGGGCACTCTGCAATTTTGAGCCTTTCGTGGCTTATCCTGTTTTCTGTAATGTGGTATGTATGTCCACAGAGATCCATTTATATCAACACTACTATCATTGTACCTAAACAGGACACCACAGATCGGCGTGTTCTCTGCTTGAAGGGAGAGACGGGCTCGTGACTGGCAGCCCTTTTCATGCTGCTTGGTTTGCTTTTTTAGCCAGTGCCTTGATGACTGATATCTGCAGAGCTCAGAGTTTGCCTTTAGTGATGACACCTCTAATTTTGTTTTCTACTTTGTTCTGTGTGCTCCAATGGCTTTCAGGCACACACCAAACACACCATGTCATTCTCAAGAACTAGATAAGTGTCTGCGGGTGTCCAGGAATACAGGCTACTAGTTATCTAGTACTAACTCCTAGACATGTCCCATACATGCTCTATCATTCCAAACAACAGCGATACTACCATTTTGTCCATTTTGCCTTCCACTTATTAGCTGGTGATGTGGGTACAATATACCATAGACCATATCAGGTTGGTCTAAAAGAATAAAATCGGCATTTTGGTAACTGTAATGTTTTGCTGAAGTTTTATATATAACATACTATTTGTATCTCACAACAATTCTGTGGGGTAGTTCATAGAGGTCTTATTATCCCCATTTTACATATTAGGACACTGAGGCTCAAAGAGGTTCAGAGAATAGCTAAGGACAAATGTCCACCATGGGGTAAAGATGCAGGTCTTTGTGATTCCAGGTTTAGCCACTAAACCGGGGCATGCCGGGTTTCTCATATCTTACAATGGTACCTTTTATTTGGGTCATACTTCCCAGTTTATAAAGAATATTATGTGCATTGTCCCAATGGATTTTCACTTTACTCTGTGGGTCAGTGAAATTCTACTCATCTTTTATACTAACTTAGAATACTACCTCCCCCATGAATTTGCCCCGATGTCCCCACTGGTATTGTTTCCTCTGCCTCCTGTCCTTTGGGGCCTTCCTTGAGACTGTTGACTCATCCCTTATTGGTCTGGGTATTGTTTTCTACATGTCACTGAGGGTAAGGAACGAAGTCTTGCCAAAAGTTCTGTCTCCATGAGAGCCTTGTCGGGCAATCTGCGACTTCCTGAGGCATTCCATAGGCTGCAGATTGAGTGCAGGAAGGGTTCTCGGAGGTCACTGAGTGTAACTTCTTCATTTTACAGATGAGGAAACAGGCTGAGAGAGTGCCTTACTCAAGTCATGGAACCAGTAAAGGTCTGAGGCAGGGTTAGAATTCAAGCCTTCGGACTCTGAGTCCAGCAATGTCCACTCTGACACCTGTCACCAGAAGTTTGTCAAATGTCTGCGGCATGACTGAATTGTCACCACAGGTTTTATGCCAGGCAGGGAATACATTTACTGTTGCCATTTTACAGAGACAGAAATGAAGCGACTCGTGGGACCGGACTTCGGGTCTTTTTCTCCAGAAAGGGTTAGTGCTTCTTGCTGTTCACCTCACAGAAACAAGAGATGTCAATAGGTCTGGCACCTGGGGAGCACAGTACTTGAATGTTCCAGGGCTAAGGTACATTTGGAGCTCCCACTGGGAGACATTGCCTAAACATAGCCTTTCTTTAGTAAAAGAGGCTTTGTGAGCTCCTGCATCTGATCAAAATGCAAGCAGCTGTGAGTCACCTCCTCACCAATCTGACTCTTACAAAACATGGGGGTGTTGGGGTGGCTGGGTGGTGCAGTGAATAGAGTGCTGGCCCTAGAGTCAGGAGGACCTGAGTTCGAATGCGGCCTCAGACACTTGACACTTACTAGCCATGTGACCTTTGGCAAGTCACTTAACCCCAATTGCCCTGCCTGCCCCTCTCCAAAAAGCCAAAAAAAAACCAAAACCCAAGTGGGTGTAAGCAAGAGCTCCTTTAATCATTCACTCCTCACTTGACTGCATGGAAGCCTCCAGATCCAGGAGTGATCTCGGGTCACTGAAGACTTTCAACTTGCTGAGGCCTAGAGGATGGAGCCAAGGTGATCGCCTGGGAAGGCACCCTGCTGAGTTACTGACCACTCAGGTTCATGGGTCACTGTCCTCCCCAGTGCCCTGGGAACAAACCCTCACAAACACTCAGCCAGGCACTTTCAAGGATTCAGCATGTGGGCCATATGTATGCATGAAACTTGCAAAAAGGAGGATGGAAATTCAGTGGCAATGATTGGTCTGGCTTCCTCAGCATCATCTCTCCCTGGCAAGTAAGAGGAGAGCGTCCCGGGGCATGTGGCCTCCCAGTAATGTGGCCAACAGCAGGATTTGGCAGAAGACCCTGGGTGATGATTACAGCAATACATGGAAGCCCAAAGACTTAGAACGCTGCCATCTAAATGCACTTCACTTTTTCAAATTATGTGTATTTATTTTTAACATTCATTTTAAATTTTGAATTCCAAAATCTCTCCCTTCCTCCTGCTCCTCCCCCACCCACTGGAAAGGTAAACAATATAGTACTCATTACACATGTGAAGTCATGAAAAATATATTTCCATGTTGGCCATTCCGGCTTCCCCAGAGAAGAAGGCAGCTCAGAGGGAGTGATGGTCACGATGCTGGCTGTAGGTCATGTGATGTCAGCCCTCGCCTCTGAGTGCCCATGAGCTCTATCCTGGGGACCTCCAGCCTCCCTCCACACCACTGATGCTCTGATGTGATTGTACATCCATACATGATGCAGTAATCTCTGCTAATCACCCTCTTCTAGGGGCCACCAGATCTCCCTTTTGTGTCTTCTCCCATCCAGCTGGGAAGACAACACCTCCTGGCTTTCTTCTACATTTTCCATTTTCCAGAGGTCATTCTGTTCTGGATAAATGAGATCTTGATATCCAATCTACACCACCAGGCAAGGCTTCCTTCCCACTTCCCAGTTCTCAGTGCTTTTCATTTTCTATCCCTCCAATCAGCAGCAGAGCCACCTTTCTACCTTCCCAATCATCCCAACACCCAAAGACCAAGAGAGAAGGTGCTCAAATGCATTGATAAGAGGGACTTCCTTCTATTATTAAAGCCACAGGTATAGTCCCTAAACCTTCACAAACAGAGCAGTAGGGTGAGGAATCAGAGGAGCTGGGTATCTATTCTCAGATCTGTTATTCAACACTTACATGTTAATCCTTCTGGGCCTGAGTTTCCCCCTATGTCAAATGAGGGGGTATAGCAAGATGCTTTATGAGACCCCTCCAAGCTCCACCTCCATGGGCCATTCCAGTCCCCAAACTGTCACCAATCTGGTGTCTCAGACACAAATGTCATATGCCTGCTAAGCCATGCATTTCTCCAAGTCACTGATGACTGTCCCCATATGAGCCTTCACAACTGAACCAAACACTCTTTAAACATTCTATTAAATGGGCAGTGTTGCATCTCACAAACTTCAAAATAAGGTTTGAGAGCTATGTTGTAAAACAGGGGCCATGCTCTTTGCAAGGTGGAAAGCCCAAGAAAACTGGCAGAATCGCATTGAGAGCACAATTCAGGTGTCACCAACCTCACAAGACTTACAAGAACTGCTCATTTGTGTGCCTTCCCTTGCTTTCTATTTGTAAATGCCTCCCTGAAATGAAGTCAACAGCATTTTATTACCTGTCCTGTGGCCAAGTCATCTATGCCCATCTATTTTCTTTTTACCCAATGGTTTTCCAGAGTATTCCATTTTAGTGTTCCCTTCTGGTACACTGTAACCTGTTCTTCTAAAACAAAATTAGAAAAAAAATATCTTCCCTGAAATCACACCAAGATTAATAGGGCACAGAAGAGGAGCCAAGGGCCTATGTTCTGAACATTCTGAGACAAGGGACTGAGTTTATTGCAGGCAATTATGGAGGGGGTGAATAAATTGACTTTTTATTCTTGTACTGAAAAAGATCACTGAAATAATTTTTCAAGACACTGAACTTGTTAAAAGAAAGGCTTCTCTATTCTCTGGTTTATGAGAATTTGAAGGTTTACATTGGTGGGCTCTGTCCAATAGCTCCATGCCCTGCCACACTTCACTTTCTGTAGAATTCCTGCAACGATGTGAGTCGCAGCTGACTCATCTTGTAAATAAAGCATACATATTGGCACACCTTAGGGTTTTCTGAAAGTGGGCACACAATGCCATCCTTTCAGGGATTCTTTTTGCTGTTGTTGGTATACCAATATGTTCCATCCATCCCAAAGGTAGTATGGCATGGATAGCTGGAAGCTAGACTTGGAGTGTGGAAGATCTGAATTCAAATCCTATCTCTGACACTTAGCACAACTCTGGACAAGTCTCTCCACCTCCCTGAACCTCAAGCGATTCCTTATTCCTTATCTAGTAAGTCCAACTTATTGACTGAAATACTTTCTTTGCCAGCGGACTGAATTCCCACACTGCGAGTCCCCAATACCAAAGAAATACTGTAACACTCCATCACATTTATATACCACTTTGTCTGCCATTCTCCAACTGATGAGCATCTGCTCTGTTTCAAGTCCTTCACTAGGATGGAAAATGCCACAATCAATATTTGGTTTTATGTGAGGTCTTTGCTTTTTTTGTGATTAACTTCCTTGGGGCAAATGCTAAGCAATGGGTCAAAGAGCATGGGCATTTTTAGTCACTCTGTTTTCCTAATTACAAGTTGTTCTCCAGAATGGTTGGGTCAATTTGCAAAGACACCAGTAATGTATGAGTGTGCCTGTCTTTCTAAAGCCCCACCAATATTCCCATCTGTTGCTGCCTTTGTCAGTTTTCTGGGATGTGCTCAGGGTTGTTTTGATCTGCAATTCTTGTGTTAGCAGTAATCTCAAACAGTTTCATATGGTTGATGATAGTTTTGAATTCTTCTTTTGAGAACTGTTTATTCCTACCTTGTGAAATGTGTGGACGGTGCCACTTTGCACAATGCTTGATGTGTGCATGCTTTTAATTCCAAGTGTGTGGTAACCTGAAGGACGGGGCAGTGGTCATATCTGTGTCTACACTGCTTCCTAGTGTGGGGCCTTGCATTTAGCAATGTTGTTGTTGTTGTGTAGCTTCAGTCACATCTGACTTTCCGTGACTGCATTTGAAGTCTTCTTGGCAAAAATACTGCAGTGGTTTTGCCCTTTCCTTCTCCAGCTCAATTTGTAGATAAGGAACTGAGGCAGAGTTAAATGACTTGCCTAGGGTCATATAGCTAGTAAGTGTCTGAGGCTAGATTTGAAGGTCCTCCTTTTTCCAGGACCAGTGCTCCATCCACTATGCCACCTCGTTGCCCAGCTCCCAGCAAATTCTTTACCATGAACCTTGCATGGGTGAATTCCTTATGCTCGTTACTCCCGTGGCCACCCCAAAGTATCCGTTGTTATTGTATCCTTTTCCAGATGGAACGCCAGAGAGCTGCGCTATTTTGCCCAATGACATCTTTTAGTGATAACTAGCCATATGCTACACAAACCTTTGTAACATAAACTCTTCCCCGAGCACTGAAAAACAGCTCTTTTGGAATTTGGAACATCCCAAACAAATGCTCCTATTGGTTGTGATTCACTGGGAAATAATTTTCAATTAAGCTCAATGTGGAATCTAAAATATGTGTCCATAAATCAGTGGAGATTTGAAACATGTATCCGCAGTGACATCCAAAATAGGCCATTGTGTGCTTCTTAAATGAAATGTCAGTGCTCCGGGGAAGCCATGTTATCTCTTTCCCACCTCCTGTCCTTCTGCCCCTGACAAATTAGATGGCTTGTCTGGAGTCATACAGCTAGTTTGTGCCTGAGGCAAGACTTGAACCCAAAGCCTTCTGACAGTCAAGACTGCTCTCTGTCCTCTCCTCTAGGTTGTGTTCTTTTTAGTGTCTGGGTCTGGTAATTTCTCTTTCTCACTACTGTTTCACTCTGTCTCTCTGTCTCTGTCTGTCTGTCTGTCTCTCTCTCTGTCTCTGTCTCTCTCCCTCTCTGTCTCTCTGTCTCTCTGTCTGTCTGTCTGTCTCTGTCTCTCTCTCTCTCTGTCTCTCTCTCTCTGTCTCTGTCTCTCTGTCTCTCTCTCTTTATCTCTCTCTCTGCCAACCTCCTGCTACCTCCAGATACCAGGAAGGGAAGGGCTGAGGGAGGACTACTCTTCAAGCAGCTTCTGCTGAATATGACTTTTTTCACTTCCCAATATGGACAAACCCTCCTTATTCAGTGGGAGCTCACTATGGGACGCTTGGTCCTGCCATTTTAGGGGCCTTCTGCTCAGGCTTGGGGTTGTTGTCTTTGCTTTTTTCTTTTACTGTATTGGATGATGGATGAATGTCCTGAGAGCAGGACCATGAGCCAGGAGGGCAGAGATACCATCCTTGGAAGGGGGAATTGGGAGCAGGTGTGTCAATAAGCAATTAGTGGCATCTCCCAAATACATACTCATATCCCATGGGGCTTGTTCAAGCACACACATGTGCATGCACACACACATATGCACACAAAGCTCCAATCTCTTAGCAACCCCACTCTGAAGGAAGCATAAATATAATGTGGGGGGCCTCTGAGCTGGGAAGCCTGACCGTATCTTTAATTGCCTTATAAAGGGGTCCAGCACCGAATTCAAACACCTTCTGACTAGAGCACAGGAGCGATGAGCCAGCCAACACAAAGTGGTGTGTTTATGAGAGAGATATTGCCTGTGTCTGCTCATGAGAAGGACATGAATCAACACAAAAGATGCAAGGGCCAAGAGCTTTCCTATTGCCATCATTAAGACACTGAGACCCCACTCAGACAGTGAATTCCTGCTTCAGCAGCTTGAGCAGCACCAGCACCTGGCACATGAGAATGGCCTGTGTCCTCAGCCCTAACGATGGTCCCTGAGGAGGTGCAAGACCTGCTTGGAGTCTAAGGATGAGCTATCACTCATTCATCTTATCAAAGGCAGCGTCTTTGACAGGTTAAATGAGAGGGGCAGAGAGCTCCAAGCTGCATCATCTAATCTCATAGACTTTAATCCATACTAGAGTGCCCTGGGTCATGATCTCCTTATCAGTGTGGAAGGACAGCTGGGAATGGAGGGCCATATGCAAATTCAGGAAGTCCTGGACTGGAATTCCATTTTGAAATTTATTCACTAGCTGTTGCTTAGGGCAAGTGACTTCACTAATCTGTGCCTTCATTTCCTCATTTGTAAAATGGAGGCAACAGCACCCATTTCACAAAATTGCTGTGTGGGTCAGATGAGCTAATGTATGTGTGGACATCACTTTGTAAAAAAGAAATCACTGGAGAAATGTCATTTCTTATAAACTCCAATTTACACTGTCTATACCTTATTTGTATGGATCTATTTGTGCGTCGTCTCCCCCATTAAACCATGAGCTCTTTGTGAGCTTTTCTCTTTCGTGGTGTCCCTAGTACTTAGCACAGGGCCAGGCCCATCACAGACACTTACTAAGTGCTGACTAATAGACCATTACTGTTACTATTGGTAGTAATATCATTATTAGTAGTAGTGTGCCAGCCAAATTGTCTTATCTCATTGAGGAAACAAGTCAAGAAAATTTAGCCCCTCTACAAACACAAGGTAATTCTTCTTTCCTTTGAACACTTGTGGCACTCATTAGCTTTACCACTCACTTTTCATTTCATATTTGTTGTTGGTAATCTTTTGATGTACATAACTTGTTTCCTCAATTAGTTGGTAGACTCCTCTATTTTGGAGCTCTGTTTTGCCAGGGCCTAGCACAGCACCCACACATAGGAAGCACTGAACAAGTGCTTGTTGACAAGAATAATGATGACATGGGAGGGGGGCATACACCAGAGGATCACATGATATGAAGATGTTCCTGAAATTGCCTGGAAGTAAATAATACTAATAAAACATGAAGACTTTTCTGTCCTCTGTTCAATTTTTTTGTCATTTTTAATTCATCATTAAAGAATAATTTATTGAGCACTGAATAGGTGCAGCGTAGCCATTTAGTTCTAACTCATATATGTATTCACTTACCCTGGCAATATACTTTCCAAGGATATTCACATACATGATAAAGTTGACACAGTCATTGCCAGAGATAGTTAAGTGTTTGGGAGTTTCCAAAGGAAAGTGTGAGTGAGAAGAGGTATTTGACTGACTAACAGACTGTAGGTCTATGGAGACATTGTGCTGACCTCATTGTTGTATACCTGTGAAACCTGGACGGTATACCAGCACCATGCCAGGAGACTGAATCACCTCCATTTGATTTATCTTAGGAAGATTCTGAAGATATCTAACTGAGGTCCTTTATCTAGCTGACCTGCCAAGCATTCAAACTCTACTACAGAAAGCGAAACTCCTATGGGCTGGCCACATTGTTTGAATGCCAAACATATATATGTCTAAAAAGACTATTTTACAGAGGATTTACACAAGGAAATGCTCATATGAAGATGAGAAGAAATGATATAAGAACACTTTCAAGGTGTCTCTGAAGAATATTGGAATCAATTATGAGACATGAGAGACACTGCCACAGGACGACCCTGCAAAGTGCTGTGCTCTATGAGCAAAGCAGAATTGAAGTAGCTCAAAAGAAAAGTGAGATGTACAATTTAGAGTCATCTCCACTCCAAACATTCATATGGGCTATTTATGCCTGATCTGTGGCAGATCAGCCACAGCTGGGTGCACTGTACCTTGATCCTGACATAATGATGTTGAGGGTCTCTTCAAGCACCATGAAGGACAAGAACCATGAAGTACTGATAGCACCAAGGACAGCACCAGTGTCATTGGCTCACAGCTCAACATAAATATCTATGTGCTAGAGCTTAATTTGGGCTAATACAAGAACAATGAAGTACTGATAGCACCAAGGGCAACACCAACATCATAGGCCCAGAGCTAAACACAATTATCTATGTGCTACAGCTTAGTTTGGGGCAATACATACCTCATAGCCTAGTAGAGGATCCAAAGAGTGAGAGACTAGGCAAATAAAGGGAATTTTTGATGCAGGAGAAAATAAGACACGGGGAAGCAGCCTGAGGCAATATGAAATACATGCATGAACTATTCCTCTAATGTTTATGAAATGAAGTTGAAAAATGAATCTAGAAAATAAAGATTTAACTTTGAGAGTGTTTTCTGTCCCCCATCTCCCCCAACTCTCAGGCTATTCTCCTTTCCCCAAAGTGAGCATAAAAGGGAGGAGGCACATTTTCCTCTTCTGTTTCATTTCAGGCTAATATGTCATATATAAATGTGTGCAATAACCACTGCGTGATGGAAATGAATCCCACTAACGTTCCACCTCGTGGCCCCTCTCGTCCCTCTGTAAGCATTCCTAAGAGCCTTGTTATTCTTCTCTCATTTCTTTCTGTTTTCTTCAGTGACAGCGCATATTGGGATTGTGGGTTGTATTTACCTAATTGCTGTCTGCCAGGATTCCCCTTACTTCTCCAGGAGGAATATGCTGCCCTGAGGCCACAGAGGAGAATCCCACATGAGAAAGCCTTGGTCCTTCACGGGGACCTTGACTCCCTTTGCCAGGGGCTGATTTTCCTCATTCTTATATTAACCAGGTTGTGTTCTTTAAAATGTGTAGATTTGAAACAATTCTTTTGACATAAGAGGTTGCTGACTGGGGACTGCCTGACTGTCATCCAATACATAGATCTCACTAGCGGCTGGTGGATATGCTCTATGGCAAGATAATTTTATTCCTTTAGAAAATAACAACAGTCTATGGAAGAACCTTAGGACAGCACTATAAAGTGGTGTGCTTAACCCAGCTGAGACACAGAGCATCTCTGAGTGAGAGAGGGAAAAAGACTTGAAGAACAAATACTCAAATGGAAACTTCTTATGGGCTGAAGGTTTATTTTTTGAAAAATTATTTTTAAGTGAATTCTGGCCTTCTGCATGAGCCCATTTCAGATGAGTGAAAATAAGAGATAAATTCCTTTGTCTCATCATTACCTTCACTTCTTCTGTCCATTCTCTAGTCCTTCTAGTCTCCTTGTGTTTAGGCATGAGCATATTTGGTGTTCAGTGGTCACCCACTGGGATGGAGGATCGTCACAGGGCACTGATCCCTTCCCATAAATATTCTAACTACCCTTGATGGCACTGTTCTAGATCCTCTCTTTATCATTTCCATATGTGTACCTAGGTTGAAGAAACTTGAAATTTTGTGCCAAGGCACTGACATTAAAATAGTAGAAAAAATTGAGTGGATATAAAATTGAGCTTATGAAAATGACAGCCGCTATTAGAGATGACAGAGAGAGACAGAGAGAGAGAGAGAGAGAGAGAGAGAGAGAGAGAGAGAGAGAGAGACTGTTTCCCACACTCTTGAATCTACACTGATCATTTTGGTATGTGAATCTGTTGTTTCCATTTGAGTTGCCTTGATAAGGCCACCTGACTCCAAATATTTCCATTGCTGATCTGAGTGTTTCAGGAATACCTTCCTTTAGAATCACTCCATTCTGGAGACATATATTTCCAAACAGAGTCAAAAGCATTAGTTTCTACGTGCTGGACAACAACTTACCGGCACATTAGCAGAGATCAGTCTATCTGATTCACTAAATAGTATGTATTGCTCCACTATTAGAAGAAAAGAGAACAGAACCTTGGGATAGTGGAACATAGGACATGTAAATTTTGATCAGAAGAAGAAAGTAATCAAGGCTTTGAATATAGAATCCACTTCTCCTGGTATGTTGAGGTGTAGAAAGCCCTGATTCTGAATCACCAGCAATCAGCTTTAGGGTGCTAGTAGGTGAGGTTGAAATGGGGTAGGGAGAAGAAATCTGAAGAGATGACTAAGATGACATATTTAAGCTCAGATTTCCCCCACCCCATCACCATTATCACCACTCATGACTTCAAAATGGAAATGAATGCATTGAACAAAATTAAAGAATGACCACAGGTACATGTGCACACACACACATGCACGTGCATGCGTGTGTGGGTACAGAAA
>NW_027185872.1:6111391-6116701 GCF_028583685.1 Petaurus breviceps papuanus | reverse complement strand
CGATTCCTTCTCAGCAACAAAAAAGAACACAAGATGTGTTTTTCCAAGCAGAGCATGTGACCCAAGCCAGTGTGGCCTCTGGTCATTATGGAGTGACCCCAAAGATGTTTGTAATCTCCTCTGAAAGTGTTCTTGCCCATTAACACTAATTCCCAATCATTTCCTGATTCTGCCGGCTGCAGAACAGTTTTTAAAGGCACATAAATTCCATAATTCTGCCAGGAATGGTAATAATCAGCTCCTAGTTTGAGATTAGAAACAGCAGAGGAGACAGAAGGCAGCCTGGGCCATAGTTCTCACCATCTTCCTGATTTTCTCTTCATTTACCATGGATATCACAGGGTGGAGATGCAAGACCTCAACCCTAAAGCCAATGGCAGCTGTTCCCATTTCCATTCTACCTTGTTTGAGTTTGAGCCCATTGTCAGGGTGGGGGAAGGCAAGGGGGAGATTTCATTTATTTGTCTTTTAAATGACACAGGAAACAACTAAAAATAACCTTAAAAAGAGGACCAATTAATATTCATGATTTGTAAAATACAAAAAGAATTATGGATTAGTGTCATAGTGCAACTATGAATGTCAAAATAAATGGAAAAAAAGCCTCATGAAACTAAAAGTAAATATTAGCCACACCCATGAATGCATCTTGTCTTTGGAGAATCTCTGAGACCGACACTTCATTCTCCAGAAGTATCTATATATTAACTTCAAAAATGTTTGGGAACTTGAGAAAGGCTAGCACTTACAAGAGACCAATTAATTATGATCTCACCAATGCACTACTTTCCACACGTCTATTGAAGGGAGGCAACATATTGTAATTGATGAAGTAATGGACCCAGAGTCAGGAAGGCTTGACTCTCTTCACAGATCGTTCCTGACTGTGGGACTCTGGGGGATAGCAGCTCAGCCTTAGGTTTTCACCTATAAAACAGAGATAATAATAGTACCACCCTCACAGGGTTATTGTAGTAATCAAATATATATACAAATACCCATATACATATACATACAAACATACACACACACACACATATATATATATTTATAAAACTTTACATGTATATATAAAATAGATCAGAGCTAAATAAAAAAGGGGGTGGTGGTGGCAGGTTAGTCTCATTCCAGTCCAATCTGATACATAAAGAACTGTCTTAACCTTTAAAAAAAAGTCATATGGAAATGATCATGCTAATTGCAGTTGAATTATGTTAATGAATACAATATGCTATTTGAATAACACATTGTGTATATGATATGCCACACATGGTTCATATAGCTCAGTCCAGGGGAGAGTGCTGACCTCAGAGTCAGGGGGAATCGGGTTTCAGTCCTGTCTCAGGCACTTGTTAGCTGTTTGTCTCTAGGCAAGTCACTTAACCTCCCCCTACCTTATTTTCTTCTCTGTAAAAAGGGGATAACGGCACCTCCCAACACAGTTCTGGTGAGATCAAAGGATATAAAATATGCAAAGAGTTTTACAAACCTAAAAATGGGGGAATATGCATTTATTAATTGGCTGCTATATGCCGGGCATTGTGCTAAGCGCTTTACATATAAATGTTACAAATACACGTTTGCTAAGTGCTAGTTGCATGGGCTCATCTGTCAGCCTGTGATAACAAGACCACCTATTTTGAGGTGGTGGAGACCTATCCAGTCTGACTCCCTTCACTTTGCAAAGGGGAGGGAGTTGTTCAAAGTCACACATATCATATTTGTTACAGAATATTTGGCCAAAGTCCAGAGTTGAACCCAATTCCCTCTGATTCTGCACTCTGCTTCATATTCTGGTGAGGAATATATACTCATTAAGCACCTATCATGTTCCAGGTGCCGGAGATACAAAACCAAAACCAGTCTCTGCCTTTAAGGAGCTTACATTCTACCCCAGCATCTGATAGGAAGTGGAAGATTTCAGTTAAGAGTTGGGTTTCTTCCATGGCAGCTTTCACAGGTCTTAGACAATAATTTAGAGTTAAAAGTTGTTTTCCTCTCACATCCTCCCCTACCAGTCTTTCTCAGAGAGCTCAAACTTGACTTGAATCCCATACAAATGAGATGCAAGGTTTTAATGCACTGTCCCTTCAAATCTCTTTTCTCCCAACTCTGTTTTCCCCACTCCATCCACCGTTTTCCTCAACAACAGTGGGGAGGCTACAGGGACAGTTACAATGAATACTGAATGAGCTCAGAGAGACAGGGTGGGAGGGAGCAAAGGAAGGGAGATGAGTCATGTTCTTCCACTAGACTGTTCCAAGAATGGGTGCAATCCTAGGGCAGATATTCCCAATGAGAGTGCTCCTGTGTGGTCTTTGTAAATTACAGGCTGGATTAAGTGTGTCAGCTGAAGCCTGGGTTAACAACACATCAAGACTTCCTGTCTGGCTCCCATCTCTGACCTGAGAACTTAGCAGGGTACCAGACATCTGTAGCAGCCAAGATGAAGCTCAGAGGTGGTGATAGTCCTGCCTCTGAACACTCTGGCATTCTGGAAATGTTTCAGTGCCACTCTCTGAAGGACGGAAATGCAATCTCCACTTTAGATTAAGGCTACATGCTGCCCTTGCTGGTTATACCAATTTCCAGACTCTCAGAATGTTTCCAATCTCCTTTGACATCAGCTGGCTCTAGATGAGAAAACTGAGGCCTGGGCAGCAGTGCAGAGAGAATTTCCAGGCCAATGCACATTCCATTCTTCACGGGGAAGGAAGCATCTTCCATTAAGGGGACTAAAACTGGGCTTTTGTTCAGCTAGCAAGATCAATTCATTGTATATATGGGACTATGTGGCAATCATATTGGGGGCCGAGAGCTATTTATCAGCAAAATAGCATGTGGCCAGGGTTACAACATACCCTGTAGCCTTCCTGAGTCACATTCTGACAAACTAGATGATATTTCTTGATTTTTCTAGCTCTGCTTATTGAAAGACCAAGTATTTATCTTCAAATTGTAAGGTCACATCCATTATAGCAACAGTATGATTTCTATTGTTAAAAATTACTAGATTCAGTCTTAAGGTCTCTCCCACTCCTAGAACTGTCAAGTTGACCTGTACCTCAGATGACGTTGACCAGTCTTCTTAAAATAGCATCGTGCCATCAGGTAATGGCCTCATGCAGTTGAGAACCTCAATGGCAGGGGAAATGTGGGAGTGTTTCATTTGATGCCCCACATCAGTGATACTGCTTATCTCCAGAACAAATTTTTTTTGTCCCATTCAATGGGATACAGGCCAGCCTGGCTCTGTGAATAAAACTCCAGTCTGTGAACCAGGTAAAGAAGCCCTCCCTGCTAAAGTCATTGAAGTGATAGAGGGCACTTTACCCCAGTCAGGTTTGCACACTAGCTGCTGTTTAAAATAATGTCTCAGCGATTGTTTTAAATTCTTCCCCACTCCTTCTAGAGCCAAGGGATTATCATTCAACAATACACACTAGGCACTGTTATTTGCTCTCCATTCAACTGGGATTTTTTTAAACCAATAATTGTAGAGAGGCTATTCACAGCAAGGACCAGATGTTGGATGCTACTTCAGTCTTGTTTCCAAATTCCCCTTCCACTGAGCCATTTACATAAGTTACAAGGTCTTCTGCCGGAGGATCAGGTTTGATTCTGTTCCTCATCCTATCACTGAGGAAAGGTTGGACAGTCAATATGGATTGGTTGATACCAAATGCCTCATCCCATGGTCTCCCAGTCCAAAGTCTGCTGCTACAACTAATGGTAGAAGATTCATTCCCCCTACCACACCATTTTATAAGGAAGCTACGGGGGCTCAAAATTAGCTCTTTGGAGGAGGTACAGCTATCTTTTGGTATCTATTTTAATGGTTTTATCCAAGAGATTGAGTGTACTCTTGGAGACCACATTATTCTTCTAAAAAAATATTTATTTAAAATTTTTAGTTCTAAATTCTATGCCTCTTCTCCCCCTTCTCTGAGAGAGTAAGCAATCAGATATAGGCTTTACATGGGTGATTACATAAAACATTTCCATATTAATCATTTTGCACAAGAAGACTCAAATAAAAGAAAACAACAAAATAAAGAAAGGGAAAATAGCTTGCTTCAGTCTGTATTTGATCAATATCAGTTCTTTCTCTGGAAGTGGATAGTATACTTCATTGTTAGTCTTTTAGCATTGTCTTGGATTTTTGTATTGTTAAGAATAGCTAAGTCATCCACAATTGAATACTGCTGTTACTATGTACAATATGCTCCTAGTTCTGTTCACTTCATTTTGCATCAGTTCATGTGAGTCTGTTCAGGTTTTTCTGAAATCATCCTGCTTATTTCTTGTAGCACAATAATACTCTATTATAATCATATACCACGGCTTGTTTAGTCATTCCTCTATTGATGGGTATCCCTTTGATTTTCGATTCTTAGCCACCACAAAAAGAGGTGCTACAAATACTTTTTTGTACAAATAGGTCCTTTTTCCATTTTTTGGATGTCTTTGGGATATAGACCTAGTAGTGGTGTTAGATCAAAGGGTATGCTTGATTTCATAGCCCTTGATTTCATAGTTTCAAATGGCTCTCCAGAATGGTTGGATCAGTTCATAACTCCACCAACAACGCATTAGTGTCCACATCCCCTCCAACATCCAACATTTTCCTTTATTTTCATGTTAGCCACTGTGATAGGTATAGGGTGGTATCTCAGTGTTACTTGAACTTGCTTTTCTCTGACCAATAATGATTTAGAGAATTTTTTCATATGACTATGTATAGCTTTAATTTCTTTGTCTGAAAACTGACTTTGTATCCTTTGACCATTTATTAATTGGGGAACAATCTTTATTTTTATAAATTTGACTCAGTTCTCTATATACTTGAGAAATTAGGTCTTTATCAGAGGTATCTGTTGCAAATTTTTTTTCTAAGTTTTCTACTTTCCTTATAATTTTGTTTGCATTGGTTTTGTTTGTGCAAAAGCTTTTTAATTTTATATAATCAAAATTATCTATTTTACATTTTGTAATGCTCTCTGTATCTTCTTTGGACTACACTATTATTAAGAGAGTGAGATGCAGAGCAAGATGAAAATGTTTACTGTGTCTGTTTTCTGCTAGAGAGCCAATTTGGACCCATCCACAAGGTCTAAATCTATAATCATGTTAATTATCATATCCTTAGCAGAGTTTGTGGTATGGAACCCCTTGGAGATTATTAGTAAAGGTATCCCAAACCCAGAGATAGCTTATCTAACAATGGTAGTGGCAGCACTTTTTCTGTCTGTCTATCTATCTATCTATCTATCTATCTATCTATCTATCTATCTATCTATCTATCTATCT
>NW_027185872.1:6091140-6111381 GCF_028583685.1 Petaurus breviceps papuanus | reverse complement strand
TCTATCTATCTATCTATCTATCTATCTATCTATCTATCTATCTATCTCTACTTATTTATTTTTCTTATATGTGTCTATCTCTGTATGACATTTCTAGTCTAAAATGGGAGATAATCTTGGAGGGAAAGCATTAGCATTAAGAAGGACCAGGAACAGCTTCCTGCCAAAGGAAAGATTT
Organism: Petaurus breviceps papuanus; assembly: GCF_028583685.1. Classification (NCBI taxonomy): domain Eukaryota; kingdom Metazoa; phylum Chordata; class Mammalia; order Diprotodontia; family Petauridae; genus Petaurus; species Petaurus breviceps. The sequence goes on along the minus strand of NW_027185872.1, from coordinate 6,111,203 downwards.
AAGCTGGATCTTGAAGGGAGCTAGGGAGCCAGGAGATGGAGGGGAGGAAGAACAGAATTCTAGGCACAAGGGACAGCTAAGGAAAATTGAACGGCAAGGGGACTAAGGTCACTGGCTCCCAGAGTATGTGGAAGAGAATAAGGTTTAAGAGGAAATGAAGTAAGGGACACAAAGGGCTTTAAGAGTCATACAGAAGACTACTTTTGATGCTAGAGGCAACAGGGAGACACCAGAGTGGACAGAGTAGGGGAGTGACATGGTCAGAGATGGGCTTTAGGAAAATCCCTTTGGGGGTTGAATGGGGGATCTAGTGGAGCATAGAGATAGAGGCAATGGTCTAGGTGTGAGGGGATGAGGGCCTGCACCAGGAAGGGGTTAGTGTCAGAGGAGAGACAGAAGAGTATCAGAGAGATGCTGTGAAGGTGGGGACAACAAGACGGCATCAGATAGAAAATGGAGATGACACTGAGGCTCCAAAAAGATAGCATATGGAAAGCCTCCACAATCTACCGAGTGTTACATAAACGTCCGTTTTTCTTATTTTATACCACATTGATGGGTCTGCTGTGGATTGTGTCGCCATGTAACATGTGTCTGATGTTGTATACGAGCGAGTGGAAGCGAAATGGGGCCCAATGATAGGATTATAAGTTATGTCTTGTAATAAAATGTTTACTGCAGTACAACACATCACACTACTCTAGGAATAGCCACTCTGCAACGCGATCTTTCTGACCAGGGCCCCCCCGAGGTTCAGCCTGGCCCTGCTGCCTGACCATCCTGGATGATGCCAGGCTCTAGTTGGGCCCTCCCATATTTCAGAGGGTCTCCTGCTGTCCTGGGTCCTCTGCTACCAGGTGGTGGAGGCACAGTCTTCATCTCCTTCACCAGCCCCCTCTTTGCCCCCTGTAGTGAAAGAACCAGCTGTCAAGTACAAACTGGTCAGGTGTGTAATAGGAGCTGTTGTGAGGGACAAGAGACAGAACACATGTAAAATGTTTTGTGAACCTTAAGGTGATATAGAGATGTTAGCCATTACTCTCATTATTGCTGTTATTGTGGTTACTAGAGGGGGCTGAGGGGCAGAAAGAGCTCGGCTGCCGTACAGACAGTCACCTCGAGAGCTGGAGCCCTGAGACTGCTGCTCTGGTGTCAGTGCAGAGAGACCGAGGCAGGTACCTAGGCTACAGATCACACCCACTTATGGACGAACACTGGGAGGTAAATGGCCTGGCTTCACTGGCAGAGTCTGCTTGCCCACTGTTGTGACTGGACTGGGAGGAGGAAGTATAGACCGGAGAGGAATTACCTGCTTGGAGAAACAGGCCCTCTGGTTGGGCCTGGGTGAGCCTGGGCCTCCTGGCACTGCTCTTATCGGGTTACTGGTTGGTTGGTGATTTGCCTGGGGTCTGATGGAGGACTGAACTTCATCCATGCCCTGTTGTAGAGAACCCCAGATGCCCTTATCCTAGTCATTGGTGACTTTCTTGTGATGGACAGCTTTGGGAAATATTGGCACCTTATATAGAACATAAGCCCAAGCTTAGTTCCAGATTCTGTGAGGTCAAACCCAGCTCGGCCCCTGCAGCCAGTCCAGAGGCCTCTGTTTCAAGCAGTAAGGACCTTTTTGAGGTGGGCCAGGTGAGATCCTGGGCCCCAGGGAATGGCCATGAATATGGAACCTTTGGGCACTGAAGATGTACTCAGAGACCAAAGCATGTGAGTGGCAGTGACTCTCAGTGCTTGGTGAAAGTCCTTTAAAGGGCCTTCAAGGGCTCGGGAGCCCCTCACCCTGACCCTTGTAGCTCTGCTTCCCCTTGTCTGGCTCACTTGTTTATAAGACCTGCTGTTTGACGAGAGCCTCTCATCCCTCTTCCTCTAGCATGAACTTTTTCAGCTTTGTGATTCAAGTATCCCCAAGAACCCCTGGAGGGAGCTCAGTAGCAGTGGGTCTTGGTAGAGCTGGGCCTCTCCCCATCACTATTCATTCACTTTGCATGTGTTCTGTACACACTGGTAGGCATTCATGTTATTCTCCCCAGGTAGAAGGTAAGCTCTCTGAGGGCCAGGATGCCTTCACTTCTGCCTTTTTAACCCTAGTGCTTAGCACAACACCTTACACTGGGCAAGTGACTAATAAATGTACGTTGAACTGAATGAAATCATGGTGTTCAGATATTAACCTCATGAGATTTTGCTGGAAGAACTCACAGCTTCGCTTGCTTTCCCCAGTCACAAAAGTGTTTGGGTGACTGAAAGAATTGTTCTGGGGACATAGGGGACGTTTTGGGGATCTGGGGAAGGATGTGTTCTTGAGCACATTCCCAACCAGGAAGCCCTAGGATGGGAGCTGGGCTCCTATACCACCAGTCTAGATCTGAATATTTATGTGACTCCAGGCCATCTGCCTTGAGAGACTATAAGCGCCCTGAGGGCAGGGATCATTCCTTCTTTTCTCTTTTTTTGGTCTGTGTTGGGTTTCCCTGTGTTCTTGGCACATAGAAGAATTTAATAAATGCTTGTTGCTTATTGATCTGACCCAAACCAAATGCTCCTCTCTTTGAACTTCTCCTGAGGCTGAGGTGGGGATAGGGATGGGCCTGAAATGCCTCTTCTTACTGTCACCCTCCTAGCACCAAATGACCAGAGAGATCTAGCTTAATAAATAGCATGGGCCAAAGGAGCTGGTTTAACAGCACAACAAGGAGCAGAGTATGCCCAGCCCTCAGCACCATGACAGTGTGAGAGGATGGCAGTGAGAGCTTGGGCCTGGCCCCTCTCAGACACATTATCCTTTCCCTCTGATACCATTTTCACAGGAGGGCTAAAGGCTAACTCTGTCATTTTGATACTTGGGTGGAGAATAAGAAAGCCAGATGAGCCCAAGAATGCCTAGAAGAGGTTAAACGTAGAGAATCGAGAGGATGGCATGGACCTTGTCAGCACCGAGCCAGGATGTCTGACAGCCTTCCTCAGCCTCTCAGCTTGGCTTGTCTCCACAGCTTCCTTCTTTCCAAAATGATGGATAGAAAAATGCAGAAACAAACAAACAAAACCCCACTTCGATGGTAGCCCAGGAAGCAGAACCCAGCGCACAGCAGGGATGCCCTAATGCCGTCTGCACTCTCTCATATACTGATGGCTGGAATCTCAGCAGGCTTGGTGGGACATTAGGATTCCATTGATGAAAACTGTTAGAATATAAACTCCCATGTCAGGTCAAACCACTTGCTGCCGAGCCAACAAATGTTCCGTAAATCACTTTCTAATAAGGAAATAATTTCTCATTTATCGTTGTCCCTAACCTGACTGAGCTGAAGTTAGTGGCTTTGAACATCTCATGGACTCAAGAAGCCCAGAGTGACCTTGGCACCATTCTCTTGCTTATCAGAAGGGTTTAGAGGGGCTGTCAGTTCCTGGCCAAAAGTCGGGTCTCATTCCATCTGTCAACAGAAAATAAACAAGGTTTCTTTCTTTCTTTTTCTTTCTCCTTATCGAGCCCAAGAGATGATGTTATTCTCTTACGAGACAAAGGCTGATGTCAGGAGGCTGATCTGGTCCTCTTTCTTTGACCACATTACTTTAGAAAATGGAATGTCAGTCCTGGGTGCAATTCTCATCCAGGCAATAAGGTTAACTCACACCTCAGAAAGCTCTGAGAGGTCAAACCCTCAGAAATCAATAGCAAATAGGACTGAAGATGACTTTTATATGGACACTGCTTCAATTAAGTCAAGCTCACTGTTTGGAGTAAATGAAGAGAGGAGAGCAGTGGACAAAGGAGGGCTCAGCATCCTACCCAGATGCTTCCACTGATGCTCTTACGTCTCGTTTTCTTGAATGCCTATGCACTTAACTCAGAAAATCCTAACTCACAATGTTGACTTTCTGTCCAGGAGAATATAATTCACAAAGATCTCTGTCTCTCTGTCTCTGTCTGTCTCTGTCTCTCTGTCTGTCTGTCGGTCTGTCTCTCTCTCTCTCTTTCTGTCTCTCTCTCTCCCCTACTTCCCATAAGAACCACAATTTCCCTCATATTAAATAAAAGAAAATGGATCACACATTCCAAGTCAGTCAGTGAATAGACATTTGTTCAGCAGCGACTATGTGCCAAGCACTGTAGTAAACCCTGGGAACACAAGGAAGTTAAGAGTCCTATGAGACCAAGGAACTTACAACATAAAAATGATTATACATGAACAAGCTACATGCAGGATACATTGGAAATACTCAAGAGCGGGAAGGTGCGAGACCAGCTCACCAAGGATTCCCAAGAATCCCCTTAGAGGAGCACCAAAGAAGCTGAACCTGGGGCCTCGGGCTGCCATTTTCCTCCTCGCCTGCAATCTCATGGACGCCTTTCACTACGTCCTCACATCCTGTCATCTCCCTCAGGCCTGACTCACGGCTTAGGTCCAATGAGCAAAGCCTTGTTGGGAAGAGTTGGACATTGTGTCCACAGAATGGTAACAGTGTCTCCACCTGGAATTCTGGGCACAAGTGATATCTCTCCTCTCAAAGACACATCACCAGTGAGGGCAGGTGTTCCTGCTGGCTCGCAGCACAGAAGCTGGCTATAAATCTAGAAAGGTGCTTGCCTTTTTCTCACAACAAACTGTGTCTAGGGGCAAGGATCTCACCAAGAAATTGTACATTTCTGGCAAGATAGTTACATGATGTGCCCACATTTAGTGAAAGATAGCTTCTGTCTCTCCTCTTTCTCCCTCCCTTGTGCTCTAAATTGCTGTATCCTGATCTGTGTGTCTGACTCTATTCGCTTCTGGAAATTCACCACCTGATTTTCTATTTACTATCTGGTATCAACTGATCTGTTATCAGAGGTCACTCACTTTCCCCCTGATTAATTCAGAAAACCCACCTACCTGGGGCATGGCTAACAACTGTCAGGTAAAGAGAGTCTCAGAATGCCTTGTAAGACTTTCAAGCTGGTTCTGTGGCAAGAACACTGGCTATTTGGGCTAGGAAAACTAGGCCCCTGTGGCTACGAGGGGCAGAGTGCTGCAATCAATAACCAATAACCATTTATAAGCACTTACCATGCGCCAGGCACTTTGGCTACAAAGAAGCAAATCAGTGGGAAGAGGGCTGGGTTTGAATCTTCACTATATTATTCTCACACTCTGCATGACTTTGGGTGAGTCACTTAATCTGCTCAGTAATTAATTATTAAATTTAAGGTACCTGAGTACTTCCTAGATCTAGCTCTGTAGCTATGGGGAAGTTGACAGTCTAAAAGGTCTCTCACCTCTGCCTCTTCCAGAAGAGATGTGAGGCCAATTCAGCCCATTCTTGTAAGTGCCTGGGTAGCATCTCCTATGGATGGGCCAGGAACAGGTTCAATGACAAAAGGAGTCACTGCCCTTGGGGCGCTGACATTTGACTGAATTAAAGAATATTGTGGATGCAAGGTGACCTCAGAGCCCCACAGATCCATCCTCATCTTAGAAATGAGGAAACAGCTCCTAGAGAGGACAAAGAATTTCTACAGGTCACCCAGGTACTAAGAGGCTGAGGAAGGAGGCAGACTCAGATGTTCTTTATCCATGTCTGGGGCTTACACATCTCTCATGTCTGAGGCCATGAGCTTTGAGAATGAAGGATGTAACATGGCGGCTCCCTGGCCCCAACATGGCATTCTACACATGCACACATGGAGAGCACACTTAATATTCCCTTATTGGATTCTTCTTCTTCAATTAACCTTTGGTGGCCTGAGACACTTGACCCTTGGGAATACTTTTCATCTCTAACTGCATATCTGTCACCCTGGCTGCTGACCCTTTGAAGAACTGGAAGGTAGAGTACAAGGCATATCCTCCCCTCTCCCTTCCCCCCCCCCCCCTCTGACACTTTGGGAGAACCCAAGGGGAAGACCTCATGTTCCATTCCAGTCTCCACATGACCCATTCTCTGATACAGGGAGATAAGGCCCTCTCCCAACTCCTGTTTTCTACACAGCTTCAGCTCACAGGTGTAGCTGAGATGCAAGGGAGACCACAGAAATCCCTTAGTGGCTATGACCAGGGAAGATGATAAATTCATCCACTCTCAGACAAAAAGACAAAAAGAGAGTTGGCGGCCCAGTCCACACCCAAAGACATTTTCACCTCCAAGAACAGTGTTAATTATTTGCCTGATTCTGCCCTCTTGACTCATCTCATGGGGAGTACGCAGGGAGAAGGAGAAGGGCTGATTTTGGAGACTGGAGTGTGGGAAGAAATTCTGTCAACTGGATAGAAGCGCATTTGTTAGCCATTTGTTACTTATCAGTACCATGGACAGTACTGAAGAGGCAAACACAAGCAAGATAGCCCATCCTGCCCTCAGAGAGCTTATGTTCTAACAGAAAAGGAAATACATACATATGTATTTATAGTCATACATATACATACACACATTCATATATATATACAAACATATAGCTAACTATATTTGATACGTATATAACACAGTAGCTTTAAATGTCTATATGGAACATATACACCATGCATGTGGTCATAAATATGTGTGTATTTCCTCATGTGTGTGTGTGTGTGTGTGTGTGTGTGTGTGTACACAACCATAATGGAATGAATGGGGTTTACTCAGAGGAGAGTGAAGGGGTCAAAGAAACAAGGGGAGAGACAGCCCCCACGTTCTCCCCATCATGATAAAACAAACCCACTCACATGCATCACCCCTTCACACAGTACTTCACAGCTGTCACCTCATTTTACCCTCACCACAATCCTGAGAGCAGATGCTGTCATTATTCCCAATTTACAGATGAGGAGACTGAGGCAGAGAGAGCTTTAGTGATTTGCCCAAGGCCACACAGCTCATGAGTATTTGAGGTCCAGAGCTCTGTCCAGCTTCCAAGCTGCCTTATCTCTTTTCTCTAGGGGCTTTGACAATGGGATGAGTCAAAATAGAGAGTGATGCTGTCCCAGAATGCACTGCTAGGAAGATGGCATCTGACACAATGGCCAGGAGCACCAATGGCCCTCTGCAATAGTTATCAACGTGTGCCAGTGGGGGGCTCTCCCACCTAGAGACCTCCACCTACTTGATGTCTCCCTCCACATCACCTTGGAAGATCTGCGGAATGAGTTGCCTCTTACCTAAGGAGGAGTGTGGACAAGTACCAGGAAGTAGCAGTGACCAGCATGTTGGGGCCCAGCACTTAGGGAGCACACACTGCTGGTGGCTGAGGCTGGAGTAACTTTATGTCTCCTTAAGACTGACACATCCCTGGGCTCTGACTAAAGGAGGAGAATCCCTCGGTTTATTTAGTGGGGAGAGATATCGAGGCAATGTGTCAAGGCATAGCAGAAGATGGCTTTAACAGTGATTTGGGGTTGTTTTTATTGCTTGTTTTACAAAGAGGCAGATTTATATTTTCATGCATTTGGACTAAAGATGTTTTATTTTAACATTAAGTCACATTTATTGAGCAATCATTGCACCGAGCAGGGCGCAGATACGGCTCCCAGGCTCAGGGGCGGGGGGATGTGGCGATGCAGCCTGTATGACAGGAGCATTGTGAGCAGGCGTCTGGCCCCAGGAAGGCAGGAGCTGAGGGCCCGGCTGTGGGAGAGCTGCTGGCTCCCCCCTCCTCCCTGGGAGAGCACAGAAGAGGAAGCCAGGAAACTCATCTCGAGTTCCAATGGCTGTCCTGTGGAGGGAAAGGCCTGAACTTGGGGCCAATTACAGAGATTCAGAGATTCTCTTTCCTGCTGAGGAGCAGCATGAGCAGGGCTGGTAGAGAGAGCTGAGGTTGGGTGATGCTGTCAGAGGTAAAGAAGGAGGCAGGAAACGTAATGCTGTGGAGAGAGTGATGAGTTTGGGGTCCCACAGCAAGAACTGGGTTCAAATCCCGCCCACCTCCCTGCTTCTGTTATCTGTGTAACCCTGGACAAGGCCCTTAAGCCCTCTGAGCCTCAGTTCCCTCGACTGTAGAATAAATGGATCAGACTTGTCGGCCTCTCAAGCCCTGGCCAGCTTGACATCGAGGCTCCTGTGGCTCTGTGTGCCAACAGTTGGCTCTCCATTCACTCCCATTTCTAGGGTCAGAGGGTCGCCTTAATTTAGAATGAGAAGGACCCCAGAGGCCACACCAAGCTTCAAATGAACCTGGAAAATCAAACTGGCTTGCTTCTGTTGCAGGCCTCAGTCCACCCAAGAGGCCAGTGATCATCTCGGGGGAGAAACAGGGCAGAGGCCATGGAGCTGCCTCAGAAAAGGAGGCTTCTCTGCCTTCTGGCACAGACAGCTTGTAGCCTGAGGACAGGACTAGCGCAATCACGGCCAGGCTTCCTGACTCTCCCATTCTCAGATCCTTCAGTGTCTTTGCTCACAATGGGACCTCTGTCCCCTGCTCTGGCCTCATCTGCTTCTGCCATGTCACATCTACAAACAGAAGTAAAGGAAAGTGTTCTTGGCTTTTGTTTTATCTATGGAAAACAGTAGCATTGAAATTATTTAAATTTAAAATTAAAGATTTTCTCTGATCTCTCCCTCTCCTCCCCTCATTAAAAGTGATTCCATCTGCCCCGTATTTCGGGTAGCACTTGCTCTCACACTTAGCAGAACTGAGGCAGCTTAAGGGGTGCCACAGTCGATAGAATTCTAGATCATAGATCAGTAAGATCTGAGTTCAAATCCTGTCTCAGACATTCGTTAGCTATAAGACCCTGAGAAAGTCATTTAACCATCTGCCTGAGTTTGCTCATCTGTAAAATGAGGACAATTATAGGATGATGAATCCCAAGGTCATCATGAAACAAGCGCATGAAGGGCGTGGCAGACCTCCACCCTTCTGTACACTCGACTGCTGCTGTTACTATGCTCATTCTTAGTTGTACTGGTAGTGACTGGCCCATGGTCAAAGCTCAATAAATCCTGGCTGACTTGAATTCTCCAGGCCCTTTGTTTGCTCTCAGCCCTTGTCTCACTATTGTAGGCTTTGTGTGTATGTCTTATAGATGGCCCCCTTTTGGGGGATGGTTATATGAGTCCCCATCATGCCAGACACATAGTAGGTGCTTAAATATCAGTTGAATTGGACCTGACTCTTCAAAGCAATCGAACAATAACCAGCTTTTTTGCAAAGATATGGAGCAGAGAAGAAAACTGCATGGCCTTATAAAGCTAGTGATCAGATAAATGCAGCTTGAACTCATTGGAGATTAGCCTCAGTGAAGCACCCCAAGATTTACACACCTGAACCCAGTGCCATTGGTTTGGGGTTGGGAAGATGAAATGGAATTTCCTGGGACTCTGGATGCATATCTGACAATCAGGAGACAAACTAAAGCATTTAAAAAGATACTGAAGACAGAGAGCATTTATTGAGGTGAAACAAGCCCAATATGACAGCTCTACTGGAGTGCCTTTGAGCCAGTCTCAGTGAGGCCACAGCATCCCAGACACTCTTAGGACCACTGCTCCAGGGAGCTTTCCTGCCTAATGGCCAATAGAATGTCTGGAGCCTGAGCCCCACAGGGCTGCTTGAAAGAGAGAAGGCTTCAACAATTAGCCAAGTACACAAATATTCTGGGGCACTGTTGCCCCAGCCAAAACAGAAAACCTGCCAAATGACTTTTAAGGACATTGAAGATGATACTTAACAGTAATACAAAAGACACAAGAAATAGAAACCTTCCTGAAAGAATGTGCATGAGGGGCAGTTAGGTGACACAGTGAATAGAGCACTGGTCCTAGACTCAGGAGGAGCTGAGTTCAAATCCAGATTCGGACACTTGACACTTACTAGCTGTGTGACCTTGGGAAAGTTACTTAACCCCAATTGCCCTGCCTTACCCCCTCCAAAAAAATTGACATGAACAAACCATTGCTTCCTGTCCCAGTCCCAGAGAGGTCAAGGTGCAGCCACAGAGAGGGGATGGAGCGTTGGGAGCCTGACGCCATTATCCAACATGAATGGAGAGAAAAGAGGAGAGCATTTCTTTACCCAACAAGAAGAAAAGACAGGGCATGAACCAAGAAACTTTTAATCTCCTTTCACTAGGAAAATAAAGAGAAGAGCCAAGACCTGTGTCACTAAGCTAAGATTCAAATGTCTCATCTAGCCAGGTCACCTGCAACTTCTTGCCAGCATCTTATCCTGCCTCTGGGTTTGGAGAAGGAGAACTCACATTGTGCATGTCCTGACTCCTTTCCCAAGGGTTTTTGGTTGGAAACATAGGAGTCCTCCTCTGTCCACAGAGGAGAAAACTGCCTCTTCAAACCACTGCAGTCTGATTGTACAGGTTAAGGAAGATAAGTCAGAGGGAGTATTTTCTCCTCCCTCCATTTCCCCTTCCAAAGAGCTGGAAGTGTCGGCTGGTGGTGATGGTACTGCCAAGGATGACCAAGCAGGCAGGGTCCTCGGGCTTCCCCCACATCCATTCAGAGGTCTATATAAACAGTCAGGTTGGTTGTATCCTTAGCAATGACAGTGATGTTCTGTTTGGCATTCAAAGCCCTTCCAATCTAGACTTCTCTTGCTTTTCCAGTCTTCTCACATCTTCCTCTCTGACCTGTGCCCTTTGATCCTGTGCCCCCCTCCCCCATAGCCTCCTGCCTCTTCCTCCAACGAGCTCCTCCACCTCCTGTCTCTGATCATTCTCTCTGGCCACTCCCCATGCTGGCAATACTCTCTCTCCTCCTTTCTTGATTGCTCAGCTCCCTGGCTTCCTTTAAGTCCCAACCCAAACCCCACCTTTAGAACAAGCCTTCCCCATCACCTCTTAATTCTTGTGCCTTCCTTCTGTTAATCCTTGCCTACATAGCTGGTAGATAGCTTGCTCTGAAAATATTTGTTTTCCTGTTGTCTCCCCCATTAGACTGTGAGCCCCTTGAGGGCAGAGATTGTCTTTTGCCTCATTTTGTATTCCCAGTGCTTAGCATCATTTCTGAAGCAGAGCAGCTGTTCAATTAATGCTGATGGATTATTTTCATGCTCTGTATACATCTCCAATGTGTGGTGCCATGCCAGGAGCTTTGGTTTTGGAGTGAGAAAGTGGAAGTTCCATTCTCTCTCTGTTACTCCCTTTGTGGCCTTGAGGAAACCACTTCACCTCTTGGAGACTCAGTTTCCCCATCTGTAAAGTGAAGCCACCATTGACATCTGAAGTCTCTTACATCTCAAAATCTTATTTTAAATTCTGGGATCCTACACATAATATAAGAAATTATAGGGGTGGTCAGGTGGCTCAGCAAGTAAGAGCACTGGCCCCAGTGTTGGGATGACCTGGGGATCGAATCCGAGCTCAGATACTTAGCACCACACCCAGAAATTACTGGCCATGTAAACTTGAGCAAGTTACTTAACCCCAATTGATTTAAAAAAAAAAAAAGAAATTATATATGTGTGTGATAGGTACATATACATTCAGCATGTATGGAATTTCTCACACTGTACTTGCTACACATATGTGTATATGTATATGTATATCTATATTTCTAGTTTGCACATTGTACTTACTTTCCTCCAAACTTCTCTGTTGGCCACACAATGAAACGAACTTTCTAACAGCCGTAGGGGAATTAATTGACAAGAAACACAACTTCGATGTCAACCCAGCCAGCTCCAGAGTCATTAGATGATCACTTAATTAGTAATCTCTTTGAACCACAAACCAATCATTACCCTCCTTCCAGACGCAGTCCAAGCACTTTCATTTGAGGAAGGGGTATCCAAATCTCCTAGAGTGCTGGTAAGAACAGACACAAACACCATCCATTCTTGTCAATTAGGCCTTTGAAAAGCTTGGCATCCAGTGTCGGATTGAGATTGTAAGTAGGGGTGTGTTGGTAAATATTTAACAGCTGGCTTTCCAGAAAAAAGAAATTACACACAACACACTTTTATGTTGAATCTGCATTATTCTCCACTAGCTTCTTAAGTACGGACAATCAATGAGCAATAAATCAAGGCCTGATTAGGAGCATTTGCTGACTTTCAAGGTATAAATTGATGTGTTGTAAATGTTCACCCTGAAAATTTATCCACGGGGTTTGATTGAGAGTATTCATGCTGGCACCAGGACGCTACCGATAAAGCCTGAAATCATGGAACCCTTTACCCTGCTCCATCCTGCCACTCTGACCTTCCAACAAGATATGGGAAAGGACCAGAGATGCCAGGTTACTGAGGAGCACACCTTGGTATGATTAAATGCACAGCCCAACATTTCCAGTGGCGCTTCTTGGGGGCAAGGCATCCACTCCTTCCCTCAGTCTAGACCACAGTCTCTCAAAGACTTAGAATACTCTCCAACGGTATTGCCCGAAACACCTTGCACTCCACTGACATCCCCGGCAGAGCCCAGGGACCCCTGCACACCAGGGGGAGAGAGTGGAGAAAGGGACCTTGAAGATTAGTCTAACCCCACCCCACCCCATCCCGAAGAGGCTCAGACACAGGCAATGACCTGACCAAGAGCATAGAGCTAAGTGGCAGAGTTAACAAGATTCCAACCCAGGTCCTCTGAGTCTTTCCAAGACCCTGTACCTTCTATGGCAGCTGTATTTGGAACAAACACTGGAGAGTGAGGTGGTAGAAGAGAAGACCTTTGAATGGGGGCCTGGGCTCATGTCCTGGCTCATGCACTTTATAGCTATGTGAATCTCAGAGTCAGCTTCCTTAGCTGGGAAATATTACTTGGAGTAATTCCCTGTGTTAGGTGTTCGTAGCCAGGGCCTCTCCACATCTGAATAACAAATCACATTTATAAAGTTTGCCAAGTGGTGAACTTCTATGACTTCGCTTGATCCTCACAACCCACCCCACCCCGTGAGGAAAGCTTTATCATTTATTCCAAGCAGATAAATGAGGATGTGAGGCTGGGAGGCTGTGCTTTGCCCAGGGTCACAGAGCAAGCTCGTGTCTGAGGGAGGATTAGAATTCAAATTTCCTTAACTCCGAGTCCAGCATCCTAGAGCTCTAGCTGCCCAAAGGCACTTCCTTTCTAAGCATGCTGAGGCAGGTATTTTATTATATCCATTTTCCCACTTAAATCTTCAAAAATTAAACTCTAATTTGCGTGGTTTTTAGTATTGCTACTTGTTGGATAAATACATAAAAGGATATGCAATGAACAAGAATGAAGAAAGAAGTTTCTTACTGGTGGTGACATTCAAGAAGTGAATTTGACATTCTCCCCCTCCCCCGTCCTATGAGCATTAATGGAGAATTTTATTTCATTAAACAAAAAGATAAAATAGCCGGCCTTGGGGGGGGGCGGAGATTCAGCACCCAGTGCCAAGGAAGCATCAAAAAAGCACTTTTAAAGTATCAGATGCATGTGAGCCCTGGGCATCTCGGCGACAAATTTCTGTCACAAAAAAGCTACAGATCAGTACTGGCGAAAGGAGTTTCCATGCCAGGGACTCTCTCATGGATGAAAACATAATTGTTTCCCTCCCCTCCCCTCCCCCCCCCCCCCCACTACAAATACTTGGACCCAAATGTTGCTGCCTCGGTTTTCTTTTTGTGACTGGACTTAAAATTTCATTTGCACTAGAAAGTCAAGGTAAGTAAAGTTTCTCCATTTATACAGATGAAATCAAGCCAAGTCAAATCAATAAGATTTATTGAACACTTACTATATGCCAGACACTGTGCAAAGGGCTGAGAATACAAATACAAGTAGAAAGAAAGTCAGCCCCTGCCCTCAAGGAGCTGGTAGTCTAAATTCATCACCTGGTCTCCAACTTGGAGTCTTGAGTGTTTCCTGGCACACTGGGAGCATCTGTCACTGGTCCTGTGGCCAGTGTATATCAGAGCCACGGCTTGACCCTGCGTCTCCTTGGCTCTGTGGCCAGCTCCCTTCCTGTGGGCTGCCCCCACCCCGCCCTGCTGCTTTAAATTTTTGCCCCCGTTACTTGTCCAATGCCATGTCCCGCTCACCATAGAGTATGGGTGGGTGGGATGTGGGGACATCAGAGGTTGGATAAAGCGGCATATTGACCCCTGGGTGCTGGGGACTAGGGCCTTCAATGCTTCGAGGGGTACAATGGGAGAGACATCACTGACTCTTCCTGGCAGTCTGTAGAAGCTCTGACGAGAGCCGAGAGGGCTGAACACCCATCAACCAGGATTATGTCCTTAGGTAAAGGCTTGTGATTTCAGTGGGACAGCGGATGCCTCTCCTGGAAACTCCCTCCGCTGTCCCTTTCACTTACACGGAGAGCTCCCCGGAGCCTTGAGGGGCTTCAGCAATTTACCCAGAATCTCACGGGCAGCACATCAGAGGCACCTTCAGCGACCAGCAGGGAGCTGAGCACCTCGTGGGCCCCTAAGAAACGCTTAAGTGAATAATGAAGAACTGAACTACAGGCGTGGTCACCAAATAGTTAAAACATGTTGCCCACTAGCAAGCTTCGCTGGGACAGAGTTGCATATAAAAATGCGATTTACCAACAACTTCCTAGGAATTCAGCTCTTACTAGGACAGAGGACGCACTTTCAGGGGGCGGGGCGGGGCGGGGGCTTAGTCGCATTCCCCCCACTTATCACAGGGCAAGAACCAACAGTATGGTAAACTTAGGCTTGGAAGAGCTGCCCAATCACCCTCTCATTTTACAGATGAGAAAACAGGCTAAGAGAGAGGAAATGCGCGAGGTAGGATTCACACTCGGCGCTCCATTCACTGCACCATACTGCTCACTGTCTTCTTGTCATTACTGTTCCCACATCTGGCACCCAAGCCCTATGGTGAACGCTGCCTCCAGCTTCAGAATTCTTCAGAAGAGGTGGGGGGGGGGGGGTAGTTGCCTTCACGACAGCGACAAAAGCCCTCACCAGAGAAGGCTCCCCAACAAAAATAAAAAAGGGAACACGGGCTCAGTTTCCAGGATGCTGCAGCTTTGGGAGGGGAGTGGGCTGCTTCCCCACCCCGCCCGGAACGTGGCAGCGTGGGGCCCCCGGAGCTCTCCCCCGCCATTCCCGGGCCATGACACCACCTATGTGCTCGAGCCCCGACCTGGGTGGTGGGAACACGGCGGGGCCACCATCAGAAACCAGGGGCAGGCGCTGCTTATGAGCGCTGTGCCTCTTGGCTTCATGGTTGCTTTTGATCATGGAGCGGCTGATTTGGGGGTGTGCTCCTGCTTTCCAGGACTGTCTACCTCAAATGCCAGGGGAGTTGGCTGCCTGTGAAGCCAGGATCTCCAGTCCCGTTGGGCTTAGAGAGGCTGCAAAAACCCTGGGCGTGTATTATTAAGGGGATTCAACGGATTTATGCTTTGGCATTGGTTTGAGAAAATCAATACATTCTATTGTTGTTATCTCTGCAAAACCTCGGGTCCGGGCACCCGGCGCCTGGCAGGCTGAAGCATAGGAGGGCCATGCTCTTCTCAGGCACAGCCCAAATCCTTTTTGATTTTTAATTAATACAGAATGAACGTCCAAAGCAGAGCCTTGTGGACCCTGAGGATCTGGCCCAAAGCCTCTCAGCTGCCCACAGCGACCTGGAACTTCCGTTTCAGCGAGGTCCAGAGCTCCTTGATATCCCTTCGAATTTCATTTGGCTTGAATTAGAGTACTTTTGAAAGAGAGATAATTGAATTATGAATAAAAATAATTCAGTCAGGGCTCCGTGTAACTTCACTATGTCCCCCCTCTAGTTCATGATCAGCTGGAAGCTGACAAGGACACAGAGTACTCCCCTACCCCTGACACCCAGGCAGGCTCAGTCGCCATTGCCCCACATGGTTCTCTGATGGGCATCCATGGGAACCTTGCTAAAGTTTAACTAGGGAAGGAAGGCTCAAAGGTTCAAAAAAGAACAAAGATATTCTACTCATAATAGCACCCATTCATCGGACCCCAAGCCAGCCTAGAATCAGGGAATTATCAGGAAACTACTGAATCAGCAAGTATCTCTGGAGGGTCTTCAATGTGCCAGGCATTGTGTTGGGTCCTGAAGCTACAAAGACAGAAAGAGAAATAGTCCCAGCCCTCAAGGAGCTTACATTCCATCAGGGGAGATTGCATGTGTGTGTACAGGTATGTGCATATGCATACTCATACACATAGGCACTTATATGTACACACCAAACACACAAGATAATCACTGGGGGGCATTAATAGCTGCATATATCAGGAAAAGCTCAACTGGAAGGTGGCATCTGAACTGGACACTGAAACTAGGGATTATAAGGCATAAAGATGAGCAGAGAGTACATCCCAAGTCAGTAGCTAGTACAAACACTTGGAGGTGGGAAATAACATTACACATGTTCAGGACAAGAGCTGCTTTGGTTAGACTGTGGTGTGTGCAAATGAGATGAACTTTTAATAAGAAGATGCACAGAGTCAAGTGGTGAAAGCCTTTAAAGGACCCAAAGAGGGAATTTGTTGAATCCTAGAGGTAATGGGGAGCCATCTGGGCTTCAGTAGAGGAGTGACTTAGAGCTGGGACAGACTATGGAGTCATCTAACACAGTTGCTCCATTCCACCAGTGATGAGACTGAGCCCCAGAGAAGTGACAATGACTCCCTCAAAGTCCTAGGTAGCAAGTGGGAAAATGAGGACGCAAAGCCAGGTTTTTTAACTCCAAATTTAATCTGGTCCAAATCCCATCTAATACAATAGACATTTGCTGAGTCAAGCACAGCACTGAGCTAGGCACTGAGGGCATGAAGACAGTGCCTTCCCTCAAGAAGCTTTCCATTTGACTGAGCGAAGCAAACCCAGAACTCCTTCTGGTGGGCCATGTTTCTCCTGGCCCCATTGTCCCCATTGCATGTGATTTAGTGTGGGAGGAGGAGAGAACAGCACTTCATATCCTGCACACAGCTGGGGAGGGGTGCTGAGAAGAAGCCACCTGGATGTCTGCTGAATGCCCATGCCATGATATCTTATAAATGAAACAGCTCTTGTCCCCAACAACTTCCTTCAGCTTTCCGTGAAAATGGAAGGACTCCTGCTACTCGCCCATGTTGGAGGCTTCTGGTAATCACTTCTGTAGTGGACACATACTCCTTTGGGGAACTGAATGGAATCTTGGGGAGCTGATGAAACCTTCTGCTCTCCAGGGGCAAAGCAGACACCCCTTTCTTATTCCTCCTTCTGCCTATAGGCCATTGTCCAGCATCTCAGCAGGGGAATTTCTTCCATGTGACTTTACCCAAAGCGGGAGTCTGCCGCAAGGATTGTGGGAGTTCAGACAGGTCTGACTGTCACACCCATCCCAAGGGAGCAACACCTCTGGCAATTCTGCATGAAGCAGTCATGCCCAAACTGGCATGAAGAAAGATACACCCTTTCTCATGCTCAAATGCCCATTGAAGCCTTTGACTGACCTACTTCCCAGAATGCCAGTGTTGATTAGCATTTGTTGCTTGGAGGAGGAGAAATGTCAAATGATTTTAGTAGCAAAATAATTAAAAAGAATTTCTGGAAATACCAACAAATTCTGTCACACATCATTACATGTAATGCCTTCCATTGACCACAGCCCAAGCCACAGAAGAAATGGGAAGGAATGGGATCAGAAGCTACAGCAGCTTTGGAGGAAGACTCAGGATCCAACTCAAAACATTTTCTTCAATACCTCAAAGAAAATGGCAGGTTTTTTAAGGATTGGGGTTCAACTTGGACTGAGCCCCAAGGTGATGCCATGCTTACAGAGGAGAATCTGCATCCACTTCAGAGAAGCTCAATGAAGACAGGGGTGGAGGCCATCAAGACCAAGCTGCTCCTGAACAGAAAGTCCACTAAGACTTCAGGAGAAGTGGTTATCCAGTCTTTGCCAGAAGAGACTCAATTACATGGAACCTCTTCCCTCCTGACACTGCCCATTCCACTTTGAAACAATTTCAATAATGAGGCAATTCTCCTTAGCCCTAAGTTTAATGCTACCTCTCCACAGCTTGGACCCATTGCTCTAAGTTTGGCCTTCAAAGGCCAAGCAGATAAGCCTGATGCTTCTTCCAAAGGACTCCCCTTCAGAGACTTGAAAGTCTAACCACTAAAAATGGTGGCCTTAAAATGGTGCAGAATCCAGTGCCTTTCCAGCGTTGTACTCTCCTGCTCTCCACGTACTCTAATGACACTGTCCTCTTTGCCCTTACTGGTTCCTGGCCCCCATCTGCTGACTCCATGGCTCAGCACTCCCATGCCTGGAATCATCTTTCCTTCTCCTCACCTCTGCCTCCTGGTTTCCCTGGATCTCTCCTCAAGACCCAATTCCAATCCTACCTTCTGCAAGAGGCCTTTTCTAGTTTCACCCCTGCTGATATCTCCCTCCATGGATGACTTTCCATTTACATTGTTTATGTCTTGATCATACTTACTTCTATCTCGTCTCCCCTATAGACTCTTCAGGCTCCTGGAAAACTTTCATGTTTTTACCTTGGGGTGTGTGTGTGTGTGTGTCCCTACAATTGTCGATGTCCCTAGCTCAAGGTAAGTAGACCTTTAATAAAAACTTATTGATGGACTGACAACTTTACTAAATAGCCCTCAGAGACAACTAAAAAAATTGTATCCTGGCTTGTGGAAAGTTGAGTAAAAACTGGGGATTCCCAAAGTCTTTTTTTAAGCTTAAAACTATACTAGGTTTTGGGGATACCCTGTACAGTATTTAGTTCAATGAATTCTGACTGGACATTGGTTGATTATATAGATAATTGCAGTCTCATTAATAATACTGTCTGGTATTTAAGGTTTGCAAAGCACTTTACATAGGTGAACTCACTGACCAAGTTCAAGTCCTACCACACATTCCCTAATGAGTTTTCCATATCCCAGCTTCCAGGCTCCAGAAATGAAAGGCATTCCTAAAGGAAAAATGATCCCTCCTCCCCTGATAGGAGAAGTGGGATATGGTAAAAAGAACACTGACTTGGGAGTCAGAGGATCTGGGTTCAAATCCTGCCCCTGCCACTTCTACCTGTGAGATGTTGAGCAGGTCATTGATTTTTTCAGGCCTCAGTTCTCTCCTGTGTAAAATGAAGGGGTTTAACTACATGACACCTAAGCACCCTTCCTGCTTTCAACATATGGGATTAAAAATTCTCTAATATCTCAGATCAGGCCTTTTCTATTTTCTTTGTGTTGTAGAGCCCTTGGACTAACAGGAAGCCTTGGGATGCCTTCTCAGAATGAGTTTTCAAGTGCACAAAACAGAATACATAGGATAGAGCAAAAGAAAACAATTGGATTGAATTAAAAATAGAACCTTGTTTCCTATTCATGGTCACAGATCACTTGAGATTTCTCCATGGGCCCCACGTCACTCAGCCTGAGTCCAAAGTGCCTTGTTGATGGCAGAATCACTGACTCCTTTCTTGGGACAGTTCCACTCTCCCCAACCAAATGGTGCCAAGCAGTTGATAAATCATTTCAATGGGCCAGTCACCATCCAGATGCCACAGAGAAGAGGGATTCTGTTTTTTGTTTACGTATAAGACAGTGTCTTAGAAACTTGGTGCTTGCCTTTGGTTTGTCACTTTACTTCACCAGAAATCTCCCATTTCCAGAATCATCTACTTCAACACAGAAAACCAGGGAAGATGAAGTCAGCCTTTTCCTTCTTCCAGCTGAAGTTTCTTAGTCATGCCCAGAAAGGATTCTGAGCCTGTCTTCACTGCAGAGACCAAGTGGGAGGAAAGACTTGAGTTTTTGAGTGGACAGGGAACAAGCTATGAACTTATCCCAGTCAGCATCATGCCTAAGGACAGCTCCACCCTGAATCCTTGGTGCAGTGGCTGCTTCTGCACAGTAAATGCTAACATTACATTCCACGGCTGAGCACGGTCATAAGGGTTTATTTGTTATTATTGGCCTCTGGCGTGGACATGCAAATCATAAATGTGTATTAAAAAAGTGATGAAGAAAGGGAGAAAGAGGGTGAGATTTAAAGAGAGGAAGAATGGAAAAAGAAGGAAGGGAAATAAAGAAGAAGAGTAAATTAGGGAAGGAAGGAAGAGAGGAAAAAAAGAAAGAGAGAATTAAAAGGAATTAAGAAAGAAAAAAGGAAAAAAGAAAGGGAGAGGGAGGGAGAAGGGGAGAGGGAGTCAGAAAGGAAGAGAAAAGAAAGGAGAGAGA
>NW_027185872.1:6078405-6086140 GCF_028583685.1 Petaurus breviceps papuanus | reverse complement strand
GATGGTGCTCAGCCCTGGGCTGTCCACGGGTAGCATTCCAGCCTGGGCCCCTGCATTCCCCTGTCTGGCCAGGGCTCTCACTGTCCTGATCACACAACACGTGTCTAAGAGGTCTTTAAACAGAGCCCTTTCTCATAGCATCTCTCTGAAGGTTGGTAGTATAAGTGTGACTGCCAGTCTTGTTTTAGAGAAGGAAGCTAAAGCTGAGGGAGGTCCAGGGACTTATTTCAGGACCACCCAGATGCCAAGTTCTTGAGCTAAGATGTGAGCTCTTCTCTCCACTGAGTCCAAATTTAGTGACTTTTCCCTGAAAGCAGCAGGTCGGCTCCTGCCAATTTCTGAGAATGTATCCCATGACTGGTGGCATCCCATGTTGGGGCCACCGGCTCCCACACAGAGGGTGGGGGCCATCTCCCATATGTCTGGGGTTTGTAGCATCCAGAGGGTGCAGCAGAGATCTCTGCACATGGCAGGTACTAAACAATGAGGAGTGGAATAAATGAGAATCTGACTTTCCCCATGGGAAAACAAAATGGAGAGAATTTAAGGGAGAATTTGAATATTTATTGAACAGAACATTCTGTGCCTTGACCACGTCAATAACTTTCCATGTCCCTTTCTCTCTTCCTCTCCCCACAACTAATTTAAAACAAACAAACAAACACTAGATTGTGTAGTTGGAAGTGGGAAGCCAGACAATGGAGGGCTTTACCTGGTGGGCTGTGGCTTTTGTATTTGGTCTGAGAGGCAGCTAAGAATAATTAGAACATTGCTTTAACCTACAGATACAATGTCCCAGTGTTCCCTGACCTCTTGTTCCAGATTCTTTCCTTACATTCTGACCCCTCATTTTAGTCCCCAGACTTTGGGGTCTCTTTGCCTGGACTCCTCCCTACTCCTGACTTCACATATCCAATAAATTTCCATGCTTTGGAGATTATATACACACATGTGTGTATATGTGTACATGTATGTGTGCATATATTCTATAATGTGTATATGTATGCAAATGTGCGTATACACAATTCTCTATACATGTGTGCGTGTGTATTATACATACATGTATGTGAATATATCCATATATATTCCACACACACACACACACACACTTTCTAGTCCTTCTTGAACCCTGGGTCCCCTTCTTTCCCTTTTGAAATTTTCCATCCAAATTTAGACTTTCTGCCTTCCCCCTAGATCATGACAATAACCTGCTGATGGGTCTCCCTGTTTGCTCTCTTGGGTCTTCCCATTCATCCAGACTACTAAGGTCACCCTGATGTTGCTAATTCACAGACTAGGCCAGACTAGCCTGGACCCAGGCTCCCAATGGCCTCAAAGGGAAGCACAAAGGCCTCTCCCTCTGGCCCTCATCTCCAGGCTCATTCCCAATCACTCCCTTTGCTCACTTGCCATTGCAGGCAAAGTGACCCACAGTCTGTTCCCATCGGTGATATTCCATTAATAGCCGTTGGGTCTCCACAATCCCTTGTGTCTGAATTGTTCTCCTCCACCTTTAACTGAGTCAATAACACATTAATTAGAAGCCACTGTGTACCATGAATTGTATGAGGTGATGAGAGAGACCAAGATATAAATGGACAAGTTCTCTGCCCTCAAGAGCTTTCTCTGCTACTGGTAAGATACCACGTGGACAGGAACATGTAAATAGAAAAAGTGCTCCAAGTAACAGAAGGTGATGTACAGAACAAACACAGAATCATCCAGGCCATTCTGGGGAGGACAGAGCTGCTTCCAAGAGGCAGAGGTGAGGGGGAAGGGCACTCTAGGTAGGAGGACCATCTTGGGCAGAGGCATGTTGGGAAGGAGGTATAGCCTTGTGTGTAAGGTCAGCTTGATGGGAATGGGGAATACATAAAGGGGAGTAACAGGGAATCATGGAGGAAAGGAAGAGGGAAGCCACACTGTGAAGGGCTTTACCTGATGGGCTGTGGCTTTTGTATTTGGTCTGAGAGGCAATTAAGAAATCACTGAAGATTTTTGAGTAGGGGTGTAATATGATCAGATAAATTTGAGGAGTAAACATTTATTAATAAGCATTTATCAAGGGCCTATTATGTGCTAGGAATTTTGGTAGGCAAGAGGCACATTATAATAACACTGAAATAACCCCTGCCCTCAAGGAATTGACTTTCTTTTTTATTTTATTTTATTTATTTACTTACTTAATCATTTATTCATTCATTTATTTTTTAAGCAATCGGGGTTAAGTAACTTGCTCAAGGTTACACGGCCAGTTATTTCTGGGTGTGGTGCTAAGTATCAGAGCCCGGATTCGATCCCAGGTCATCCCGACACTGGGGCTGATGCTCTTACTCTCTGAGCCACCTGGTTGCCCCTAAGCAATTAGGGTTAAGTAACTTGCCCGGATTCGATCCCAGGTTATCCTGACTCTGGGGCAAGGGCTCTTACTTGTTGTGCTACCTGGCTGCCCCAGGAATTGACTTTCTAAGGGAAGAAATCCAAAGCCTTGCTATCTGCATCTATAAATGTATGTTAAAGTTCTTCTGTCTAAAGCAGTGGGGTTGGCAGTGGGGGCATCATGGAAGGGTCTTAGGTGAGGTGTGTTTCATGGCCAAATGAAGGTTCAAAAAGGTGACACAGGAGAGGGTAGAGCAGGGAGAATGACACAAAGGCCATTTCAATAATCCTTATGAGGGTTGGGGATAACCTGGCTTGTAACCCTCAGGAAGGCAGCCTGGCTCGGGCTTCACCTTTTGCATGAGGACATTCCTCCTCTTCTGGGGGCTGGGGCTCTCACTCCAATCACTTTGTATGTTCCTATGCTTGCCTATCCATGTCCATGATGAAACGTCCAGTAGAATGAACATAACTCAAGGACAGGAACTGCTTCATCCTTGCCTTTGTATTTCCAGAACCATTCTATAAGTACATATAGAAAGAACTTAATAAAAGTTTGTTGACTTGGATGACATGATGCTCAGACTGGAGAACTTCTGTCTGTGATGCATCGGATTTGGCTCTTCCAAGCAAGTGTGTGTAGCCGCACAGGGATCTCTTGGTACTGAGGCTACTGAGGACCAAGGTGGCAAGTGTGGTGGTCAGGATGGGAGGGGGAAGGTCTTATCTCTCCCTTCTTTACCACAGATCATGCAAAAATGGCCATGTGTCTTCAGAGCCCACACATGAGTTGAACAGAGAAAGAATAAGAACTGAATGAAATGGCTTTTCCCAGTTAATAAATTTCCACAGATGAGATTGAAAACTAAATTTGATTTTTGATGTTTTCATTGTGTGATGAAAAGCTATTTGTGAAAGAACTGGATAATTACACTAAAGTTATGTAAATTCAAAGTAGCCTGGTATAGGGAGATTATTTCCTTTGGAAAGGTGGGAGCCCCTTGTGATAGCAGTGGTGCTCCATTAGACATGGCCCTGAAAACACACTGTTTTCTGTGTGGGAGATTAATTCTCCAAGGAATTTCTGAAGGGAAACATCATCTGTTTGTCATTTGCTGATTAAACCATACAATAGTGAAGCCAGAGGCCTTCTCACAACAGTAGGAGGAGAAAAAGAAAGACACACTGAATGCTGCCACATGCAGAGAAAAGAAAATGTCTTTTCTGGTGAGCCAAGCTGGCCAGAGACAATCCTGCTGCACGGGACAAAATTCATGATGAAATCCTGCCAAATGGCTGCCAAGAGGCTTCATCACCAGCAGACAAAAGACACAAGAACTTTGACCTCAGATGTCATGGTGACATCTGGATCTCCAATGAGGAAAGATTCTTTTAGAAATTATGTCTCAACCAAATAGTGTTGCAGCTTTTGGAGAGTTGCAATGATATTTGAAGACTCCCATGTGTGCATGCACACACTCGTGCACACACACACACACACACACACACACACACAGGGATTGATAGCTTCTCTCTCAGCTTACTACAATCAAGACAGAAGTCTTAAATAAAGAATCCGGGAAACCAAAGGCAGAACAGAAATTCACAGATTTGCTCTGTGTGCATCCTTCACAACAGATGCTAACACACACAGGCAAATAGCCTGGTGTCTAATCAGCAGAACAAAGTCATTTCCATTAAGAATTGGTGTAGGAAATGAGCACAGATACTCCTGGCCAAACATTCCCTGCCCCCACCTTCAGCAGAGACTGGGAAGTCTCGGATACTACAGTACATTTTGGCAGCTGGAACTAAACAGAGTTCAGGAGGAATTGTGGACAACATAGCATATTTTACATTTGACAGAAAATGAACACTTCTATTAATAATTTGATGACGACAATCCATCTCCGCCAACGCCAACTATCAGTGTATAGCCACATGGGATGGTTTTAGGCCTTGAAACAATGATTCAGGTGCAGTGGGAAAATGCATTCATTCAAAATGAAAGGTTCATTAGTCACATAACAGACATGGCAATAAAGAATTTCATAATGAAACACAGGATTTCCCTTTTGACTACTTTTTGATGCTCAATCTGTTTTAGCCTGAGGTCTACTGGCAGGCGGATGCTGAGAAT
Organism: Petaurus breviceps papuanus; assembly: GCF_028583685.1. Lineage (NCBI taxonomy): Eukaryota > Metazoa > Chordata > Mammalia > Diprotodontia > Petauridae > Petaurus > Petaurus breviceps. The sequence goes on along the minus strand of NW_027185872.1, from coordinate 6,081,621 downwards.
TGATTCTTTGCACATTGATGATTCCCCTTCCCCCCCTTTGCTTTAAATTGATGGTTGTGGACAATGATTGTGCTCATATTCTAAATGGATGATACTTTACCCATGGCAGGCTGGGAATGCAGGGAAAGTGCCTTTTGGGCTTGGGTTTCTTTCCATGCTGGCCTACTTGATCTGAGACTGCCATGGGGCTTTGTGACCAGAGCTAAAAGGGTGCCAAAGGTCTAAGCCTACCTCGGACACCAACTAGCTGTGCGATGCTGGGAAAATCCCTTTACCTGTCTGCCTCATTTTCCTCATCTGTCAAATGGGGATAATTACAGCCCCTACCTTACAGGGGTGTTGTGAGAATCAAATGAGGTATGTGCAAAACACTTTGGGAAATTTTTAAGTGCTAGATAAATTCTAGCTGTTTTTAGGTTTATTATTGTTCTCTAATGTCTCAGCCCTAGATGTGATTGTAAGGAAGATGGGAATTGCATTAAAGAGAGCAAAGGTGTGACAAGTAGCAAGATTCTTTCAAACATATATGAAGGAGATCAGTGTCTGTGAAGACACAATGGCAGGCACCGAGAAATCAACATGTAGAGTATCTGATAGAAAGGAAGCTACCAAAGGAACAGAAAAAAAATCAACTATAAGAACACAAAGAAAGATGAATGAGAAAACAGCCACACCTCCTGATCTGTCTACTTACTCTTCCACTTCAACAAAATCCTTATTCCACTGATTTATCTCTATAAAAATGAGGGCATCCTTGATGAGAATATTAGTACAGAACCTCTCAAAAGTGATATTCAACCATGGACCATTTACACACCATTTCACAATTGAATGAAACATATACAGAATAGATGATCTCATTTTGTTTACTGGGCATTGATTACAAGTGAGTTTAATTTAATAGAGCAAATTCATTGTAAGTGAAATGCTACTTAAAAGCTCATTTCCTACAATGTCTCTCACACCTGAATAGCAATGAAATCAGAATGGAGCCCCACAAGCCTACAGTGTTTCTCAATTTGAGTCTTGAACAAGAGTCCCTAAGGAATTACAAATGAATAACACCTAGAGGGCAATGGAGAGGTAGTTGGTACCTGGGAAAGGACTGCAGTATATAACCAGTAGGGCAGGAATCAAAGACTTCTGTCCAGAAGTGCAGGACAGGAAGGTCTGGCTGTGGCAAGGACCGCCAGGGGCAGCCAGAGAAGTCTATGTGCACTGCCTTGATGTCAGGAGCAAATGGGGATACCCTCTGCCTTTTGAGTGGGCTCCCTATAGGGGAGTCATGAAACAGCATGGACAAAGGGGTGCATGGCATTGGTACTTGATGGTATACTTTGTACCCATAAAATGATGAACTTGCACAAGATGGTGTCTTTATTTTTGTGCACATCTGCCTCATCTTGTGTTTAACAAAGTGCTGAAGGGGGAAGGGGAAGGAAATAAACATCTAAATGGGGTCTGCTATGTGCTGGGCTAATGCTATGGACTCTTTACAAATATCTCATTTGGTCCTCACAACAGCCCTGAAAGTGAGTGCTATTATTCCCATTTTACAGCTGAGGAAACCGAGGCAAATAGAGGTTAAGTAACTCAATCAGGGTCCCCTGTCTGAGGTCGTATTTGAATTCTGCTCTTCTGACTCCAGGCTCAGAGCTCTATCCATTGAATTACTAACTGCCTTTGCAGTCTATGTGATCGATTGAATTTCATGCTACTGAATGATTTCAGCAGCCAATTCCAGTGCTCTCAGCCCTCTCCACTCCCTCATTTCTTAATGCTTCTAGGAAGCAACTCAGCATCAACACATTTAGAGAAGTCTGCCTTCTCCCCCTGTGAAGCTTGCTCTGCTTCCCAGCTTCCTCCTTTCAGCTGATCTTCCCATTTTCCCATCTCCGCCATCTTCCCAGTCGCCCCTCCTGGTGCTGTCCCTCTCATTGTGTCTGATCTGTTGCTGAGTCCTATGGAATCTTGTACAACAAATTTCACATCTTCCTCTTTCTGTCCAAGCTCCTCACCACAGTCTAGGAAGTAGTTTGTGGTCATTGCCCACAGACGGGTCTCCCTCTTCTGTTCTCTCTTCTCTTCTCTCTACCCTTAACACAGCTACCAAAGTGATTTTCCTAAACCAGAAAGCAGATCATAGCACTCCCCTGTTTAAGCTCTATGTTGGTGACACAGTAAAAGACAAGCCAGAAGGCCATGTATGATTAGACCCTTCTCTACCATTTGAGGCTTATTTTCATGGATTCCTTCTACCCTCTTTATTTGGACTGAGATCTGTAGATCCCTGCTATAAGGATCTGCCTAGGTGAAGGCTGCCTCCACTCACAGAGACTGACAATGGGTTAAGTCTTATTGTTGTAGGGTGGCCTGGGGTCCCTGAGAGTTTGAGTGACTTGTCCAGGGTCACACAGCTAGAATGTGTGAGGGACAGGATTTGAATCTGTGCATGTAGGAGACACTTCAAAAGGTTGCATTGAAATAGACATTTTACCATCATGAATCCACATGACATTTCTTTCCTAACTCCTGTCCCATTTTTCCTTGCTTTGTGTCTACCCTTTTCACTAAGTGGGATCACAAACCTGGAGGTAGAAGTTACCTTGGAGGCCATCTAACCCAAGCCCTTCATGTCATAGGCAAGGAAACTGAGACCCAGGAGGGTTAACTTGTTGAGCGTCACAAAGATAGTAAGTGGCAAAGGAGAGATTTGGGCCCAAGTCATCTGACTCCAAAACCATCACTCTTCATTGTCCTGTTCTCTGAGCTCACCCCTTCTTTTCTATTCCTTTATATCTACCAAGAGAACAAAAATCTGAAAACATCAGCGTTTAGGATTAGGGACAGGAGACCTGGGGACCAAAAGGAAGGATCAATAGACATTCCTAGAATCACAGTCTTGGTGGCAGAAGGAATCTTGTCCATCCACTTCAACCCCTATCTAAATAGAAGTCCTTTCTTCAGCAAAACTGCCAAGTGATCATCCAACCCCTTGTGATAGTAATGGCAATTAAAGATTCCCCTGTATTGGCTTGTTTTTCAAACTGATTGTGTTAAAACCCAGAGCTTGTTAATCCCACTTGTGGGATGGACTTGTTGATGTGAAAAGAAAGTCTTGAACTGGGAGGAGCTGGTGATGTAGATTTGGAGAGACAAGAGAGAGGCAGAAGAACTTTTTGGAAGCAGCACCTCGTGGAGGCAGAGAGAGAGAGA
>NW_027185872.1:6062578-6078305 GCF_028583685.1 Petaurus breviceps papuanus | reverse complement strand
CCCTGGACTTTTGAGACCTGCCCCCTGAGCTGCCAAGGACTGAGGAGACATGGCTGTTTTGCTGGTACTTTGTCTGTCTGTTTTGATGTTGTTTTGCCAGATTTGTCCACTGGTGAAAGACAGTCCTTTTGTTGAAGAAGTCCTGGAACCTGGCTTTTGGTTAAGAAACCCTGAGACTGTCCTGCAGATAGAGAGTGAATACTGTCCACTGGTGAAGGACAGTGCTGTTGTTGAAGGGGTCTGAAGACTGTCCTGCAGACAGAGTGAATGCTGTCCACTGCTGAAGGACAGTGCTGTTGTTGCAGGGGTCTGGGAACCTTTCTGTTGGTTCAGAAGCCCTGAAGAAGGATTTTCTTGTTGTATGTTTACAGAAATCCTGGGAGAGGGTTTTGCTAACGTTTTCAGGGGTTCTAGGACTGTTCTACAGACAGAGGATGAATTAATGAAGGGACTGGCAATGTTTCTTGTGGCCTTGCTAAGCCTTGTCTCCCCAGGAACTAAGATTGCTGAGAATTTGCCTCTTGTCAAGATGAAGCAAAGACCTCCATTTGGGTATTAAGTGCTGTGCTTAAAATTGATGTAACTCTGGGGTAAATTCAATTGTGATCCAGGGGTGGGGAACTTTTGACCTTTTTGTGTTCTGTGATTGAACAAATGAATGTAGTTTACTTATGTTTGGAAACTAATCTCCATTTCAGAAGAGGGGTTTTGTGGTGGACTAAATGAAGGTATAGCCTAGGGGTGGAGTAGTATTTAGAACAGGGACTTTGTAATTGATTGAATGATTGGAAGGTCCTGGGGTGGGGTAGTACTTGGAGATTATTTAATCATGCTTAGTAAATGCTGTATTTGGAATGAGGTCATGTTTTGATCTTCTCTGTTCTTGGTTTGTCACTGAATAAAATGGAGGGCACCTATGCTGGTATTCTGAACCTTGGGAAGTTGCTTTTCCTTGGCATTACATTACACCCCTTCCTGAAAATCCTTAGTAAGCCCAGACTCCCCACTTCCTAAAGTAGATTGGCTCTCTGATGGATAGATCTGATTGTTAGGAAGTCTTGTTTATTTGTTTTCCTGACAAGAAGCCTAAATGTGCCTCTTCTCAATTTCTTCTATTGCTCCTAGATTTGGCCTCATGGGCCAAGTAGAATAATTCTATATGTCCTTCCTACCTAAGAGCTCTTCCAATACGTTGGGTCCATGCTTCCTCCTTCCCCCCAGTCTTCTCAGCACCAGAGGTCCCCAGTTTCTTCAATCAATCTCATATGGCATGAACCTGAGCCCTTCTCCCCTCCTTGTCACCATCCTTTGGAGCTCTCCTGCTTGGCAAGGGCCTCCCTCAAATACTTCCCCTTCAGTGCCTTGCTTGGTGTACAGCTTAATTCACGGTATCTGTCACCCATATCCTTGATGGAGTTTTCTTTTAATATTAAATCTTGTTCAAGATTTAAACTAGTACCTTGGAGAAGATGAGGAACATTTACAGCTGTGTCTAGTGAATGTTCACAAACCAAAAGAAGGCGCACTTTGTTCCCACGTGGCCTGGAGCAGATGAGAATCCCTTGAGGATTCCATAACCATCACTTGCTGCCTGCTGCGAAGACGAGCTTCTATCTCCAGATTCACGCCCCTCTTTTCTTCTGGCATCATCCTCCCATGCTGAGCCCTGCTCACTTCATCCCCAGATCACAATAACACCTTCATAACTGAGCCCTGTGAGGGAAGCGCTATGATTATTCCCCTTTTCCAAATGAGGAAACTGAGTCTGAGAGGTCATATGAATTGCCCATAGTCCCACAGCTAATAAAGTACTCTAGGGGTACAAAGACAAAGTTGAAAGCGTCCCTGACCTAAAGAAGCTTCCATTATATACACAGGAAAGAACACCTATGTCTGTGAGTAGATAAAAATATATACAGAGTAAATATAAATTAAATATAAGATAATTGAGGGTAGAAGAAAGATGCTGATGGGGGGCAGGGATGAGGTTTTTAAGTTGAAATTTGAAGAAAGCTATAGCTGAGCCTTGCTTGAGTACTCACAGGTGAATCCTGCATAGCAGGCTGGCAAATGCAGGCTAGTCAGAGTGAGAAAGTCTATAGGAACCAAACAGAACCATTTGTATTGCTTCTGGAAACCTTAGGGAGCCTCTGGGATATTTGTGCATAGGGAAGTGGCATCATCAGGTTTGTGCTTTCTGAAGACCACTTTTGCAGGAGTGTGAACGGTGGATTAGGTGCAGGAAATGGAGGCAGGGAGACCAGCTAAGAGGCTACTTCAATGGTGCAGGTGAGAAGTGATAAGGGCTGGAGCTGAGGTAGAGGCTTCATGATTGTAGAGAAGAGGGTGGCTAGGAGATGCCCTGGGAGGTCAAAATGAAAGACTTGGCAAGTGGGAGACCTATAGGTGTGGGAGAGTGAGGAATCCAAGATAAATGACTGCAAGGAAGGTGGTTCTCTTGGCAGAAAAAGAGAATTTATAAAGGGAGATTGACCTGGGGGAAGTTGATCAGTTCTGTCCTGGATATGTTGAGTCTAGAGGAGGGAAGCAAAGGTGGAGTCCATGGCAGGTGAGGGCCGTTCTAAAGAACTGGGGGCAGTTACCTTGGAGAAGAGCAGAGTCAAGGGACAGATGAGGGAACATGATTGCTCTCTTTGAGTAGATGAAGGATTGTATTAAGACAGAGATATTAAACGTGTTCAGTGAAAGCTACACAGGAGCACCTTGTGGTATGATGGGGAAAATAAAATGAACTTTTTGGCATTCAAAGCCCTTCCTCACCTAGCTCCACTTCCTTCCCAGGCTCCTCACACCTCCCTTCATAATGTACTCTTCAGTCCAGTGACCCTGGCCTCCTGGCTGTGTCCATTTCTCAGCACTGTACATTGTCTTTGGCTGTCTCCCATATCTGGAATGCTCTCCCTCCTTTGCTCTGACTACTGATCTCCCTAGCTTTCTTTAAGGCCTAATTAAAATTTTACCTTCTGGGGAAGCCCACCCCAACCCCATCCAGTGCCTTCCTTCTGTTAATTATTTCCTCTTTACCCTGTATATAGCTGGCTTTGTATATATTTGTTTGCTTTTGGCTTCCCCCATTAGATTGTGAGCACCTTGAGGACTCACTGTTTTTTTTTTTTAAAGCAATTGGGATTAAGTAACTTGCTCAAGGTTACACGGCCAGGTATTTCTCGGTGGGTGCTAAGTGTCTGAGCCTGGATTCAATAGGACTCACTGTGTTTAACAGTGCCTGGCATATAGTGGGCACTTAGGGTTATGTGGCATAATGGATAGAGTGCTGAGTTTAGTCAAGAAGACTCATCTTCCAGAGTTAAAACTGGCATCAGACTCGTTCTAGCTGTGTGACCCTGGGCAAGCCACTTAACCCTGTTTGCCTTGGTTTCTTCATCTGTAAAATGAGCTGGAGAAGGAAATGTCACATCCTTCCAGTGTCTTTGCCAACAGGACCCAAAAGGGGTCAAGGAAAGTTGGATATGACTGAAACCACTGAACAACCACTACTGCCTAACAGAAGAAAGTGCTGCCTTTGAGAGCAGGCATCTTCCAGGAGGGGTGGTTGGCCACTGACTGCTATGGCTAGGAGGGGTTGCTTCCAGGTAGGGACCAGACCAACTGGCCACTGAGGTTCCTTCCAACTCCCAAATTCTGATATTTTAGTGATTATTTTTAGAACCTTTTCTCCTCTTCTCTAGGACTAAGCATTGACCCTGGATTTTAGTGGCCTCAGAACAGAAAAGGGTTGTTACAAACCTAACCATTTTAGGCAGCTTTCCTGCCTTTATGGGTCTATAAGCACCATGGGTGTGGGCCCTCATTCTGCTGATGCAGATACTGGCCAGTACGTTCTGTACGCCTCTTCTCTGCCTCCTCCCTCTACAATCCCGGCATATTTTCTCCAAAAGCTTCAGCATTCTGATATCTGCATGTCCAGATGTGACTGAGAAATGTCTAGACAGGCTGTGCCATGTCTTAGTCATTCATTTCCTGGATGATACAGCTTCTTACGAGCCATACATGTCTCCCCACTGCCCTTTGGGTCAGAGAACATCTGTAACACAATTTCAGTGATGCTAAAGTAATAAAGCAAATCAAAAACCAGCATAATTCAGAAACAACCTTGGTGAAGGAAATCTGATTTGTGCTGACTTTAGCATGTTCATGACTAGATAGAACTTAGATAGAAAGAAAGGGTCCTTCCCCTCTCAAGCTGCCTTGAAGATCTTTGTTTGAGAGGACTTGCATTAACCGGTTATAGGACCATCCTCCGTTCTGCCATGACCCTCTCCTCTTTCTGCAGTCAAGGTGAAAGAATGGTGGAGAAATGGGCACCAAGTACCCAGAACCACTGCCTAGTGTTTAGACTGCTTGTTCCCAAGCATTCATTAAGCTACGAGATTTTTTTTAGACCTCCAGACCTCCACTATTGTTCTACAATAATGCCTCATTGTGGTTTGGGTGGGACATGCCACACTGGAAAGTTTTCAAATCTGGATTACCATCTACCATCCAAAGACCAACCCACCTACTTTCAGAGATGCTCCCCACTAGGATGGCCACAGAGCATTTGCTTTTTTCCCCTCAGGCACAGCAATTTAGGAAGAACATCTACCAAGTCATAGAGGGGCTGCAGTCTACATTGGGAGAAGGCTGGCTCCTATCAATAAGTCAGTTATCCATGAAAAATCATCTATAACTTGGTCTGTCATAAATGTCCCCATCATCAGTGCCACCAGAAGGTCACCCATCTTGAGCTAAAATTGACCCGGGGCCATCTGGTCCAATTGCTTTGTTTATCTCTCCCTCCTGGCTTCCTTCATTTCCTTTAAGACTCAGCTCAGATCACACCTTCTGTAAGAGCCTTTCCTGACTCCCCAAATACTAGACCCTTCCTCTTCGAGGATCTCCAACTGATCCTGTTTTTAGCTTTAAGGACATAGTTGTTTACCCCATTAGATTTTAAGTTCTATGAGGACAGGGATTTTTTTAAACTTTTCTTTGTGTCTCTAGTGTTTAGTCCAGAGCTAGGCACACAGTAGGTACTTAACAAATGCTTATTAGCCATCTGTCTGTTGACTGAGGCCCAGAGAGAGTGAGTGATTTGCTTAAAGTCACTCAGGTAGCAAATTGCACAGCCAAGATTTGTAATCAGATTCTCTGACTCTAAATAGAATGCTCTTTTCACAGAGCTCCACTACCCTCAATACAATTCCATTTCTTTTTTTAATATTGCCTACATTCTTAATCCTTAGTTGTACTGAATGTATGACCCTGAAAATTCCACTTAACCCTTAGGATTATGAGGGTCTTAGTTGACCTGGAGCTTACTCTGAGTCAATAGTATAACATAGAGACCCCCACCCCCCAAAATGAATACCTAGTGTTCAGGATTAATGTGTCTGTCCTCTGCCCAAGTCCAAGAATGCTTGGAGTGCTCTTCTGAGTTCTAGATGATTCATTTAGGAAGGACTTTGCTAAAATGGAGAATATTCTGAGAAGGCAATCAGGATGGTGAAAATCCTTATAATTATGCTCTTTTGGGATTGGTGGAAAGAACTGGGCATGCTCAACCAAAAGAAAAAGAAGGTCTCAAGTAGATGGGAGAGCTATCTGCCGTTATTCTCCAGATGTCACGTGGAATAGGAATGCATTTGTTCAGCCTGGTGCCTGAAGCCAGAACCAGGGGGAACCAGCAGAAGCTACAAAGAGGCCAATAACCAAAGCCAGACCAAGCCAGCCTCCTGATGTAGAGCTGCCCCAAAGTGCCCTCAGCTGGCTAAGAGAGTGTGCCTCCTCCTAAATATGGTGATGGCTTCCCATAGGTATCGCAGGAGATTGATGGTCAGGCAGGAGGCAGGCTAGGTGGTTGCTGAGGTCTTTTTCAATGAAGGGTTTGATGATTTTGTGTGACTGAAATTTGTGTTAAGCAGAAAATTAATTCTTTCTCAGGATCTTAAGTCTGAAGAGATTACACTTCAAAAGTATTAGCATGCTTGCCGCCTTGGGAATGCTTCCAGGACATTTTAACATCAAAGATGCCCTGCCCTGCAGAGCTGGCACCGTATTTTTCCCATGGTTGTTGCAATATTTTTAGCCATTTTTACTCTTGTAATGAGGGCCTGCACATTGTTTCCTTGTAGCCGATGCACCTTTGAACTGCTGCTGTCGAGACTGATTCCATACTTGGGCCCCAAGAGTCCTTTAATAATGCATGCGCCTTTGATGCTACACCAGGGGGCCTGGAGCATGACCCGACAGTAAGTAGCATCATACATGGACGTTGCTACTTTTGACCCTTGGTTGAGCATTAACTTCTGAAGGCAACTTCTGTCACCCACAATCCTTTGTTCAGAGGATAATTTCCTTTAAGAAATGGGGAATTTGAAAGAGAGAGCGCAAGAGAAACATGGAAATTAGTCCAATTAGGAACTCCTATGGAAACTTTAGGCTTGCAAATGAAATGGCCCCTAATCCAAGCAACAAAAAGCAGCTTTGGTAAATAAACTGAGTGCCTAAGATGTCAGTGTCTAATTAGGCGTTCTTCCCAATTGACAAGTTTAACTAAACCTGCCAGTAGAAGACGGTACTTCGAATGGCAGATTCAGGTGTGATTTCACTTAGTGCCATGGCTAGGCTAGAGCCAACAAAGGTCATTGAAATCCCAGATCTCAGAGCCTTCACTTCCAGTCTCCTAGTGTTAGTTACCAACCCCACTGGGATATTCAGAAGAAAGGATGTATTCTCAAATGTATATGGCTGCTTTCCCAAGGCTAGGGGGCAGCGACCATCATCAAAGTCATCTCCACCTCCATTATGAATTGTGTGTAAATCAGTGAGTTTGAAAAGACTATACAGTCACAGCCCTCAGCCTGTTATCCAGTTAGCCAACACCTGGGGCCATTTTGTTTTCCAGAGACTTAGAGGCTGAAAGAGAAGGATGAGGAGAAGGAATTGACATATAAATGAGGTGGATAGAGAGAAGCTGAAATCTATGACACAGAGACGGAGCAGGTGAGCTACCCGAGAGCCTGGAAACACATAGTTGAGGCTTTGGTCTTACCCTCAGGGGGTATGGAGTCCCTTTATACAGAATAGAAAATGATGCTGGCAGAGCCATGTGGAGAAGGGAATGCTATGACTTCAGTTATGGCCAGAGCCTCAGCTCTCACTTATGCTGAACCATTTGTATGGTAGAGTTAACTTGGGGATTTATAATCATCAAAAGAACTTATTTGCTCAATGCCCATCAATTCGGAAATAATTGAACAAGTATTGGGGGGTGATGAGATACTGCCGTGCTATAGGAAATGATGAGTTCAATGATCTTAGCAAAGCATGGCTAGACTTGCAGGAAATACTAAAGAATGAAACACGCAGAACAAGAGAACCCTGTATGGAAGGGCAAAGCAGCGGCGTCAGTACCGACTCTGGCTAGCCAAGCCCTGAGCAATTTTCTTCCCCATCCACTTGCTCTCAGGGTAATTTGGTGGGTTGGACGAGATGCTTTCTAAGGCCCTTTCCAGTCCCAAATCTAGGGCGCTATCCTCTGCCGCCTTTGCCCCGAACTTTTCAGGAACAGGCTGGGGAAGTCAGCTGGCCAAGGTTCTCAGGTCTGTTTAATAGATGGCAAGGAATACAGGATTCAAAGAGTTGGTGACCGGGGGAAGCCACACCACTCGAAAACCAGGTGTTGGCTAGTCAATATTCTGCATTTCCTTAAAAAACTGACACCCACAGTGAGCTGGCGAGAGGAGATCCCTCAAGGTCCATTTTGTGCGACTGTGCTGATCAGGGTCTTGAAAGTACAATAAAGGACACTGCCCACATAATTCCCAACTGAATTTCAGCCACGAACTTCTATGTCTGCTTTTCGCCGGCTGTGAAGCTCATCCCTTCTCGCAGCCCTTCTCGCTGCCCTAACTGCAGAGCAGCAGCCCCTAAGTAGGAGTGGCGGAAGCAGCGAGAAAGAGGCCCGCCGGCCCCTCCGCAAGAGGCTGCTCCCCGAGGACGCTGGGGAGGGCCGATCGGCCAACTCCGGCCTTCTGGCTCCGGAGCTTGGTATTCTCAGTTTGCTTGGGTTTTCAGCGACGAAATCAACACTAACACAAATAGCTGTTTACCCTCGCCTGCCTGTTAATTCCCTCACTTAGCTGAAAATAAAGTGGATTTTGATGTTCTTTTGTTTCAAGACAGCAGCCCCGAGAATGACATTAAAAATCTATCAGGAGAACACAGTAATGACTGCGTAGGTGACGGCACATTTATAAAACCCTTCCCAATGTCAAGGCAGCCCAGGCTTTCACCATCCAGACCCAGAAATTCTATAGCAATTTCCAAGAAACGCTCATCGGAAATGCACGTCTCCTGCGTGGAAAAGGGAAAACCTTTGTGTCATGTCATTTGCACTCGGAGTGATTGCCAGGGGAGCTGAAGGCGTCTATTAATAAGCCTCCCTGCTGTTTCTGCAGCCAGCGATTTATCACCTTCCCATGCGGCGGGAGGGAGTCGGAGAAGAGGGGGAGGACGCCATCCATTCCAAGCTGGCAATTCTCCTTCCCCAGCCAGCCACTTTCAGAAAGAGTAATTCATACTTAATGAATGCCTGTCTATTGTGGCATTTGGATCCACGCGCTCAGGTTCACGATCCAAACTGCTGCCCACCAGTATCAGTCTCCGATGGCACAGTTATTAGACCAGCAAAGCACCTGCAATTAGGTGGGAGTCAGGATTCTCTTCCTCCTTCCATCCCTCCCCCACCCCAAATCTCCCACTTCATTAAATCTCAGGTCCCGGTTTGGGATTACAGAATCTGACTACTTTAAAAGCTTCAAGGATGCCGATTATTCCTATCTAAATCAAGTGGGGAGCGATTGTTGACCTGCCCCCTCCCATTAACATTTATGGAGGCTTACAAATATTTTTATAGCTCTGATGGATGGGATACTTAGCCATGTGTTATTAATTTATGAGATCTTTACAAGGCAGCTCAGCTATGAATAATTGAGATGTTAGCCAAGCCATGCCAAAGTATGTTTGTACCAGGACTGTGTTCCCTAATCTTTCAGATCTGAAATGAATGGCAAAGGGAAATAAATGGATCCATCACGGAGAGAGAAGAGACAGCTTTCTAGGAGAGATCTATTAGTCATCGTAGTCTGCCCCTCCTCACCTGTGCTGTCAGTCTGGGTGGGGGGCTGGCCAAGAGCAGGGCTTCCCAGAGGATATGGAAGAACTGGGAAGAAGCACATTTTAATTCCTGTTCACTTGGACATCTCTCTTCATGGAGAAGGAAGAGAGGGGCGGTTTGTTTTATCTTTGCAGTTGCTAAGCTTCCTTACATTCCTTGTGATGGAGTCAAACATTGGCCCAGATGTCTTTTGTGTTCTCAGACCTTCCTCATGTCGCTCCAAAGCCACAATGAAGATACAGATGATGAAATCAAACCGCAGTGGCCCTGTGCTGACTGAGTTTGCTCAGATGCCAGGCTCATGGACTAGTGCGGGGAGCCTCCAGTCTGAGGGACCTTGGCTACCTTGACCTAGTGCACTGGGGATATGGGGACCTGGGGACCTGGGCTCAGACTTTGGCTCTCATTTACTATGTGACCTTCAGCAAGTGATTTAACCTCTCAGGGTCTCACTTTCCTTGTCTGTCAAATGAAGGGATTGAACCAATGACCTCCAGTGTTCCTCTTAGCTTTTCAATTCATGATCCTGGACCTAAGTCAATTACATGCCCTTGTGGAGGGTTATTCAGTTCAATACACTTTTATGAATTACCTGCCATATGCAAAGCTTTGGATTAGAAGAAATTTTTCAAGGGAAAGAATTGTCTTTGTTTTGAATTACATGATATTCGCCCTCCATCCAGCCTCAGACACATTGCAGATGTAAGACCCTAAGCATGCCACTGATCTTGTTTGCCTCAATTTCCTCAGCTGTAAAATGGGGATAATAACAGCACCTACCTCCCAGTGCTGTGAGAATCATAACAGTACAGCGCTTAGTATAGATCCCAGCACAGAGGGAGCACTCTATAAACATTAGCTATTATTTAGCAGACGTGAAGGGATAAAAGTTGGACCTGCTGCTTGGTTGGTAAAGGGAATGTCAGGTGGGGAAATCCCCTTCCATTTTGGGTCAGCACCTCCTCTTCAGCTTAGAATCTCAACGAATCATCCTAAAGCATGATAAGCCTAACTGACTTGCCCTGAGTCATGGAGAGCAGGAACACAGACATGGCGGGAGAGAGGCAAAGGAGGTGTTGCTGGCCGACTGGCCTTGTCAGGCTGCTAAGTCATCACCATCTTCTCAGGCAGTATGAACACCCTTGCTCACCCTCCCTCTGCTTAAACCATTTTGAAAAGTTCCTATTTAGTTATATAAAATATGTAAAAGTTCCTTTTGAGTATTTAGTTAATATTTATCTTTATTTGTCAACAATATTCATGATCAATAAGTTTCTTGTCCAGCATTTGGGGCAATTGGTGGGGCAGCTTATGAGGGTAGTCTTTCCTTTTAAGATAAGAACATAAGTCTTTATGGGGTGTAAATAAGAGTTTCCTGGCACTCCTCTAATTTGTTGTTTGTGCCAAAATTCACAGGGTCCAACAAAGAGGAAAGTCAGTTTAAGAATGAAGACCATTGAGACTTGATTTCCTGAAGATGACCTTTAGCCAAATATAGATATGAAAAAATCTCTTACTGTTTATGGAACAAAGAGGAAAACAGATTATTGAAAAGGCTTGAATATGCCCAGTGGAGGAGGGAACCTGTTATCTGATGTGGAACCCAGGGGAAATGTTTCTCATAATTTAAAATCACTTTATGTACAAGAACCACTGATTTAAGAAACTTACATCTGTTATCTTATTTATAGGCTACCCTGTAGACTATTCTCGGGAACTTCAAACTGGGCCAATCAGAATAAAAAAAAGAATGAAAAACAGACTAAGAAAAGTGATGTTCTGTTAATCTTGAAAATGGGGGAGAAGAGGGATTGGGAAGGGATAGAGAAAGGGATGGAAGGACAGAAGGATGGAAGGAGGGAGGGGGGGAGAGAGAGAGAGGATAGAGGGGTGTAAGGTGTGAATTCACACCCTAGTATGGGAAATGGGGGAGGGAAATTGTGATAGATAATTTATCAAGTACTTTTTATCAACAATCCTAAATGGTAAAAACACATAAAAATATAAGGTTTTCAGGTAAGATGCACTTGATCTCCACCCCCATCCCCCAGATGGGGGTCATTCATGTAACTCTCTTGCTCTTAGAATATAGAACACCTTTCTTTAACAGAATCAACTATTTTATAAAAAGATGCTCATTGAAGAAAACCCCTTAGATGCACTTACATCTTACTTTGTAGAAAGTCCGCAAGGACTCCAAGACACAGACAGAAAACCCCAAAGCTCTTTGCTGGATCTGGTGGGGGTGTGTGTGAGTAGGGAAGGATGGATTCATTTTTTCCTCTGCTTGGACAAGCTTCAGATAGAGAAGAAATTGTAAAAATGGAATTCCTGGAGTCATTCCATGAGGACTTCAGTCTAGTCCATTTCTCTGCCTAACTGGTTTTCCTGATGCCATAAGGCACCTCTGGTTGAAGGATTTTGACTGCATCCCTATCATTGAGAAGATGGAACCTGGCTTCAAATGGACACGCAGTACCCCAAGCCACTTTGGGACCAGAAGATCTATTTGTAATTAGATGGTGCTCAGGACCTATGCTCTCTAGTGACATCTTCAAGCCCAGCTCCCCAAGACTGAGACAGCAGGCAAATTTCATGAGTCCTGGAGGGGTGTATTGACATGCACTGTAGTACAGTATAGAGGATAAAGGGCTGACCTTGCAGGCAGATGGCCTTGGTTTTCAAATCCCCTCTTAGACACTTTCCACTCTGTGCTTTTGGGGTTAGCCACTTAATCTCTCTTAGATTCAGTTTTGTGCTCTGAAATGGGGATGACAGTATTTACCATACCTACCTCAAAGGGCTTTGATGAAGAAATAGTTTTGCAGACCTTAGAGCACTCTACAAATGAGAGTTGTTATTAACCCTCTTCTGGAAATAAGCTTTCATCAGATCACTGGTGACTTGGAGGTTTTCTGTAGCTATGCTACGGGGGGCTCATCTTGATGTTGTATAGTTAGCGCATAGATGGCTTTAATTTCCCTCCTCTAAATTTTGGTGACACTTGGACACAAACAGATAGGTAGAGCATTTATTAAGTGCTTACTGTATGCCAGCATTGTTCTTAAATGATAAACTCTATTCATTATCACACAAAGATATACCTTTATCAACACAAAGCCTGTAGGTCTCTGTTCATCTATTAAACCTCTCAATCTTGATATATTTCATGAGGCTTTCTATGGCTGGTAATTTACCCATCTTGGTTTGGCTGTCACCACCAAACTGGACCAAAAGTGAAACCTGGGGAGATCTCAAGCTGATTCGGGCCTGGGCATTTGGTTGCTTACCAGTGCCTGGAATGCTTCCCCTTACATGCCATTTTTTAGATCTCTAAATCCTTCAAAGATCAGCTAAAACACTGCTGATGCAGAAGACCTCCCCCGACAAGAGCCCCTCAAATGACTTTATTTTGCCTTTGTTTTAGACATACTTAAATACATTAAATTGTTTTCTTCCTTCACAATGGAAGCTCCTTGACAGCAGGGACTGTTTCATTTTTGTGGTTGTATTTCTAGCCCTTACATGGTGTCTGGCACATGTAAGCCTCTTAATAGATGCTTATAAAATATATGGTTGTTAGTCCTTTAAAATGTGCTGAGGATTTTATGTGTTTCCCCCTTGCTTTCCAGACATCATCTCTTTGCTGTTCATTCTGGACATCACCTTCTAACCCTGGAGATGCCTCTTCCCTATGGCCTTCTCTCCTACTTGTAGAGTCTCTGTCTTGGACTATGCCCCTATGAAGAGTCTAGGCCATGTTCCTGTCACTTTGTGTTCCATTTATCACTTTCCAGATTTTTCCAGCTTCCACTAGAATTCTCTCTCTCACGGACACTTCTTTCTCTCCCAAACACTTATATTTCCCATTTTTGTATTGTCTTCATTAGAATGCATGCTGCCTGAGATCAAGGACTATCTTTTTGTATGTATTTGTATTGACCAGATACAGTACCTGACACCCTGTATGCACTTCCATTCATCTACCCAGCCATTCATCAATCCATCCATCAATCAGTCCATCCATCAGTCCATCTATCCATGCATCCAATCAACCATCCATCCATCCATTTTATGTGAACATCACAACAATCCTTTGAGTTTAGCAATACCAGTATTATTATCTTCAAAGACTTAGCATGAGGATCTGCACCCAGAAATAGAAGAGACTACGCAGAAAGTTGTACTTCTAGGTGAGGACCTGAGAAAGCCTGCAGGCCTAGCAGTGATTCCAGGGTGAATCTGTCCCAGAACTGGGGCATGGAGGACTTGATCTCAAACACAACTGAGGCATAGATGAAATGGAGAATAGAATATTCTCGGGAAAAGAGCGACTTTCACTGGCACTGTTGTGGATGAATTGAAAGGGGCTTAATCACTGTTTTCAAACTGAAGTATCAAGGCACCCTGAGGGAAGATGGGAAGTGCATGTACCAGGAAATTTAAATGACCACTACTTCCCCTGAGGGGCCTATGGACAAAGCCCAAGACTCCAAGTCAAAGACCCTGGGGTTAAGCACTCTCCCCCTACAACCACTGTCCCTACTTTGAATACCTGTTTTACAGGTAAGGAAACTGAGGCACATAGTATTTAAATGACTTTTGTTAGGCCAAAGTCATGTTATTTTGTGACTGTTTCACCTCTTAACCCCAACATCTTTGAGTACTGTGCCCTTCAAAAGTTTTCTGTAGCTCCCCCCTGCCCAGTCATGAGACGTCAGTATATGGCCTGATCTAATTACAGCTTGGCTGTAATTCTTGTTCCCCTCTCATATGCAAAGATCATATAAAAGCCAAAGAGCCACAGTCCCTGAGAGCTTTGGACCAGATTTTTTTCTGTGACCACATGCCTTGTTAGATAAAGGTCCCTGTATAATGAAGCATCTTTACTCCCTGTGCCTCTTTCTCAGGATGACCTGAGAAACCATCTGTTTGGAGAGAAGACCTAGCATCTTCATTACAGGTGCTGTGTGCCCCACCTCCTCAGAGCCCCAGCTATGAATACCTGGGAAGGAAAGTCCTCATCACCGAAGTCCTTGACTCTGTCACCTGGTTCAACATGAGCAAGAGATATGGCTTTATGAGTGGGAACAACATTAAAGAAAATGAAGGTCATCTACTTCATCACTGACCCTCCACATCATGGAGCCTGCCCAGCTGACCTGGATCCCAAATCCTCCATTTGTGTTGTTCCCACATTAGAATGTGAGCAATTTGAGAGCAGCAACTGTCTTGCTTTTCTGTTTGTATCCTCAGCATGTAGAGTACAGAACTTTCCACATACATTCCCAATGGGTATGCTTAGGGAAAGTGTACCCATTTACTCATTCATAGAACTCTCTCAAAGACAAGGCAATGACTTAACCTAGTTCTGCTTGACTCCAGAAGATCAAAGAAGAATAGATGGAAATTGAGACAGAGCCTTGGAAGGATACCATAGGCTCGATATTACTAGCGGTTGGAGGAATTTCCCACCAATTCCTCAAAGGTGAAATGGGCTGCCCCAGGAGGGAGGCAGTTCTGCTCCTCCTAGAGTCTTTAAGCAGAGTGACCATTCATCAGGGACACTGTGTGTTTGGGGGGTGGTGAGTCTTAGTCAGATATGGCTTAGACTAGATGGCATCTGAGTAAGTTTTGAACACTGAGGTTTACAATGAGAAGCCAGCCATTGATCAGGAAATATTTCTGTGATTTTTGCACTGGCAGAACACCTCACTTGATCATTGCTTAACCTTTTATCTTAGTGATGGTTGAAAAGGGGGTCCAATTCACTGGCTAACGCATCCATCATGCCACATTATGGAGCCCAAGCTCAGACAAGAGCAAGAGATTCCTTACAACAAATCACATTTCTTCCATCCTGTCTTTAAAAGAAGTGATCATGAGAGTATTTAAAAATGATTTGGTCAATCAAATTTCTCTTTGAATATTATATATATGGTGTGGTAATTACATCAATATCAATTGAGGCATTGTTTTAGTCTGTGACCAATGAGACTGAGATTGGATTATAAAGCCCCTTTCTCCACTAAGAGGAGGCTGAACTTACAAACATCCACATTTAGAATGATGAATTTAACAATGGTCATAACTCCTGATACCCAAGGAACTCTACCAAACTCTGGGTTCATTCACCACTGACCTATTTCTAATTGAGGTGTTCAAAGGTGACTAGGCTCTGCTTACCAGAAACTGATTTATCTGTAAAAGACTCCAGCATAACATTTTCTATCTCAGTGTAAAACCTCACAAACCCTAATATACATGAGTCATCAGGATCAATCTAGAGTCTGGATAGATCCATGTTTCTGGGTTGTGGCTATATACCCAGCATCATCTCCTAAAAGCAGACTAAGACTGATATGCAAGGGTACTAGCACGGCAAAAGTATATATCTCTTGGCATCTTTTTTGTGTGAGTGAGAATGCCATACACAAAAGGTTTTTATGATACTGATGAACCAATAGTTTAATTCGAGAGCAGTGTGTATTTGTGTGTATGTGTGTGTGTGTGTGTGTGTGTGTG